>NW_017728993.1:22040434-22061186 GCF_001723915.1 Gavialis gangeticus | reverse complement strand
TGTATATGTGTATGTGCATATGCTTATCCCTAGGCATATGCATAGGTGTAAAAAGGTTGAACACCCAGCTTACATTTTAATTCAAGACTGGCTTTTCAAGAGAGCTCCATTCTCATTTAAGTACTGTGTGGCAGGGCACTATGTGTGCCCACCACTTTAAGGCCCTGGAGCTGGCAGCCTCCAGATGCCTAATGAGGGCAGCCATTTTAGGCTCAGGGCTGCCTATATAAACAAAGCAGTTTGGCTGCTGGGGCAGTCAATAGTATTGTCTGGCCAGAGGGCTGCTGAGTTTCATCTGGAGGTAAGGGAGGAGATGTAGAGGATGGTAGGAGGCTCCTGGTCCTGGGTACGACTGGAAACTACACCTTGCCAGGAGTGGGTGGCCTGGTGGGGCTCCCAGTGGTGCGGGAGCCCCCAGGAAATGCCAGGCCAGTGATCACCCTGGTGAAAGGCGGGTTGGGCTGCCTTAACCCCTAGCCCTCACCTTCGGGTGGGTTGTGTACACCAGAGGTAGTTGTGGGGGTGCAAGCCCCAAGGAGGAGAGTTAGAGGCCAGGTGTGGCCAAGGCTGCCTGAACCCTGTGGGGGTTCGAGACCCCTGAGGAGGAGAGTTGGGGCCAGGCATGGCTAAGGCCACCTGAGCCCACCTGTGGAGGGAAGCCCGGAGACCCTGAGTAAAGGGGGTGTTATGAGCAGTGTGGAGCCCCCAGTGTGGTGGGGACAGCATGTGGAGCCCTGTGAAGGGAGAGGGGGTTATCCAGAGAGAGAGAGCTGAGTCCTGACCCCAGTAAGTCCTCCAATGTGGGGAGGCAGAGTCTGGGTTAAATATAACACCAGTAATAGTACCACGACCTGCTGGCTAGGGGGGGAATGAGAGTCCCCTGTGAGACCTTGAGGCACCAGTCGTGGTGTGAGGTAGCCCCAGCTCCCCACATCTGTGGAGGAGGACCCAGAGAGGGGGGCCCCAGGATAAGAGTATGGGTCATACAGTGAGGCCTGCCAGAGCTTCCCCTGACTGGCCCAGGCGGGGGCCAGGACCAGGAGGGTCAGAAGGGCAAGGAGGCCAACCGAGAGGGATGCCCAAAAGCCAGGGGCCTGGTGTTCCAACTGGCCTGGAAATGAGCCGGGGCTAGTGTGAGCTGAAGGTCCCAGTGAGGGTACCACACCCGAAGGGGAACCGATGGCAGGGCGATATATGGCCTGGTATGATGGCGGCAGAATCTGCCTGAAGGGAGGAACCCAGGTGGGGTCCTACAGTAGGATTCTGGGCCCCATCATGGGGGACTGGCGCGTATAAGAACACTATAATGTCATCAGTGAGGCTTGGGCTGTGGTGTAGGGGAGGAATAGAGCCGCAGATAGCGCCCCCTAGCAGTGGGGCAGAAAATGGGCAGCCTCCTGCCTAATTACATCTATTAATTAATCAATTAAGACCAAGGTGTGGCCAGCGAGAAGCCCAAGAACAGGTGGGCGGGCCACGTGGAGATCAGCCCCAGTAGGCCCCCTGTTGCACACTGAAATAAGTGGCCAAATTTTCAGGCAGTACAAAGTGGGGTGTTCAATTCTTTCACAAAATAGATGTAGGTTGGGAGCTACATGCTGAATGCTTGGGCACATTGGGTCTTAGTTAGCTGAGCTCTTGTGACAATCCAGTTCCTCTTTTTGGCCACTCTTAAAATCTTTCCCTTTAATAATAATGCGCTGGGGCAGCGGAAGTGCGAGATAATCTACAGTCTTGATCACATGGGGATAGGTACTATAAAATAAGCTGTGCCACAATAATTTCTCCAGGATGGCTTCTGGTGTGGATACTCCATCCCAAAATAAAAGGGTTTTGATTCAGGAATAACTAGTCCATTTATAAAACAGGGCAATTATTTAGGAACCATGACTTCTGTTCTGGAATACGGGGTGTAAGAGTGACGTTGTAGCTGTGATGGTCCAGAAATGTTCTTATGTGATGGTCTTATGTCACCCTAAGAGATCCCTGCCCCTGAGATGTAAGGCACTCAGATTCCAATGCTTATACCAGAAAATTATAGGAAGTGGAACAGCTCCAGCAACAGACAGAGAGCCATCACACCCTGGCCTGGTATAGTAAAAAGGCAGTGGTTATAGCACTCAGCTGAGAATAGTTATAGCACACATCTCTCCTAGACTAGAAGAGGAGGAGAAATTGAATTTACAATTCCTGCATCTAAGGTGAGGTCTCCAGTGACCGGGTTAATAACTAATAACTTTCTCTCAACTTAGAAATCCATCCTGGGCCTGAGAAGTCTTTTCTGGTGAAACCAGCATGGATGGGACCTGGAAATTTGTTTCATTGCCCCATTTCCAGCCAACTTGACTTCAGAATGGCTAGCCCATCTTTTGGACAATTGATAAACTTCAGGCTAGAGCCAGTCCTATGGAAATCCATGGGAAGGCTGCCAAGGATCGAACTACAACTTTTCCCTGACACACTGCTCAGTGCTGGTCTAACGCTTTGAGCTCATGATACAAAAAGTGATTTTCCAAATCTCTCCTAACTTAACTTTCTCACTGTTGGGCCCACTGCTGCCATCACTTAAAGGACTATAAATCAGCAGTATCCACTTATTTATGGCAGTATAAACTAGGAGCAAATCAATTTAAGCCAATGGGAGCAGAATAAAGGGGGAATCAGGAACACTGTGTTGACTTTTTTTTTTTTTTTTTTTTTTTTTTTTTTTTCTTTTTTTTTTTTTTTTTTTTTCTTTTTTTTTTTTTTTTTTTTTCTTTTTTTTTTTTTTTTTTTTTTTTTTTTTTTTAAAGATGCACTGAGCACTGTGTCCAAGGGGGGGTGTTACAAAAATAGCTCTCGGCTAATAGAAGGAGTGTGACCACATTCACTCTTTTTACTCCTCTCCTAATTCATGACCTCTCACAATGACACTCTGCATAACCTCTGTTCTTAGCTGTTATTAATTAGCAGGGCAGTTTTCAGCTTGGTGACTGTTGCCATGAGCACTCCCACAGCTATGTGCTAACACATTCATAGACTCAACGAGCAAAATGACTTACACATGCTGCCCTGTAGTGCCATGAGGATCCAGGATTTTATTTTTTAAGATATACTTTCTGGCAGCAGCATAGCTGCCTCTAAATCTCTATAAAACCCTCTGATATAGAGGTACCTAGATGCATGCACAGAGACAAGTGTTCACACATTTACAGACATGTATATTATGTGTACCGTCTCTAGAGCTCAATATAATGTAATGGTATATATGCATCCTAAAAGTATCTGAGGCCACATAGGAATGTCATGGTCATCAAAATGCTGTACATAATTACCATCTGAAGCTGTATGCCAGTAGTAAGAACTGAATGCAAAGCCTCCTAAAATATACATCTACAGCATTTGTGCCAGAGGTTTGATCCCACACCATTCAGATCAAAGACAAATTTCCCACTGACTTGTTTGGGATGCTTGAGCAGCTGCATTACCTGTTAGCAGTCATGGGCAGTAAAACACTGGAGCAATTCAAATTCTTTCCAGAAGAAGGGAGTATTGAGGAGGACAGTGGCATGGTGGTTAAGGTATCTTGCTATGGATCCAGAAGAGTAAGTTCAAGTATTGCCGAAGTCCCCTTCCTTCCCCATCTCGAGTGTTGCTGCAAATGATACCTGGTCACTGGGAAGTTACTGGATGGTAGATATGATACCAGTCACATCACTGCCTTGCATGCCACTGGGTTCTGACACTTAAGAGCTGCTATGCTGGAGATAGCCCTTGGGCCTCTCTGAGACGGCAGCGTAATGCACACTTCCTCCAGCTAATTCAGCTGCAATTCAGTCAAGGGAACAGGTAGGAAAGTGAACAAGAGAAACTATACATAAGCTCAATGAGTGACTTGATACAAAGCCTTAAAGGTAGGGCTTATAGCAATCTGTTCATAGTCCTACCCATCTCCAATATCCACCAGGACCTGCCTGGCCTATATGATAGCACACCATGATGATGGCAGCTATGAGTAATGGCACGGGTGCTAATGTACTTTTTTAAAGGTGCACACATCTAGGAGAACATGCATTACAGTTAATTACGAAATCTCACCTTCTCTATGTGCAGCTTCCACCTACCTGCACACAAAGGCAACCAACAAGGCAATTATTTCAACTGCTCTGGGCCCGAAATTTCCTTTTTCCTGACTGATCTCACACATGGAGGGGGCAGGAAAAAAACCCAACATCTGAACTGAATATATAGTTATTGGCAGCTTTTGGTTTTGCATTTCACCTCGAGCTTTAATTGGCAGGAGGCAGAAAATTCACAAGCTTTTTCCAGTAGAACACACGAGGGGGAGGGAATCTGTTTGACAGAGTTATATCTCTGGCACAGCACAGCTTTCTGCAAAACTGATAATCACTTTCACTGGAGATGCTGTAAAGTGGGTCATAATTCACTCCTTTTGTGCAATAAATGCAGGCCAATTAAATCCAGGTCCTTCAGATATTACAAGTAGAACCCAGGGACAATCTATCACGGCCTGTTTATGCACGACAGAGCAGAATTAACAAAGAAAAAGCAGATGTGCTCAGTGATGTTGTCTCACTGGATTTTCCCACAGTTTAAGTGATTCAAGAATACAGCTAGACAGCAGTGCAGATTTGCCTCTCCCCTCCTGTAAACCCCAATTTTTATTTCCCCATTTTCACATTCCTTTGGCACCTGGCAGGTAGAAGCTAGAAAACTGCAGTGTTCAAATCTTTCGTAAACCAAACTCCATGGATGTTGGAGCAGCTTCCATAATCTAGAGGATGCTTGCTCCCAACCCACCATCATTTCCTGTCTGATGCACCGTGATTGCTGGGGGAGGGTGTCCCCCAGTGGATGATCACTGAGCCACGTGTGAAACCGGTTTCACGGCTGGCGCTTCCAGGGGGTGCTTGGCCAATCTCAGGGGGTGCACGTGCACCCCCTATGCATTGCCAATGAGATTTCCCTAGACAGACACTGGGAAAGACACTGGCTAGTAATAACCAGGTCTGATGGAGGCAGAAACAGGGCAGGATTCTTCCAGCATACCGGTGACCAGAACTTGTCCAAAAATGATGTTAAAAAAACAACAAACCCATGAAATGCTGCATGCAATTTCATTGTTTCCCCTACTATGACTTGTCACTGATGTCATTGCACCCCCCAGAAGTCCCATGAGATCCCCATCTTTCTCATAAAAGAGCGGTTGTAGGGACAGAGCACAACGCTGTGGACCTCTGTGCAAGGCAGCTGTGCTCAAGGCAAGGTGGAAGAGCAGTCTCTGAATGCCACCCACAAGGAAATGTGCGGAGAGAAATGAAAGAAGCCAATCCACAGCAGCACGCTTTGTCCCCGCTGTGGTCGGCAGGCATATCAGCAGCACCTCTCAGCTCATGTTATCAAAGGCAGCCGAAGGGTCTAAAATTCGATCCTTTCAAAGACTGACACTTGAACTTTGGCCATGCACAGCAGGAGAACGTCAATGAATGAGGTCAGTGTAGTCTCTCCGCCACACACAGGTCTGCTGCCAGACTGACAGATTACAGACAATGCAAGAAATCATTTGGGAACCGATCATGATTTACTGCTTGCAAGTCCTTACAAATTAGCTTATGGGCACAATGTGAACCTAGGTGTCCTCTGCAAGTTGATCAGCTTTATTTTATTCCTGATCCCTGGTGTGTGATTGACTGTTTGGGTCACATGGTCTTGTTTTGGCTTCCTGAATGGATCTCTGGATGGATAAAAGAAAAATAAAAGCGTAACAAGCAGAGAGTAGAGTTTTCATGAGAAGTAAAAACATATTCCAATACTTTCATTCTTGTTTGGATAAGAATACTGAGAAGGTGGGTAGCCATACCTCAGAAGGTATGCAAACAAATTCCCCTCTGAGCAAATGTACACCAGCAGCCAATAATGAAGAACATGGCTCCATATTAATTCTTATGCATGGAGCATCCTCCCGGAAATTATCCGCCATCTCTGTTGTGTCTGAGAGCCAACACTCAAGATTTATTTCCATCTAAAATCTAAGAAACGGGACACACAGGGACCGTTCTTCTGCATGTCAGCTAAGCCCAGCTGGAATGATTCGTTTTGAAAAAAGAAAACAAATAAACAGATGATCCAAGCCAATGAATGCAAGTTGTACAATGTAGAAACAATGTAATCATCAGCATCTACTTGTGTTATCCTGGTCCTCCCAGTCGTTGCTTCTCACATCATCTTTCTCTTCCATAACACCTGATCTTGGAATGAAACAGGAAGCTGATCTTGGACTGGCATCTTACGGTATGTCTGTGCTGCAGTTAGTGGGGTAATTGGCAGGTAGACATATTCATATGGGCTTCCATCTAGCCAGCACAGTAACAGTAGTACATATATAGCAGCATGGACATCAGTACAAGCCTACCACACATCTCATATATGGTGCCTAGCCGAGGTAGACATCCATTATGCCACTTCATTGGTGCAATGGATTTCATTGATCCATTCAATGAGTGGGTCCATTCATTGCCGCTCAGACTCGGGAAGCACCAGTTGTGCAGCCTACCACACATCTCATATATGGTGCCTAGCCCAGGTAGACATCCATCGCGCCACGTCATGTTCCTCACCCTAGTTACATGAGAGGTAGGGTGGGTATATGTTACGAAGTCTGCAATGCAGATGATCCCTTATGACTCTGATCTTGCAAACGTGTGTGTGCATTGCTTTTAATATGGGAGCAGCACTGCAGCTGTCCAAGGCAATGCTCACATGTGCAACATTAAGCATGAGGATAAATGTTTGCAGGATGAATACTTTTAAGACCTCAGTCCTACACTGTGTGTGGACAGACCTCCAGTTCAGATTTGGAAGGCTTTGAAGCATGAACTTTCCTGGACAAGGACTTGCTATGTACATTTACAGTACTAAATACAATAGGTCATGATTTCAGGTGGGAATCCGGTCTGTAATCCCCATTATAATATGAACAGTCACACACATACAAATGTGGCCAAACTGACCTGAACTTGAAATTCCCACAAAGGTTTGCCTTCGCTCCTTTTACATAATTTTTCCTGAAGACTGAGCTACAGAAGACCTCGGATTAAGACTAGATGCCCTTTATGGGAAATATGGTTCAATCAAACATACGTTATTCAACTCTGTACAGCAGTCACAGGCTGGAAATCTCTGGCCTGGCCAGACTAGCTGATCGAACAGTCCCTTCTGGCCATTAAAAAAGCATGAATCAATGAAATGGTCTCCTGTTTCTTAATGGATTGAAAGAATCTTCTGTCAAATGCTTACCACAGCCCCAAAGATTATTATTGCAATCTCTTTTTTAGTAAGAATAGAAGTGCAAAAATGAAGAAATTGATCCTGGGTTCTCCAAAGATATCGACGGGGGGAATTTTCTCAGCATCCGTCCCCGTAAGCCAAGTATATTTGTTTAAAACATTTGGGTGAGCAGCACACTGAGGGAGCCGTTTTCAGCCTAGAAGTTTTGCAAATATTTTAAGTAGGTTTTTAATTGACCCAGTTTGACATTGAAAGCACTTTTTAAACTCTTGATATTGTTAGCCATTTAAGATAAGTGGCAATAAATACAGATTAATTGTAACACATGAAATGAAATATTCGAGCTGCGGTGGACTGGTGAAGAGCCCCTTTGTGCTCTGGGTAGGTGCCAGATCATATGCTAGGGTTAGGCTAACAGAATCTCCTGTCAAGCTTAGTGAGGTTTTTGGTAGCTCATGCTGTGACCAACTGAAAAGACAACAAACTCCGAGCAAGGGCAAATGGCATGATTGGCAGCTATTAAGAAAAACAAGACTGTTATAAGGAAGGGCTCCTACTTGACATGTGAGCTGCTCAGGGTAGGAGTGAAATGCAAGCCAACACTGGAGCTTTTATTGTGCGGGCTGTCTGACCTCTGAAAAATGGAAGTTCAGGAACATGATTTTAAAGACGCTTGCCTTAAAGGATGTCCTGCAGAAAGGCTACAGACTCCACCAGAAATTTTGAAAAAATCTTATTGGTCTAATAAAAGAGATCACCTCTACCACGAGTTTTGATCCCTATGGACTCCATACGACATTTTGCAAAAATCTCATTGCTCTAATAAAAGAGATCACCTCTACCATGAGTTTTGATTCCTACAGACTCCACCAGACCTCTGTCTCTGGAGCCCTCCACTGCATTGCTTTTTTGCTTTTAGTCCTATTTTTTCCCAAACCTGATGCATCATAACACACGTTGCATTGTAAAGCCGCAAAGAGCTGGAGGGTTTAATTCTGTTCTCGATTATATTGCTGACTCCAAGGGAGATATTTCTGATGTAAGGGTGCAGAAAAAAATAGACATTCCCTATGCCAAGGGATTTTTGTTTCTTCCCAGCTCCTCCACAAATAAAAGAGATAACCAGCTTGAATGACAAGAAACCAAGACCCTATGCTCCCTGCAGTACGAATGGTGTCTATTTTATTCATCCAGCTTGGGCCAAGGGAGGCTGCACTCAAGACGAAGGTAATTCTCCTTCCCTGCAGATGACAGGCGAGGAAAGATGGAAAAGCTTTACACGTCTACAAGTCTGTGTCCATCTGTTCTGTGCAAACACGAAGACAGAAAGAATTTAAATCCCTCTTCGTGTTTCTAGAATCTCGAGTTTTCCATAAAGAAGGGCGGCCCAGAGCTCCTGTGTGAAAAACAGTCTGCAAAAGCCTACATGAACTGAGACACAACTGAAGCATAAGAGTTCAGATTCTGCTTATATCGAAACACTCAGTGTAGGCGACAGGGATTTCTCGAGGAAAATCCTTTGCTTGTGGAAATCAGTCCTTCTGGCAGCCAGGCTTGGTGGCACAGTGAAAGGGATACTCTTTGGCTAGGCTTTGGCCAAATATGTATTTTTAATAATATGACAGCGCTCTAGTGAGGGAGGATTTTCTGGATTCAGTGGTGGGTATCATAATGTGCACTTTGGGTATTGCTAAGCTACTTGCTTAAGGTCACACCATTGCATGGATAAGAATACCCTGATTTATTGACTCTAACCCCTCCTACAATTTTCTCTCTGTCTCTCAGTCTAATCACCGTATTATGGATGCCTCGTGTGTAGAAATGTTAGAAGTTTCCAAAAAAGTCTTGGCTTGCATTTTCATAACCAGAGAAGCTGAGACCTTCCTTCCCACTGTATTTCAGCTGCTATTATCTGCTTCTTAAAGCCCCGTGTATTCTAGTTTGTAGAGGTTCCTAGTATTTTCTTGCTGTATTTTCTGAGCACTTTCCAGTAGTGTCTCAAGGAATAACATCTGCCACATGTTTTTTTCTCTTGATTAGCTATGATTGCTAAGTGGTTTTCCTCTTTTCACTCCTTACTCCTTCCTTCATTTTTCTTCATTCTTCCTGACTGTCTCTCTGATACTCTGGTTGGGTAAGGTCATTGCAGAGACTCACCTTGGTGCATTCTGCCCACAGTTATGCGTCCCAGTGTTTCCTCGCTTTTTATGCTCTGTCTGGGCTGAAGGGATCAGAGGATGTCTCTAAGCAAGCTCAGGGCATTCAGCTACAGGCCAAGGGCATGGCTTTCTAAGATGTTCTCTGCTCCCAGCACCCGCTGATCTCAGCAGTTGTTGTAGATGGTCAGACCTTCTCAAGGCCAGTATCTTCATACAGCTTCAGAGCCACATCGACCATAGATCATCCTGAAACGTGTTTTTTTCCCCCTTCCAATACTGCCAATAATTAATAAACGTATTTTAAAAATATACTATAGATGCATTATGTCCAGAATGAAGTTTTTATATCTTTGGTAGAGTTTTGTTCCTCTTAAACCAAAGCTCCTAATCAAGTATTGCAAATATTTCAGCTGGAACTTGACTGCAGTGTTGGTGATGAGAACTTCACAGCAGTTTCTCTGTACATCAAAAACCTCAAGTAACAAAATGCAAAATGAACATTAATTCTGTGTTGGTGGTAGGCCTTGATGCAGAATTTCATGCTGCACAAACACAGTGGAGTTATTTAAATTTTCCCTCCAGTTACTTCCAACATATAAATAAATGTTTCAGTCCACTAACCTCAGCATCTGCAGTATTTGAGGTATTTCCTCCTCTAATTGTAGGGAAGCACAAAAGAATACTGTAGATGCTGAGGTTAATGAATCTCTCTATCCTAGAGACAAGTTGAATTTTTCAGCACCATTAAGGGATTTGTGTAAAATTGTGGCGATTTCAGTGTCCTACTATAGCTAGATGCAGATCCCAAGTTCAAATGTTTAGAAAAAGTCTCTCTGACTGTTTTGCAATCAAAGAAGGTGGAGTTATTTAAATGGCAATACAATAGAGCAGGCTTCTATGGGAGACCTGCCTGCTTTCCTGATCATTGTTTCTGCAGTCAAACTGCTCAAGAGACTTCTGGCTCTTCTGTAGTGGCAACTCCCAAGGCTAAATACAGACGGTCAACAAGCCCCAGGCTGAATCAATTCAATCTTTGCAGGTTAGTCTAAGCTGTGTAGATTGAACCCTTAAGCAAGTGAACAGACATTTCACAAGAGAAGGCTGAGAGGGGATCTAGTGGCCGTCTATAAACTTACCGGGGGGGGACCAGAGGGGATTGGGTGAGTCCCTGTTCCCCCGAGCACCTCCCGGAGTAACAAGGAACAACGGCTACAAGTTGATGGAGAGTAGGTTCAAGCTAGACATCAGGAGGTGCTACTTCACAGTCAGGCCAGCCAGGATCTGGAACCAGCTTCCAAGGGAAGTGGTGCTGGCTCCTACCTTAGGGGTCTTTACAAGATAACTACCTAGCTGGGGTCATTTGAGCTTAAACTTAGTAGAGGTCATAAGAGCCCTGTATTCATTCCTGCCCAGGGAAGGGGGTTGGACTAGATGATCTGCTCAGGTCCCCTCTAACCTTACTTCTATGAATCAGGATAGACTTTCCAGAAATGCAGCCATATGGTGCAATGGCTCAGGCTAGAAGCCGGGGGGTGCTAGAGCATGCCTCTCTGCTGAGCTGGAGCAGACAGATTGGGCCAAGGCTAACCTGCCCACTCTATGAGGGGGGTGGGGTTTGTGTGGGAGGTGCAAAGCATCCTGGGATGCTGGGAGTCTGTGAGTTAACTTGAATCTGGAAGGAATCTGGGACAGAAGTGCAATAAACCACTTTAACCTAAATCAGTTAAGTCTTAAACCACATTCACCCAGGTTTATCTTAAACCAGTTTCAGTCATTTTCATAGTGGCTTATGTGCACTAAACTGTTGTGTTACAGATTTGAACTGGTTTCTGATTACTTATACTGATTTATGTGTCATTTCTGTCCCTAGCCCAGTTGCCCAGCTCTTCAGCAGGCAGACTACATATGATCCGGGACCACCAGGGCTTTCATGGCTCAGACATACCAGCAAGCCCCAAAGAGTTTGAGGTTTTTCCCTTTAATACTCAAATATGCAAATGATTTAGCTCAGATTATATCATGCCCCTTCTGAAAAAATGCACTATTCATCCACAAGGTCTTGGCCTCATCTCTGTGATTCAGACTGCAAACTTTAGGCTCAACCTTGAGGTTTACGGGAGCAAGGGCAAGTTCTACACGTGTGAAAGCAAGAACAGGAAAGGTTTGAGTGCAAGGGAACAATACTGTATCAACATGAAACTACAGCGGGAACTTTTTTGGTCAAGACACTGAGACTGTCCTCTGGCTTGATTGAAAAGTGCTAGTGGCTGTTTATAGCTCACAAGTGCTGTGGCCCTCAGTTTAACATTTTATGGAGATGAGCTAATTAGTGAAGACAGCTGGGTAATAATGCTAAAGATGGCCTGAAATAATATCAATGAATGATTAATTTTCCAGTTGATAGAGAATATATTATATTTACTCATTATCTCATGCACCTTTCCCCCCAAAAATAAACAGCCTTCCAAAATTGGGGATTATAGGATGTGTAACTTAAGTAGGGAAGATACTTTCTGTGTTGGGATGGCAGCTTGGAGACACTGAAACGGATCCTGGGGGTTGTGCTTCTCTTCCTCCTGTTGTGGCCAGCATTCAGTAAGGGTAAAGTCCACTCCTCAGCATCAGAGCTACAGATTTAACCCTGGCACAGCCACTGCCAAATTGCTCAGCTTTTGGCTGAGCAGCCAGGTGGGGGTAAATGAGCCGAAGAGTTGTCTCTGTGTTTGTGCCAGGCAGTCAGCTTGTCATGACTGGAAAAATCCTTTTTCCTTCATTTTCACTTCCCAAAACATGGTGCGTGGTTGGGGCAGTGGGATATGCAGGAACGCACAGTAACAATCTGCAGTGGTAGTGTGACCTGCTTGAACATGCACCCAGCGTGGAGGCAGAAGACCAGGGTTCTACTTCCAGCTTTACTCCTGGCCTCTTGGGTAGTTCTGGACAAATCACCTTACCTTCCTTGGATGAATTTGGGTATAAAATAAGACTAATGATTTGCACTTCCTTTGTCAGATGCACTGAGCTCTATAGACTAAAATGCAGCCATGTTACCACTTGGTTCATACTTACTCTGGAAGGCTACCAGTCTTGTAGCAAGTGGGCACCACTTCTAGGTCCAGTGTCATTTGTAGTTGGCCAAGTCTAGTTGCCATTCCTAGGTCTGGGTCTCTGAGATGTATCCCTAGGTCCAGACCTCATTTCCTCAGATCTGAATGGCCTGGTGTCCACTGGCAGCTGAGTTACTGGGGGTATGCAAATCTGGAGTAAAGCCTGATCCACTTGCCTCTAGATGTACAGCAAATGCTTTGTCTGCTCTGCTCTTGAAGCCCCACTTCATGGAAGTGCAAAGAGGTAACTTCAAAAGGATAATAGGCATTTTAACTCCGAACTGTGCCCTTTAAAAATCAGATCCTTGATATCAGCTATGGATCTTTGAGCAGGAACTGCTTATTTCTGTTGTAGAGATAACAAGAAAGAAAGTCTCCTAAAATAATGACTTAGATGCAGTTTTCACTCTTCAAGGCATGACTTATATCAGTCCATATATAATGGGGTAATTTTAAAGATCTGGGCACTGCTCTGAACAGACATCAATCAGTGAAAATTTCATTTTAAGCTCAGAAAATGTGGGTTTTTGCCTGTTCATAATACACTCTTTGCCTTTCACTCTATAGTCTACACACACAGGGTGCATCTACACATGAAATTAATGTGATGCAATAAACTCCAGAGCAGTTTGAGCCAGAATCAGCTGCTCCTGGGTGCAGCATCTACACATGCGCCTGGGAAAGCAGCAGTTTGAGCTGGGGTGGAGCAGCCCCAGGCTGGCAGCAGGCTCGGAGGGTTAGCCCCAGGCTCTGGGTGGCAGTGTCGCAGGGCATCAGGGCTGGCTGAAGTGCTAAAGCAAAGAGCCATGTGGCAGGCAGCCCCTGCATTTTAGCACCCTCATGCCCCAGCCAGCCCCTACCTATCACCATCTGCATGTGGTTTTCATCACACTTAATTATTCCATCATAAGATAGGACTGTCCCCGATAGTACTGTCTTATGATGGAGTTAATTAATTTACAATGCCCCAATACCAGCACACGTGTAGAAAGTGATGCTTTACTGCAAAGCTAATTAGTCTATTCCACAGGAAAGCACATGTGTAGATGTACCCACAGCATTTTATCTATTTCCTTGGTTTGACATTTCAAGAGCTTCAACTTTTTTTTTCTTTAGGGGGAGGGGTGGGGAGGGAGTTAAAAATGCAGAATCAGTTAAGGTAAAAAATGTTGGCCCCTTCCATGTAGCTAAAGGCTTATAAAATCCATTTACACAGACTAAAACCTGCTCATTGCTATACAGCAGACCAGTTTTAGGAAGTGAGTACAACCAGGGTGATTTACACTGTTGAGAATATAGAGTTTAGATTACGGTTGTATGAGATGGCCTGGATAGAGATGATCCTGCCTCAGGCAGGGGGTTGGACTAGATGACCTCTGGAGGTCCCTTCCAGCCCTACTTCTCTATGACCCTATGAATCTTGCTCTGAATGTTTTGCACAGTTGTGTCCTTTTCTCCTCTTTACAATAATGTCTTATTTTCTGTGCAGCACTGGAGACCTTTGGGAAAGGGAGTGCCTGACACAAGCTTTAGACTTCTTCCTGTTACTTCCTTGAAATCTTGCTTATGGTGTTGTTGGAGTATTTGGGGAATATTTGGATGAAATGGTTTATGTCAAAAAGTGATTTACCAATATGTTTTATGTAAATGTATCAGTTCTGACAATCTTCTGACTAAAGATAAGCAAAGTTTCATTGAACTCTGTCCAGTTTCCAGTCAGTTGTTCCAGCCGATCTCTAGATTTAGAGTGTTATTTGCCTGATTTAAGACATTAAGCAAGTAGTTACGCACTGAATCAGGGGCATAAAACCATCCCTATTTAGCAGAATACTTATGCACATACTTAAGTCCTTTGTGCTTGAAGTGCTGTTCTGCATGGGAGGTTTCCTGAATTTTGTCCTTAATTATAATGTCTCATGTGTCCCAGCAAATTACAGCAGAGGCACGGCCAAAATCGTTATACTGCAGGACATAAGAGTTAATATACACATTGCTTGTTTCACAAAAGGCAGTCACAGTTATACAGTAAAATTGGCATGGGTATGATTGTGATGGGATGTGACGTGACATGATGTGACATGCCGTTATTAGGAATCAAAGGTGCTCACGTTACTGTATGAGTTTTTAAAACTCAGATTCTACCACAGATGGTGCAATCTTCTTCTTCAGACCACTTCTATTTATGACAAATATAGTCCCAAATTCTGGTTTACAATCCTCTCAGGTAGTGAAGCATGGCTATGGCCAGATAGGAAAGAATTCTTCTGAAGGGCAACAACTCTCATCGTGCAAAAAAAACATTGCATCTGACTCCTACACCAGTTTCCCCCAACCAACTCTAGTGTCAGTTGCCTGCTGGGTGAAAGACAAACCATATTGGGGTGCTACCACATCAATTCTTCATTCCCTTCAGTCATTTATGAGTTAGCGTGCTCCAACTAATGTTCAGGGGTGCATCCACAGGGGAGCGGAGGGGTGTTAGTGATGCACAGAGATAAGTCAAGCAGGGTAAATCACCCTGTGCAGGGCCCTGCCCCTGGATGTGAGGAAGCCAGCAGCAGATTCGATGGCGAGGAGGGTTTTGCCCCAGGAATGGCCCCAGTGATTCAACTGCACCTCCCCTTTGATTCCTGCTCCATTCACAGTTTAAAACATATTGCCCAGCAGGGACAGCTGCATTTCTATTCATGTGGAGCTGAGTGAGTCAGTTGATTTCATGGCTCATAGTTATTTACTTGATTCCTGCTAATCTTTTCACTCTATAGGTGTCAAGATCCCATGATCTTCCACTAATCAAGTTCTTCTTTCTTCTAAAATCCTGTTATTTAGGAGCATTTCTCTGCTTCCCCCCACCCCCTGTGTGACTAGTAAAGGTGTGCTACTCTCTAGGAACCTAAACCAGGTGGTTTTGTTCCTAGGGGATCAGAAACCACAAGACATCAGAGACAGGGAGAGGAGGGGCAGGACTGAAGGCAGACCAAGTGGTTAGTGGTAAGAAAAAGTTGCAAAGGTGAGGCAAAGAGGTAGGTCTGATTGCACAGTGATTCTTTCCTGGGTTATTCGTTGCAGCATATGCTGTATGTTGAGTGTGGAAGGTAGTGGAGACCAGATGTTGGCATAGTGTTGGAAGGGGGGACGGGATGGGGTGAGGGGAAGGTAGTAGGAGCCCTGCCATCACCTACTCTATGGCTAGGAGCTATGAGGGATGGGGGAACTGTTTGGGAGGGGGGTTGAGGGAAGAGGCTCTTGGGGGCTGTTAAGGGCTGAATGGGGAGTCACAAACACCAAGGGGCTTTTGGGGGAGGGGTAGAGCAGGGTACAGGAGGGACTGGGGCATTATGGCAGTGGAGGGGGTGAGAGGACATAAGGTTGGGGGATGTGGAAGTGAAATGGGATGTGAGGGATTTAGGAGCACAAGGGATTGTGGGTGAGTGGAACCCTGATGTGTGAGGAGCTACAGTGGGGTGGTTCATCAGGGTGCGAGGGGATGGTGAGGGGTCAAGGAGGCCAGGGAGTTATGGGGGTGGGTCTGTGTAGTCGGTTCATGGGAGCAGTGATGGGTCTGAGGTGGGCTCAGTGGGGTGTTAGGGGGATGGGGCTTGAGGCATAATGGGGAGATGTTGAACATGGGGTTAATGGGGGAAAGAGTGGAGCCAGGGGAGATGTAAAGAGGTAGGGGTAATGCATAAAGGGTGGTGTGGGGCACTTTGAGCACATGGTGGGAGGTCTGGAGGACCCCCATGTTGGAGTGCAGGGAGCAGATGCATCCAAGGCCTTACCTGCTCCACCCTAGAGCTACCAGTCAGCCTCCGCCCCTCCAACCTTGTTATATTTATCTTTGTTTCTTTTTGGATCTTAAACTGAATAATACTCCCCTCGGCCACTAGCATGTTAATAACGCTTCTGGTGTCTTTTTAGCAGGAGAAAAATATGTATTGTGTTATGCAGTGATGCACCATGCCATCTGCACCCCCTTTCCAAAATCCTGGATCCACCCACGCTAAGGTTAACTTGGTGTTGTTATTTATAGATTTAAATATTTATTGATTCACTTGGTGGTTTGTTTTTTTTTAAATAAATACTGTACTGTGCAGTTCAGTGTTCCTTTAAGGTGCCCTCTGCAGCCTGCATGATTAGGTCAGCCACACTTTACCCAGGAATCAGGGCCCCCAAGGCTGAGCCCCTTCCCTTGGGTTGGTTCAGGGGATGTTTTTAAGGAACTCCTCTAGCACTTGAGTCTTGCTGCATAACTTACTGGTCTCAGTCCTTGTGTAGTTCCTGTCCAGATAACTTTTCTGGCTGCCAAACTCCCTGATTCCTGGTTAACCCTTTGGCTCAGTGTTTGGATTTTAGTTTGACCTTGGCTTGCATCCAGACTTTTGATTTCTGGTTACCCTTTGGGCTTGGTGTTGAAACTCGCGCTGACCTCCGTTGCTCTCAACCTGCTGTTCATCCCTTCAACCCCACTTGGTCCTCACTCTCTGCTCTGCCCACTAAGCATGGCAACCTTGGCAACCCTGACAATTCCTGTTACAACTGGTTTAATATAGTTGGGTTTCATTTGTTATGTGGCCTCAGTTTTTTCTTCCGTGTTTATGCAGCCCAGGGTACGAAGCAACAACCCATTTAGAGTCTTTCAAATACCCATGTGATATCAGATAAGTCTATAATAAAAAGTTCCTCTCGTTTTCAAAATGCAATAGGCTGGATTTATACTTAGAGTGAGGATTTCTTTAATTGAATTATCCCTTGATTTATAATAGAAGGTCTGAAAGAAAAATCAGGCTCTTCTTTTCTTAACAAAGACTTTTAAATGCATCACTTATAAGAAATCAGTCAAAATTAGCATTTTTTAAAATTACAAAATGATACTTTGCCTTTAAAAAAAATAATCAGACTACTCTAAGCACCTGATTGTCCAAATAAACATGAGCACAGGGAATTCCAGCATCTGCAAACTGTTAATTTACCCTTTTTGCTCTTTTGCAGGGTCGCCAAATTCTATCCCAATTTCTTGCTCCGTGGAGACAACCCTGGGACGAACTGAGATGGTGATGTCAACAGCACCACTAATCAGTGCTGGAGCAGGGAACCTAGAACTACAATAGAGTCTCTTTATTCCACATTATCCAGACATTTGCCTTTTCCAACTTTTTTTGTCCTCTGTGGAGGATAAAAGAAGAATAATGAAAACCGGAAAGAAGAGTGGCGTGCTAGAAACAAAAGGCTGGTTTTCCAGAAAGTCAAAATTGTCATGTGCACAAACGTGTGTGTGTAAATTTCATGCCTAAATTGTATTTGATATTAAGTCATTTCTGGAAGCAAATCTAATTACTTGGCCATTTGCATGTATACTGGCTGCAAATTTTTGATATTTTGCATACCTTTTTACATGGGGCCATAAGTCACTGCTGTTTTGAAAATCAGTCCCCAGTAACTTATTTTAAGCCTATGAGCAGTTTCCATTTAATGACAAGTTGCTAATGAATAGCTAAAATTTACCCTGTTTTTTAAAATTTGGATATAGTATCTTTTGCTTCCTTTCCTTCCCCAGTCTACTGAGAACTGCTGTGGTTTGCTGTAAATCTACTGTCATATTTAACTTTAAAGTTACAGTTTTAATAGTGGTTTATGTATGATGAGTGCAATTAGTTAGACATTACACTTAGACCATACTAAAGGCATCTAAAATGTGAGCACCCACATGTTAAAGCTTGTTGACTTGTGCTAAGTGTTCTCTGAGCACCCCAAAGTTATGCCACTTCAGGCAAGGGTTAACTTTAGGCTGTGCTACCTAGCTTGTATTAGGGTAACTTCAGTCTGCTCCACAGAGATGAACAATTTTCAGTCCCAGGATGCACTGCTCCTAGCACATGCCTCTCCTTACTCCCAAGCAGGGGTAGAGCCCAGGTGTTCTAGCTCCTAGCTGTGGCACTATTTGCCCTCTACTGGCAAGTCACCGCTGTGTAGACAAACAGTATTAACCCTTAACGGGTGACTACTCACATCACCTTCTAACTTTAATACCACTTAACTTTCCAAAGTTAAGTATGGCCTAAGTATAACATGTAACTTCACCCATTATGAAAGCCTTTGCACTGAAAAGCAATAAAGGTGTAAAGTAGGGGCAGGTTGCACCTTAGAGGTTAACTAAATCAAAGACCAATGAGGTTTCATAAACAATGGTTTACTTTATCAGATGCTAGGAAGAGACTGCAGGGAGCAGAGCTTTTAAACAGAAAGGCACAGTCTGAACATCAGACAAAGTTGCAACTTCTATTTTCTCATCCCTATTCTGACACTGATATCTTAGTTCAAGGCATGTACAGGTGGACACATATCCATGGTGGTAACTCACATCAGCGTTACATATTGATGCAAACTGCACAAATCAATGAGCAGCTAATCTAGATAACTTACATTGTAGGTGCCCATAACTTTAGGTACCCATCACTTCACCCCTTCACTGGGCAGCACAGGAAGAGGTAACGGCACAAGAACCTGTAGCAGATTATTACTCTGGAATGGTAATCTAAACTGGTGCAATTTACATTAGTAAAGGTTTACTCTTGAATCTTTAATAGTAGTTCATTTTATTCTGATTACAGTGTTTGTGCAATACAATTCGGCAAGCTATTACATTCTATGTTTTAATTTCCCCATGGCTAAAACAGGCCCTGGAATATTTATCTACTTGAAAGGGCAGTTGTGAGGGTTAAGCAAAAGACTTTAAATGTTACAATCAAGAAGTCTCATTGTTCTAGCTGCAACACTTTGGTGGTCATTGCCACTAGTGATGCACCAGTTCACTGCATACTGGAACAACTGAAGAGAATGGGAAGATGATGCTACAAGAATTTCTATTCTGTGGACTGATCCAAAGGATGAAAGCAAAGTGTCAACATCCTTAACATGCACTGAAATTCCCTACAATCATCAGGCCACACAAATAATAGAATCATAGACAACAAGGGTTGAAGGGACCTCAGGAAGTCACATCTAGTCCAACCTCCTGCTCCAAACAGGACCACCCCCAACTATATCCTCCCAGCCAACGTTTTGTCCACCAGGGTCTTAAAAAATTTCTACGGATGGAGACTCTACAACTCACCTAGGTAACATGTTCCAGAGTTTCACTATCATCCTGGTGAGAACGTTTTTGCTAATATCCAACTTAAACTTCCCTTGCTGCAACTTCATCCCATTGCTCCTTGTTCTGTCATCTGCCCACACTGAGAACAGGCCAGCTCCATTCTCTTTATAATCATCTCAGGTAGTTGAAGACTGTTATTAAATATTGATATACTGGTATATTTTTGCTTATAAAGCACTTCAGAACAAAATCCATATCCATAGCTAGACAGCTAAATAAAAGTGACTTATGTAGGGGTCTAATCATGGATGCGGCCAACTGAACTTCAGTGGCATTAGAAGAATGTCCTCCTTTTAGTCAGCAAAATGTCATCTTGCCTCCAATGGCATGGTTTCTGAATGTCATGGACTGGTATCCGAACTTCAGAAGTGATAAATACAGCTCTCAGTGACAAGAATGAAGACAGAGCCCATAAGAATGGCAGAAATGAACACAAGAAAGTAAAACATCCTCAGGAAATTATCATTCAAATTAACTGCAGCCATAAATTTATCAATCTGTTATCATAAGTGTTACTTGAAAATTATTTGCCTATCAAAATGAAAGAAACCAGAAGGGTTTTTTTTTGTTAAACATTGGTTTCATGTGTATATACCTTGTTGCCAAAGTATTAACTCTATTTAACAGCCTACATGCCCTTGTCTCCTTTCTTCTCTCTGAACTGGGAAAGGTCCTTGACAATTCCCTGTGTATTTTGGGTGTGAGTTGTTTTCTTGTTAAAAGTCATCAATCAATTCATGTTAGCCAAGATGTGGCTTTCAGTCTGAGACCAACTTGGCTTAAAAATGTTTCTTTTAATGATATCTAATAAAAGACATCACATTTATCCAAAGGGCCTTGTCTTCCTTTAATGTCATGCATTTATCCACTGGGGGAAGTAGCACAACCTTTGGTTTGGAACTTCCAATATCTATCACAAACAGTAAATACCTCACTGTTTCAGGAGCATGCTTTCTACGCACATAGCTAGAGATAGACTTTCTTTTAAATACGGGCAGAATAAAACCAGTCATGACAAGTGCATGTTATAGAACTCAGTATGTTTC
>NW_017728993.1:21987446-22035434 GCF_001723915.1 Gavialis gangeticus | reverse complement strand
AGCATGAACTCAGATGCATCAATCCTACAGCAGCATTCTTTCATGGAAGAATTGATAATCTCCCAAATAAAATACAACACTGGATAGTGGGAGGCCCTCGGCTGAATCCAAAATAGGAACTGCATGAACTTCAGAGAGTCCAAAGGAGGGCCACGCTCATTATTAGATGCCTAGGGAGCAGGTCATATGAGGAGAGGCTAGAAGACTTGGGACTGTTCAGCCTGGGGAAGAGAAGACTCAGAGGGGACTTGATGGCAGCCTATAAGTATATTGGAGGCGTACATTAGGGCCTGGGGGAACATGTGTTCACCAAGGCACCCCAGGGGAAGACAAGAAGCAATGGGCACAAAGTGATTGTAGATCGCTTCAGATGGGACATAAGGAAAATCATCTTTACAAGCTGAGTGCCGAGGGTCTGGAACAGGTGGTACACCTCTGGCGATCTTCAAAAAGTGTCTTGACCCTGATGATCTTCAAAAAGTATCTTGACACCCACCTTGCTGAGGTCAACTGACCCCAGCAGTCTTTCCTGCCCAAGTGCAGGGGGGCTGGACCCGATGATCTTGCGAGGTCCCTTCCAGCCCCTAACACCTATGAATCTATGAGAATACTGTTTAGCACTGAGACCTTTAAATGCAGATGAACAGTGAAAATACTAGTAGCAACGGGGTGAAACTGAGCAAATGAAACATATAGGTCAATTATTAGGAAAAGTAACAACGAACAGAAAATCCCCTTGGACTATAAAAGGGTCTTTTTGAGGGAAATGGTAGGAGTGCCACTGCTTGAATAATTTAAATGTAGACTTCAGAAGTCACTGAAGAAGTCAAAGGAAAAAGGATCTGCAGTGTATCTACCTAAAGGAATCACGGAATAACACAGGTCCGTGAAAACTTCTATTAATCTATGGCATATGAGCAGTAATGGCTATGAGATGTATCATTGCTACTTACCCAGTTTAAGATTACTGGGATTTCTGACGCGTTTACCTGCTGCCACCGTCACATCACACAATATGAGTTGACAGGGCATTTTTCTGAAGGGTAAGCAGCACTTTGAAGGTGGTCAGGTACCAGAATAGCTTGTACAAACAATTGCTGCTCTAATGGATAGACTGTCCTGATCATCCTTTCAGCTTTCCATCACACCTTCGGTAAACCATGTAAAAAGACAGATTTCACTATATAACCTTTGAAAGCCATCTAGTCTGACATCACACTGGCTCATCTCTTGTGCAGTACGTACTGGATAGTTGTTTGTTTCGAGTGGTTGGCTAAACTGCATCTCCCACAATGAATTACATTCCCTCCTTTGATCAAGTGACATGGTGCAGCCATAAAGCTCAGGATAAAAGATTGTGGATGAAAGATACTGTTTGGTAACTCCCATGAGGATCCTCAGCACCTTGGGCAGGTGAAGTTGAGTGGTGAAATGACTTAAAATGGTACGCTCTATTTAGTGCTGCATACTAAAACAAAACAGTCCAACATGTACAAGTTGAATATTTAAAAAAGGTTTTGTTTATAAAAAACAAAACAACAACAAAAAATCAATATTCCCAAAATTAATCATGGGATTAAAAGAAAAAGTCTTCCATGGAGTTAAAAGAAAGAAAGCAAAGAGTATGAGTAAAGTATCATTCCTCAACACAGCAATGATAGCTGCCTTGAAATCCATTAGACAAGAGCACTTACTAAAAGTTAGGCCTAGGAATAACAACTTTGCTGAATCAGGCTATAAAAAATGTTACTTACCTTTTTTCTACTTTATTTCCAGCATGTTATAAGAACAAAGTGTTAGTGGCATATACTGCAGCAATCTTAAGAAATAACTTCAGCAAGTTAGCTTGTTCAAAGCTGGCACGCTCTATCTCCACTAGCTGCACTCACACCTCTGACTGCATCGTAGGCGTGTTAGACACCAATCGCTTTACAAGAGGAAAATAAAATGAGGGTATGCTGGGTGTTAAAATAAATGGTGTACGTGCAAATAGCTTGATGTTTTCATCAAAATCAATTAACCCTACTTCAGAGGAGGAACCTCATAGCCAGGTCCAGAAAGAGTTAAGAGAGCAAGTAAAGTCTGCCTATTCCACAAGGGCATTTTCCAAACTGAAGGCCAAATTCTGCCCTCTTTTGAACTCCATTCATTTCAATTTCTGTGCCTGAATAAGTTAACAACAACGGGTATTGTAGTCCATACCTGCTCCAAAAGCAAAGAAGAAGCTCTTGTCCATGTTCTCCTTTAAAAGGGCCATCACTCTTTTCCCCATCCTCTCATTTCTCTTGTAGATGAGCTCCTGTCTGAAGTAGCTGTCTATCTCCTGGGCTGTCACCTGTTCGTGGGGTGGGAGGGTTGTGTTGATGAAATTAGGGAGCTGCAACAGAAAGCAGTAATGACAGTCAGTGCCAAAATGTGCGTTAATGAAAAGCCTTCATTAAAACAATTCGTCTGTAGAAGAACCTTAAAAGTTTTGGTTTTGTTCCATTGGGTTTAGCCCAGCACCCAAAATATTATAAGCGTAACTGAAGATTACCTAACCTACCCAACCTTCATGGCTCTGTAGACAACAAGGTACAAATCTTGGCAGATTGTAGTAAATTCTGCAAGAACTCATTTTTCTTGTGATTCTGGCACTTTTATTGGTCTGGAACTGAAGGGGGAGGTAGAGAGAAGAATGTGAAATCGAAAAGTAAAGAGGAGGCCAGGAAACCAATAGAAATTTAGTGACTTGGACTTGTTCCAAGTTTGCTTAGCATTTTGGCTGAAAGATCAAGTCAACCTTTACTTTATTCCTACATAAGATTGATTTTATGTATCACTTTTAGGTCAGTTTCTGAAAATCTTATTCTCATTAAACTATATATTTGTTAAATACAGTTTATTGGCTAATTTATAACAGAGTAACTCCTACAATCCATTCTCAGTCTAAATCACTTCTGACATAAGTAAAAGCCAAAAGGTTTGTCCATTGTACTATGGCTGGTGTTTGATAAATCTAGATAACCTTGAACAGAGGAGTGTTTGAACACTAGAAATGGTCTGGATACTCAAAGACCTAATTAAAAGAAAACTTCTGACTAGGACCATAAACAAACAAACAAAAAAGAGAAAATTACTAGAAAGGAACACCTTTCGCTCAGTATTTCTGGCCAAGCCCGACGCTGGAATCACCAAGAATCTCACAATTAATCCAGATCGCGCTGGAAATTTAGCCAGTTTTTTCAGATATCAAATGAACCAAATAAACAGGGATATGTTTGAGATTATTTTAATCGATTGCTCCAGTGTTTGTTATTCCACATCTCATGAACATAGGATTCTAGGTCCCTGGAAACATCAGTATATTGCAATATAGACATAGTTGAGGTAACGTAGGCATGACCGACATTGTCTCACTGGGACAATGCAAAAACAAAGGTAATGATGAAAAGAATGACTGTCTTCCCATCTTGATTTACTGAACCACCCTGCTGCCTACACTGACATCCCTCCTTAGGGACAAAACTGGTATTTTTCTGACTGATTCCCTTGTCTGGGTTGCCTAGCATGGATCGACTTCTTCACTGAGTCTTCAGAAGAAAGCCCCTCTCCATGGTGTACCTTATACTGCATTCAGTGCATTGGCAGCACCTAGTAATAATGATGATTGGGGCTGCCCTTGTGTCTCTGACCTTCTTACTGTGGCATAATGTAGATTTTTTTCTCCTATTGGGGACTGCGGCATGCCAGGAGATGGATGTTTTTGTGCGCCTTTTTGGAGAAATCATTCAGCCTGTAACTGGACTTAGCAGTTGAGTCTAGCCCTATGCTCTTATACTTTCGTGATGATGAGGAGGACCCACTGAAGCAGGCCAGGTGGAAGAAATGTGGCTTCTGTTACTACAGAAAGAAGTTGCTATGTTGTCTCCAGTGGACGTGCACATTCATCTCAAGAAGATACAGGAACTGTCTGGTGGTGGTGGTGAGGCATTATAAAGATGCCTAGTAGGCATCTATCTTGCAAGGCAATACAATTGAACAGAGTGAGGCATCAGCTCACTGAACTTCTGCGAGTGTGGCTGTAGAGCCCAATTCTTGAGTCCCTTCCACACTTATCACATCTGAAGTTCATATCAAACACTCCTGAATATTGTGTGGGGTTCTTCCTGAGGTTTCTTCTTTCCTCTGCCTGTTGGGATTTTCTTTCCTCAGTCCCCTTCATCCCATGCTTAATAGATGATTTCCAAGTACTTTGATCCTCATCAATCTTCCCCCAGTCATTTGGTTCAATGTTCACTGTCTCCATTTTTCTCTTGCAAGCCTCTTTGAACCTGAGGTAAGGATGCCCACCTGGTCTTCTTCCTGTAAAGAGTTCTCCATACAAGAGACCCTTGGGTTTATGTCCAACGTCCGTTCTCTGCACAGGACCAAGCCATTGAAGTTGGCACTGGCTGAGAAGAGAACAGATGCTTGGAAGATTGTCTGTCGAGGTGCTTTTTTTGAGTGGAGTATAAGGCCCAGGATTTGCTGCCATACAGAAGGGTGTTGATAACACAAGCACAATGTACTTTGACTTTCATCTTCACAATCAGCCTGAAGGTTTCCCGAGGTGGGTTTTGCTCCCAGGGGTGTCTTCAGCCAGTCCTCCCAATACTGCACAGCCTTTGAGCAGTAAACACATACACAAATAAGCCAACAAAACCAAACCCTCCCATCCTGTCCCCAGTACCAGGAGGCTCTGCCCCTGGTTCATGGGTTCCCAGCACCCTTTGGCTCTCACCCTGACCTAGAGGCGTGGTCCCTTTTTGAAAGGACGCTTTTTCTGCTCACAGCTGGCCTCCTGCTTGCAAATGGGTCCCTCACTGCTTGCCAGCTTTCTGCTCTCTCTGCAGGGATTTTAAGATCCCAGTGGGACATTCCCTCATTTTCCAACTGCCCTGTAGCTGGGCTCTTTGAACAGTGCTAAATGTTCACTCTTAAAGGGACAGGCTCCCCTGTTACTGATCTACTAGGTATAATAACGAAAAGCCCAGCATCTCCAGGTCCCGGGGCATCATGACATTCCTATCCCATGGATCAAGTGTATGGAAACAGTGGCCATTCTGTACTTCGTGCTCTATGAAATATCTTCTGTAAAGTAAAGCCATAAATCAATAAGCCTTTACACTAAGATTCCACATTTAATGGGGTATCAGGGTAATGTAGCTGAGCCAACAGTGAGAGGGTTTTACAAGTCCAGGTGGAAGCTGAAATGAGTTGTCTGCACATCCTAAACTAGTTGAAGGCAAAGAACCTACAGATGGGAAATCTCTCCTCTGCTAGGAAAAGGCTGAATTTTAGGCTTGATGCCCAGATTTTGAATTATCTGAAGCAGGAGCTATACAGCCTTCTAGTGTTGCCTGCACTGGCACCTATGGACTCAGTGGAGTCTGGATAGTCTCTTTGAAGCAAGTGTGGCACTGAAGTCAGCGATATGTTCCCCCACTCAACCCCCGAATCAGCCCATGAGGAAGGAAGCTTCTACATGCTGTCTTCCTCCCTCCACGGGCACAAGACAAGACATGGCACAGAAAGGATGTGGACAAATTGGAGAGTGTCCAGGGGAGGGCAACAAAAATGCTTTTGGGGCTGGGGGACATGACTTCTGAGGAAAGACTGAGGGAACTGGGCTTATTTAGTCTAAAGAAGAGAAGACCAAGGCAGGATTTGGTAGCAGCCTTCAACTCCCTGCAGGGGGTTGCAAAGAGGATGGAGCTGAACTGTTCTCAGGAGGGGCATGTGACATAACAAGGAGCAATGGGTTCAAGGTGCAGCAAGGGAAGTTTAGGTTAAATATTAGAAAATTTTCTCACTAGGAGGGTAGTAAAAAACTGGAGCAGGTTACCCAGAGAGGTGGTGCAGGCTCCATCCTTAGAGGTTAGACCTGGCTAGACAAAACTTTGCCTTGGATGATCTAGCTGGGGATGGTTCTGCTTTGAGCAGAAGGTTGGACTAGATGTGACCCCCTGAGGTCCCTTCCAGCCCTGATTTTCTATGATTCAATGATTCTAAGACCAGTCATGATCCTTCCTGGAGACTCCAGAGGCACTTTTGCTTGTTTATTGTTTTATTTATTGACTCCAGATTTTCTTACCCATGAGGCTTGTTGGGTTTAACAGCAGTGGACCAAGCAGCATGTGGAAAAAAGGAGTCAGCTTTTCTTCCCTTTTCAGCAGGCAAGGCTTTGCTAATTTTAAATCAAGCACCAGGTTTCATAATCTTTTTCCATGCTTCTCCAAAGAATAAGAGGAAGGGCCACATTTAAGAGCCATCACTGGAAACACAACCCCATCTCCTTAAGCACGTTGTAAATTATTATATTTTTAATGACCACTACACTTAACATGACTGCCCCATCGCTTCAGAAAGACAGGGGGTGTGGGAGTGGAGAAGATAAATGACCAAAGTATGTATGGCTGTTCACAGTAGTGCAACCACACTCTGAGCCTCCACGTCTGCTCCATTAATCATCTACACTTCTCCCTATATCTCCATTCCTTTCTACAGTTTGTGACATACACCATGCCTGGCTCTAAGGAGGCAGCTGTTCCCATTGATTTATGGAGGCTTTTCCCTCCTTAACCACCAGACAGGGATCAGGAACTCAAGAAACAGTCGCATGCAATTAGCGAGCTGTTAACCACAGGCGGGATTTAATTTTTTTTAAACTGTTACTATAAAGCATGGCCTCAAGAATTCACCAAAATGGGCTGTGTGCCCCCTACTAAGTGGCCCTGCATTTCCATCACTCCCTCTCCCTCTTGTTTCTTGAATTCTTTTTGTTACAGTTCAGGATAAATATATATTTATCTTATCTACGTTATATTTATCTTCTAAATATATAAATACAAGATAATCTTATACATAACATTTCCATCTGTGATGCATACATGTCTAACATGCTGCCAAAGTATGTACGACATCCCTCTCCATATCCCTCCAGTGGTGGATCAACTAAAAGATAATAGCTTACTACTGCTGCTAAGTGATAGAGTTGTTTTTATCGTTTTAAACTGTAGTGGTTGCTGCTGATGGTCATGGGTTCAAACCCAGAATGATTTTAGAAGCAGGGGATGGAAGTCCTGGATTCAAATTCTGATGCTGATCTCCAGAAGCAGGACTCAGATGTTCAGGGAGCAAATCACCATCCATCATTTGGGATGTGTTATTACTGCAGAACCTGTGTAACTAGACAATGGGAAACCTCTCCAAATAATTCATTCCCCTATGAAACCATTTGACTCAGGATATGCAGGAGAAGGCTGCAAAGCTCAAGACCAGCAGGGTAATACAGCAATGAATGTGGAGGCTACAATCACACTGTTTTTTCTGGCAAGAATTGTCAGTCATTTCTGAACGGGAGCTTTTATCAAGAAGGGTTTCCCGTTACAATTTTTTATTTTTCTATTATATTGCCACCTTATTTTCTTCTTCTAGAGGTATCCTACTAGGGACATTTAAGTAGGATGATCTTGGAAAACAAAAGAATTATCAACCCAAAACATCTCTACCCTTTGTCTTGTTCTTGTTATATATGAGTTGGTCACGTGCCAACAGTATAAAAGGCTATGTAAGTGCAGAAATGGTAATAGTCCTGCCCCCTCCCCCCTGTCCCCCACACTGGAGGAAACTTCAGTTACTTTGCACCCCAGACCACAGGATTTATTAGTAAGGAATTGTACTAGAAGTTCAGGGATGTAGGCTCAATGGAGAAATTGGTCTGTGCCTTTGATATATCAATTAACCTCGAGGAAAAAAACTGAAGTATTTAGTGCTATTTGGTTTCCCCATCTGTAAAACTGAGGTAATGATACTTCCATACCTCCTAGGGGGACTATAACTCTTACTCCATTAATATTTGAAATGCACTCATACATTGTAAGTACCTGGATAAATATGAAGGGGCATGATGATTATAGCTGGTGAGGAATTTTCTATCATAATACTTTTCCAATGGAAAAGTAATTTCCATCAAATAGAAAATTTCTGCATGAAAATCTTGATTGTATAAAAAAAGAAACACCATAAGAAAATTAAAGTGTACTGTTGGTTTGAAGTCTTTTTAATCAGCGTGTGTATATGTGTGCATATATATATATCCAAGTTGACCAGCAATGTCTCTTTTTGGATCACTTATATTAAACATTCAACTTTCCCTTCTGCTAGTTGTAGTTCACTGCCCTATGACTTCCATAAGCTAGGCTCCCTACAGGACTACATTTCCCATTATGCAATGCAGGTTTCCCCTTTAAACAAACGTCATGGCATGTCCTAGGAGTCAAGAGTCGTGGAGCATCATAGATGATGGTACATGGCCAGGTAGCTTGTCCAAAGAGGTGCACTGGATTCCTAAATTGTAATGCCCTTGAGGCCATACATTCCAACAGAAAAGTATAGCTTAAACATGAACTGATTCGTAATGAAGTGTTGCAGGTCAGTTCAATGAATCATGCCCAAATACTTTGATTTTGGCAGTCTTGGAATGTTTTAGGTTGATTAAAATTCTGATATCACATTTTTAACATTTCTCAATTTTTTCCCTGAATTTCTGGCCCATAACAAATTAGAAAATTCACATTTTCATTCTAATTTAACTTTTACTCTTCTCAGAAGCAAATGTTGAAGAGTCAGAATTTGCTACAAGAAAAAAAAGTCTAAAGTAACTCAGTTCTAGTAATGGCCTCCATTCTTTTTACCTTTCTCAAGCCAATCTATACTTTTTCACTTAGAGTGAGAACATCCCTTGGAAACTGTTTATAAGAAAATACTTGGTCTCCTAGGATGTTTGGCCTTTAACCTATATATCACATTAATAATCTTTAAAGGCTTTGTTTAAGACTTGTGGATGAAGGGAAGAGATGGAAGGACAGAAGATAAATTAATTCTTGATTCTGCAGTACTTACACATAACATGTAAGTCTCTCCATGCGGATGCCCCTATAGAGTTGACATGTAACTCAAGTTGAGTACATAGTTAAGAGTTTGCAATACCAATGGCCTCAGCCCATAATCCTTTATCATTGAGGTCAGTGGAAGCTTTAGAGAAGGGAAAGATGAAGTATTGGCACTAGCCAGTAAGTGGGTTCAATTTCCTAGTCTGCTACAAACGATCTGTGGGATTGTGGGAAAATCACAGAATCAGAGACAATGAGGGTTGGGAAGGACCTCAGGAGGTCGTATCTACTCCAACCCCCTGCTCCAAGCAGACAGCCCCAACTACATCATCCCAGACAAGGCTTTGTCTAGCCGGGTCTTAAAAACCTCCAATGATGGAGAGTCCACAACCTCTCTGGGTAACCTATTCCAGCGCTTTACTACCCTCCTAGTGAGAAAGGTTTTCCTAATATCCAATCTCAACTTCCCTTGCTGCAACTTGAGCCCATTGCTCCTTGTTTTGTAATCTGCCCCCAGTGAGAACAGTCCAGCTCCATCCTTTTTAGAATCACCCTTCAGATATTTGAAGGCAATTATTAAATGCCCCCTCAGTCTAGCAGGGATTTCACCTAAGTTCATATCCTCAAAGGTATGGGGGCAGCTAACTCCCCTTAGAATTAATAGGAAATCATTGATTCCAATGGGAGTTAGGAGCCTAATATCTAAGATTTTGGTCATAGTTCCTCTGTACTTCAATCATCCTTCTGTAAAATGAATAGAAATGGTAGTTCTCTACCCAAAGACAAATGTTAGACAGAAAAAAATGGCTATGTTTTATCATAGCTGGGATGCAAGTACCTAGAAAGAGGTCCTTTGTCAAAGATGATGCCAAGGATTTGGGCCTGAACAACAAGTCTTGTGGCTTCCAGCCTTGCATGCAAGCCTTAAGAATGACATAGTTTAGCAAATCACACTAGCTGGGTCTCAACAACTGCACCGATCTTCTGAGTCCCAGTCCAATGCCTTGACCAGACTATACCGCTTCCATTAACACAATGACTTCACAGATGACCTCTGCACTTCCAATCATGGGACTCATGATCCAAGTGCCCCAAATGATGGTGATGAGCTTAAAAATCATGATGGTTAAAATAAGAATAAAGGTTGAGGTCTCTTTTATGGACCTTGTTTGGGAGTCTTTTGCAAGATCTCCTCTTGGTGTGTATATATGGGGCCAGCTTCTATTCCAACTATTAGGTGTGTGGCAGGACACCGTGTGTGCCTGCCACTTTAAGGCCCTGGAGCTGGCAGCCACCAGGTGCCTAATGAGGGAAACCATTTTAGGTTCAGGGCTGCCCATATAAACAGGCCAGCTTAGCTGCAAGGGGTCAGGTAACAACATTGCCTGGCCAGAGGGCTGTTGAGTTTCATCCAGAGGTAAGGGAGGAGCTGTAGGGGATGGTAGGAGGCTCCTGGTCCTGGGCATGACCTAAAACTGCACCCTTCCGGGAATGGGTGGCCTGGTGGGGCTCTCAGTGGTGAGAGGAAATGCCAGGCCAGTGATCACCCCGGTGAAAGGCGGGTCGGGGCGCCTTAACCCCTAGCCCCCACCACTGGCTGGGAAACCCCTTTATGTGGAGGGCCCAGAGGGTGGACCCCTGGAAGGCGTGAGGGGTTAGAGACTCTGCCCTGATCGAGAGAGTACCCTCAACTGGCCCATGCTGGGGCCAGGACCAGACTGGCCAAAAGGGCCAGGGGCCCACCACGAGGGATGCCCGAGAGCTGAGGGCCAGGGGTTCCAACTAGCCTGGAGGTGGGCCAGAGCTGGTAGCCAAAGGTCCCGGGGGGACCACACCCGAGAGGGGAAAAAGGCTTCAGGGAGCTACATAGCCTGTATGAAGGCAGATGAGGCTGCCTGATGAGAGGACTCTAGGTTGGGGTTCAATCAGAAGGATTCTGGGGCCCAGTGTGGGGCTGGTGATAATGAGAACACCTAGATGCCATCTGTGAGGCTTGGGCTGTGGTGTAGGGGAGGAATGGAACCGCAGATAGCGCCCCTTGGCATTGGGGCAGAAAATGGGCAGCCTCCCACTTAACAACTTTATTAATCAATTAAGATCAAGGCATGGTGGCCGAGAAGGTGGGCAGTTGGCCCAGAAACAAGTGGGTGGGCCACGCAGTGATCAGCCTTGGTAGGACCCCTGTTACAAGGTGCATAAATGGACTGAGGTGCCCTGTGTAATTGCATTGCACCCTACTCAGGTGCCTGAAAAACACTAAATACAAAAGGTGATGGCTTTTCCTCTTTCTCCCAGCTTTTCTATGATTCAGTTTTGAGGGTAAGATGATGGTATGTTATCAATGAATGCTGCATGGGCAGTCCACAGGCTGAATCAGGCTCCACACTGCCCTCATGCATCAACATTGTTGGTCTAGGTCTCTCTGAATCCTAACCCTACCCTCCAGTGTATCTACTACTCCCTGCAGCTTGGTGTCATCTGCAAACTTGCTGATGGGTGATGCATGAGGTCCAGGGGACCATGCCACCTCCACCCAGGCTCTGCAGCCCTGATCCACCACTCCCTAGCCAGAATTGGGCTCCAGTGTCCTGTGGTGTCCCTGCCTGGCCCCCACATGCCAAACACTGGGCCCTACAACATCCTGCATACCCAATCTAGCACTCATGGCCATGGCCCATGGAGCTCCCCACAGGATCCATGGGGAGCTACACAGGCTGGAAGAAATGGTGTCAGGAGCTGGATCTGGGTCATAGGCTGGGGTTTAAGTACCCCTGCTTTAATGCAGGGATGTTCTGGATACCCAGCTGCCACTCCCCACATTGCTTTGGCGGCAATGGTAGCTGGAGCACTTGGGCTCCCTCTCCTCTCTCTGGCTTTTCCTGTCTGCCCCTGCCCCAGGAAGCAGGACAGTGAAGTGTGGCATGGCAAGGAGAGCTGAGGGTGACCCTGGGGCTCCTAGGAGCAGAGTGCAGCAGTAGAAGGGGCCATCCACACAGGTATGGGTTACAATGCGGGGGGGGAGGGCAGGTACACAGTGAGGTGGTGGAGGTCTCTCATGTGATGCAGCAGGGAGGTGGGGGGCATCCTCAAGGCATGCAGCCTGGGGGGCCTGATGTGGCCTGAAGGCATGCAGTCCCCACTGGTACAGCCTATGAGGCATTCAACCCCTGGCTGCTTAGAAGTTGGACAACCCTGCATTCACTGATTTTATGTACATATGTGTATGTGATTATGTATGTATGTGCATGTGTGTATATATGGTATGTTTCTGTATGTGTGCATGTGTAAAATGTATAAAAGTGTATATGAACATTCATCCATCTATATATATATATGCAGATGTATGAATATACATACATACATTCCACATTCCATATATGTATGTATGAATATACATACATATATACATAAATACTTTCCACATATGTATGTATGTATGTGTATATGTATGTGTGTGTGTGTGTGTGTGTGTGTGTGTGTATATATATGTGGGTGTGGGTACATATACACTACTACGCTCATGTGCACACACACACATAATGAGAATATGATAAAATCACACAAGTTGACACGATTGGCTAAATAGGATTCTAAAGACCATAGGCAGAGTCTTGAAGAGTCGGTCAACTCTTTTGAGCAATTGAGTTGTTCTCAATTTACACCAGTATTTTTTATTTTTTGGTAAGAGGTAGATATTTGAGCCTCTCTTATCATGGCTTAAAAAGAGCAGGTAGTCTACTGATAACCAGCACTGACAAGGCATTAATTTTTATTGCAATGCTACAAAATATACTACTTGGAAGACACCTGTTTGCCTCTGATTTATGGGCTGCTATAACATCTGGCCGAATAATCCACAGTTACTTTAGGCTGCAACCTAAAGCATTCCAATAGTGCATGCCAAATGGATGGTGGGAGTGGCCAGAATAAGGATAAAGCTGACGTTGGTTTGTGGTTGCTAAAGGGATGAATGCTGGTGCTGCCCCTGCTGACTCAACTGTTTCAAGCTCCAGGAGTCATGAGTTCTCTTCTAAAGGGTCCCTCGCTAGCCAAGAAAGGAGCCAAGATTAATCACCTTCTGCTGATTAATCTGGTGGGGTCAAAATTGGCTCCTTCCAAACAGATCAACTCCCAGATCATTACACAAAAGTGAGAGAAAGGACGTTATAAAGGAGCTATGCAGAGAGGTATGCCATCCAGGGTGCCATGTTGTTAATCTTAACAAGTGTCTGCCAGCTACAGAAATCCTCAATTTATGAGCGATTTTTAAGATAAAAAAGGACAAAGAAATATTAGAAGGTATGCATGTGAAGTAAGCTTTTATGATTTTTCAGAGAAATGAGCTTATCAACCCCATTCATCTCCCTGTGGCAAAGACAATTTTGTTGAGAGAGAGAACAAAATCTTGATTTGGTCCCAAAGAGGTGCTTCCTGTGTTAGGAGGTAACTTTCCACAGGATAGCTTGCCTTGTGGCAGGCATCCTGTTAGCATGGTGCCCTGTTGGGAGGCTATCTGTTTTTAGGTTATGCCCAGATCAAGGAGGAAATCAGGTGACCCGATCACCTTTCCTGTCCCCCTTACCATGGCATCTGAAGCAGGGTAAAATCTACCTTCCCTCAACCATCTTAAGACCTTATGTTGGGAAGAAATTATCCTACATCTGTCTGATATAGGGTTCTTATCTCTGGAGCACTTGCTATTCCCAGAGACAGGATACTAGACTGATAAGGCTTCCAATCTGATCCAGCCTGATAATTACTGTTTATATCCTATAAGGTGCAAGACAGTGGTGAATATGAGGTAGAAAAGAGGCTGAGCAGAAGAAGGGAGAAGGTAGGATCATTCCCACAATTTATTAGATGCAGAAGAGGGCACGGCCAGATGCACACTTAAAGATCATATATCTTTAAGATAGAGGCAGAGCCAGAGATGGAGAGAGAGACTAATGGCTGTTTCTATCCTGTTACGATGAATCACAGAGTCATAGAAAACGAGGGTTGGGAGGGACCTCAGGAGGTCTCATCTGCTCCAAGCAGGACCAGCCCCAAGTAGATCATCCCAGCCAAGGCTTTGTCTACCTGGGTCTTAAAAGTCTTTACTACCCTCCAGTGCTTTACTACCCTCCAAGTGAGAATTTTTTTCTTAATACCTAAGGTAAACTTCCCTTGATGTGACATGAGCCCATTGCTCCTTGTTCTGTCAGCTGCCACCACTGGGAACAGCCCAGTTTCATCCTTTTGGAAACACACTGCAAGTACTTGAAGGCTGCTATTAAATCCCCCTCAGTCTTCTCTTCTGCAGCCTAAATAAGCTCAGTTCCCTCAGTCTTTTCTCATAAGTCATGTTCCCCAGCCCCCAAACCATTTTGTAGCCTTCTTCTGGAAACTCTCCAGTTTGTGCACATGCTTTCTGTAGACCCCAAACTGGACACAGGACTCCAGATGTGGCCTCACAAGTGTGGAATAGAGGGGAATAATCACTGCTCTTGATCTGCTGGCAATGCTCTTACCTGTGGAGCCCAGGATGCCGTTCGGCTTTTTGGCAACAAGGGCGTACTGCTGGCTCATATTCAGCTTATTGTCCCCTGTCACTCACAGGTCCTTTTCTGCAGAGCTACTGACCAGCCAGTCAGCCCCCAGCCTGTCCCGGTCCACGGGATTGTTTTGTCCTAAGTGCAGGACTTTGCACTTGTCCTTGTTGAACCTCATGAGATTTCTTTTGGCCCAATCCTCCAATTTGTCTAGGTCTCTCTGAATCCTAGCCCTACCCTCCAGTGTTATCTACTGCTCCCTGTAGCTTGGAGCAGTAGATAACAAACCTGTAGCTTGTAGCTGCAAACCTGCTGATGGGTAGACTCTGTGTCATCTTCCACATCACTGTTGAAAATATTGAACAAAACTGGCCCTAGGACCGACACATGATATTGGCTTCCAACTAGACATCTAATAAAGACACCTCTTTGTAAAATTGGCTCCTGCCTCAGTGAACCGAACCCACAACATAACATATACCGGCTCTGGGGTCTTCTGAGATAGGGGGTCTACTTCTGCTGCTGGAGTGGTTTATAGGGGTGATAGTGTAACACAAATATCTGGTCTGGTATGTAAGTTGATCCCAAACCTAAAAACACTAAACATATTTATGATCCTGCTTCATAGATGTTGTTCCAGTTGTCTCCCAAAGTGCACAGCAGTACACAGAAAAGTCCCCACACATTGTTCAGCCAGAAAGCTACATTTTAAGTTTGAGAAATGTGAGTGAAAACAACATCTCCTCTACCTGTAATTGCACTCATTCCCAACCAAAACTGCCTTGTTCTAACAAGTCCTTCAGGAAGCACTTCAAGCATTGTTGTAATGGCCCTGAATAAGTCAGTATCCCAGACCCCGTTTTGAGCTACATGACAAGGTCCTAGTGAGGGTCATTAAGAACCAGGAACCTGTAAAACTTAGTTTTGGTGCCCAAGTTGAACCAAAATCAAGTTCTAAAATTAACACACAATGTACTGTAGGTGGGCTGCTTGGCAGTAGAAAAAACCCAGAAGACGACGCTCGCCTGGTTCTTCTGGCCAAGGTTCTACAAAGCAATTAAGAGGTACTGCTAATCCTGTCCAGACTGGCAGCTGGTGGCCCCATGTTCTAGATATAAAAAATATCAGATTAGCCCACTGGAGCACCTAGGACAGTGGCAACTGAATGGCTGAAGCTATTCTCCCAGGTGGGGCTGCCACAGGAAATAGTCACAGACCAAGGCACTGTATTCATGTCATGGCTGGTATAGGAGGTGTGGTCCCTCCTGCAAGTCCACTGATTCTTAACCTCACTCTACCACCCACAGACAGATGGGCTAGTGGCACATTTTAATCAGAATCAAAAGGGGTTGCTAAAAAAGTTTGTGTGGGTGGAACCTCAAAAGTGGGATATGTTGCTCCCATATTTACAATTCAAGAACTTCCCCAGACCTGGGCGGAACATATGAAACAAGTCAGGGGGGGTACTACAATCACTTCAAAATGCAGGCCTTAGGGCAAACTGAACAAAATGCAGGCTTGGCTGTATGGACGCAAAATATTTATGCAACACTGTGGGTCATGGGAAGATCCAGTCCCTTATTGAGAAGGTGAGAGCCTTAATAGAAGCCCTGGTGCCCAAGACAAAATAAGTAGCTGAAACCCTTTCTTGGACTAGCTAATTATCAATGATTTAAAACCTAAAGCCTAAGCCTAACTTTCAACATACAGAAATCAAGGAGAAAGAGCCCACATCCTACCTATAGGCTCAGCAGTGCTATACTCACTAACACAATGACCAAAAGAGACTTGGGGGTCATGATTGACCACAAGATGAACATGAGTCACCAATGCAATGCTGCAGCTGGCAAAGAAAAAATACCTCTGGCTTGCATCTCTGATGCACCTCAAGCAAGATGCAAGATGTTATGCTTCCACTATACTCGGCCTCAGTGAGGCCACAGCTGCAGTACTGCATCCAGTTCTGGGGTCCACACTTTCAAAAGGACATGGAGAAGCTTGAGAGAGTCCAGAGGAGAGTCACGCACATGATCAGAGGGCAAGAGAGTAGGGCTTATGAAGAGAGACTGAGAGGCATGGGACACTTTAGCTTGAAAAAAAGGAGGCTCAGGGGGACTTGGTGGCAGCCTATAAGTATATCAGGGGTGTGCATCAGGATCTGAGAAAACTTCTGTTCACCATGGCACCCCAAGTGAAGACACGGTCCAATGGTTTCTAACCATTGGAAGATCATTTTAAACTGGACATAAGGAAAAACTTCTTTACTGTCTGAGTCTCCAGAGTCTGGAATAGACTTGCCCAAGAAGTGGTGCAAGCCTGGATACTATTCTGGATACGTTCAAGAAGCATTTGGATGATTATCTGACCCCACCTGACTTCCTGCCCCTTGGGCAGGGGGCTGGACCTGATGATCTCATGAGATCCCTTTCAGCCCTAATGTCTATGAAATCTATTTATTCCATGCTTCTCTGCCATAACTGCCCTTCTGACTGACAAACTACACAACACGGCACACCAGGTAGTAGAGTGGTCCTTGGCATGCACGGAGGCATTTGGAGAAATGAAAAAGATATTTTTGGCACCCATATTGCATAGCCCAGATTTTGAACACCAGGCCATCATACAGATGGATTCCTCAGGAGAGGTCTTGGAGCTGTTCCTTCACACAACTTTGAGGATGATGAACACTGTATCCTGTGTATGAGCCAAAAGCTCCTACCTTGAGAGCAGAAATATTCAGTCAATGACTTGCCACTTCATGGGGAGGCATTCTTATTCAAAGCCCTCTGTTATTACCTCCGAGGAGCCCCCTTCACACTGGTGACAGATCACGCACCTCTAACCTGGTTGAAGGCAATGTGGGATACCAACTCCAGGCTCATGTTTTGGTACCTGGCTTTACAGCCCTATGCACTCAGGATCTGCCATTGATCTGGGACTACACATGTGAATGCACTTCTCCTGTGAAGTGGGGGCATTAAGTATGGAAGAATAAGGCTCTGACTTCATTCTTGAGTGGGGAGGTAGGTAACATGGTGGCCTGTCCACATAGGGGACAGCAGCTAGTTAAACTGAAGGGCTGCAGCTGTGGGGGAGGCTAATGAGGACATGGCTCACTGGGAAACCAAAACCCCAAGAAGCAGAATCAGTGGGAGAGGTGGAGGAGATGCACCAGAGGCAGGAGACCTCTGAGCTATGAGGAGGACAAGCCTGAGGAAGGAAGGCTGAGGCCACACAGCAGACCTATCCCAGGGTCCAACACAATAAGATTTTTATTTGCTTATTTTGTGTGATGAAAGACTGTATATGGCTGGGGCAGGCTGGGAGGCACCCCAGAGAGCAAAGGCCAGCAGGTTTAAAGGCTGCATACTACTGAGGCTAGTTGAGAGATGCTCAGGGAAGGAGCAAAAGCCTGTCTGGAAAGCCCCAAGGCAGTAACCTGCTCCAAGGTACCTGAACCAAAGTCCTACTCTTCCCCTCCTTCCACCACTCACTGATCATGCATGCAAGCCTAAGAAAAGCAAAGCTAAAACCGTGGGCTGTGTAGCTCATGAACACCTTGAGGGCGATATGTTTATTCCCTCTAAAAGACTTTCAACAAATCCCAGAGAAGTCGTGACCCCCGTGTATGTTTTCTATTTATTTTTCCACACCAGTTAAATAGTCACTTTCCGAGCACTTAAAGAAAAAGAAAGCAACGTTGCGCCCCCCTCTTCCCCCGACCCCACCATTGGTAGCAATGCCAAAGTATGCAGCCAGCCCCTCTATCCGAATGAATGTTTTGATTAAAGAAGTCTTAACAAAACATTGTTGGAACGATGAGCGCAGTCCCTTTCTGCATGCTTCACCCAAGTATGCTGTGTATACTTAGGACCAGATTACTAAGATCTGTATATTAATTGAATAAGGATGGCAAACCTCCGGTATAAGCAGAATAAAAGTCGGGCTTAGTTTTGAGGGTAGCCTTTAATGCTTAATAATATCCCTTCCAAAATCCAAAAAGATATGATTTTTTTTTGTTTAATGAAAACCTGCATGGGCTGCATACATGCAAACATATGGAAAAGCTCAACTTATTTTTTTCTATTTCTCTTCCAAACGCTTTGTTTCCTTTGACAGAACATTTCTGCTAAAACCATGGCCATTGAGATGCCAAGATACCTGAGTGAGGAACCTGATCAAAGGAAGAGACCTGAGGCCAGGAAGTTATTTTGTTTGACTGTTTAACCATTTCTTTCTTTCTTTCTTTCTTTCTTTCTTCCAAAGACATTTTTTGTTTTACCCTTTGCTACCATCTGGGTGAACAGCTGGTCAGTTCAAGGACAGTCCAGGGAAGAACAGGTCTTTGCGAGCAGGTGCTCTCCAGGCTCAAGTAGGAAATGATGGTTTGCTGTTCCACATCTCTGCTTCATACAATGTTCGCAGCTGCACGTGAATGGCTATGTAAAATTTGCAGCAGGATTTTACAGCAAAAACAAATGTGCGATCCAACTGAGACCGTTGAAAATATCTGTGAAATTCCACACAACAGAGCAAGCAGCATAATACGAGCTTGGAGAATGATAGCCATCCTGAATCGGAACTGGCATGAGACAGGATTGAAAGCATGAGACTCTTCTGCTTTTGTAAAGTAGACCTGGTGCCATGAACTTTTCTAACGAAGACAAGGTATTAGGTCAGCCCAACTAGAGTGAACCTAGCAGATATGCAGGCATTTGCCCCAGACCACTTGAAGCCTCTTGGAAGTTGCATAAAATTGTCTTTTAGGGCAGGATTCTCAGGATGGAAAATGGAGGAATGAAAAAGACTGAGAGTTCTCCCTTTTCTCTGGGATCCAAGATTTTTTTTTAAAGAGCCTAATTCTGCTCTACTTCCATGCATAAAAACCCAGAGTCACTTAATGAAAGTCAGCAGAGTCACCCAGTACAGGTAAGAATCCGGAGCAATGACACTTGGAAGCAATTTCTTTACAGACAGGACAACACAGTTACACTGGGTATGAGCTGTTCTGGTATCTGACTTCTGAGCTCTAAGCATAGATCAGGGAGGATATATCAGCACAGAATAGAGCAGACGGAAAGAGAGATGATCTGACCTTTCATATTTACTCCTCAGTAATCCAAGCAGACACATGGTAAGTGGCAGACCATGAAAAATTGTACCAAAAGGCATGTGGCAGCCTGCTCTTTCTTGTATAATGCTTGAATTCTGATCCTGCCAAATCAGACCAGGCAGTCAAATATTTTTTTTCTTATAATGAGGTGACAAAAATGTCCTCTGGATCCCACACAAAAAAGAAACAGCATCTCATAGACTTAAGCCACAATATATTGTTAAAAGACTAACAAATCCTTCCCGTTTCCTTTGAACTAGCAGGATTAAATAAGTCATTCCAAAGAAAACTTCATAAACCGAGTTCCTTAAAAATAGGGAACAGCTCAAATGCTTCACAACATAAGTACAGCAATCTACAGAGAGCTGCATGCTACTGTCTCCACTAGGTTGCATTCCCCCATTATCCTGTCCCCTTTTATGATTTGTACAATGAAGCTGATCGATATTTATCCAACATTATATTTGTACTTTTTGTAACACAACCGTCTTTTCTGCAAGTGAATTTTTTGGGGGGGAGTGGGATGGTTTGAGAAACCTTTTGAATGAAGCATTTGTTTGGCTTTCTCTCCAATAAATCAACAATAGTAGCAAGGTCCTCAAACTGGAGCAGAGGAAACTGAAGTTGGAGAGTATGGAGAACTTTCTGCCTAGGAGGGTGGCCACGCATTGAAACAGGAGGGCTGTGCAAGTGGGCAGCAATCTGATCCGGCTTTGGATCCAGCCGTTTCGGATGGCAGTGATCCGATCCAGAGCTCTGGACTGGGTTTCTGCTTTGATCCGGCCGAAGCAGCTCTGAAGCTTCAGAGCCACCTCGGAGATCTGGCCATAGGGTATAATGGGGAATCAATAAAATATCTATGACTTTGTTGTTTTTTGTCTGATTTGGATGAAACTTGCAGGAGTGGTAGAATCGACTGAGAGCATGAAGTCTGCCAAGCTGCAGGGATGGTGGCCCCTGCTGTAGCCAAGATGCCTGACAACTGTCGAGGAGATCGGTGCAGGGCAGTTCTGGGGCCCTGCACCCCTAGCTGCTGACAGACAAAACTCGTGACATGGGTGCTTGTGCAACTGACTGTGTCTGTCTTGGGGCGGTTGATTGTCTGTATCGATTATTTACTTTCCTTAGTCTCTGCTTTTGTACGTGTTAATTGATGGTAATTAACTGGCTACATTAGCTAGGTACTGTGTACTGAGCTGGTTCCTGAGTGAATCATGATTAATTGGTAGCTGGTAACACAGTAGCTTAGCAGCCTGGCCTGCAGTAGTGTCTCCCATGCCCCAAGACAGAGACAGTCATTCCCACAAACACCCATGGCATGAGTTTTGCCTGTCAGCAGCTCAACCTCCCTGCACTGATCTCCTTGACTGATCTCCCTGGCAGGCATCGTGGCTGCAGCAGGGGCCACCATCCCTGCAGCTTTCATCCTGCTGCGCCTTAACACACGCAGTGTCACCTATGTCACGAGTTTTGCTTGTCCACAACTTGAGGTGAAGTTCCCCCTAAATCCCTATACCGATCTTCTTGAAACTTGGCAGGCTTTGTGGCCTCACCAGGAGCCACCACCCCTGCCATTTTCACCCCCTGTGATGTAACACATAGACGTGACATGAGTTTTGCTTTCAAGAACTTGGGGCGCAGTTCTCCCCAACTGCCTGCACTGATCTTCTTGAAACTTGGCAGGCTTCATATTCTCAGCAGAGAATATAATCTCTGCAAATTTCATCCAAATCAGACAAAAAAACCCAAAGTTATAGATATTTCATTGTTTCCCCACTATACTCTATGGCTGGATCTCCAAAGCAGCTCCAAATGGCTTCAGAAAGCCTAACAAAGCCAGAGCTTTGATCCGGACATGCTGCTTTTGATGCCAAAGTGTCCAAAGCTTCTCCGGATCCAAAGCTCTGTCCGAAGCCTCGCACAGCCCTGTGAAACAGGCTACCTAGAGAAATTGTGCAATCTCCATCCCTGAAAATTTTCAAGAGCCAGGGCATGGTCTAGATGACCTCATGAGGTCCCTTCCAGCCCTACTTTCTTATAATTTGATGAACTCTTTCTATGTAAAATGTATAAGAAAGAAATAAGGCCAGAATGGAACCACAAAACTTAAGAAAATTATCTGAAATTGAAATTTTGGAAACAGAAATCTTCCATTAAAAAAATTCAGGGATACAATGGAACTCTTTGAAGAACTTGTGTGATATCATTTATTTTGACGTTGCTGACTTTTTTCATGATGAATGAGTGCAGTTTTCCAGCAAGGTTTCCAGAACTACACACATGGCCCAAGTCAAAGTTGTAGATGACTCAGGTCTGGTATTTTGGTGGAGCTTAAGGTTTTGAGGATCCAGAGTTTAGATACAGGTGAAAGTAGAGTAGAAGAGTATAATCCTACCAGAGAGGGTGGATCCTTCCAAGTGCAAGGGAGATAATATTTTCCTAGAAATGTCCTTCCTTTAATTGCAAGAAGAGGGTAGGTAGGTTTTTCTATTGACTTCCAAGACCAAGTGTTGCTCTGAATAAACATGTTCAAATTTAGGGTCAACAGGCTTATTTTGGGAAGTTCTTCTGGCTTTGGTAGAAACACATGCCATGCAAAGGCTGCATTGCTGACTCCTTGTCTTGTACTTGAATCAGAATTTCTTGGGTTGAGTCACTGGGACTGTTCTGAACTAAGCTGTATTGCAAAAACTAATGACTTCCTCTGTAAAGTCAAGATGCTATGGCAGCTTGTGTGCACTGAGTTATGTCTGAAGGTGATAAGATGTTTCCAAAGGGTCTCGTTTCAATAACTGTGCATTTGGTGTACAGATTTATTTTCTTTTACCCTTGATAAAACTCCATTCCTTGGACAAATCAGGGGCCGGCTTATCATTCAACACTCTACCTAATGGTTTCAGTTGTGTGTTTTGTATTTATTGTAGCTGAAGCATTCCACAGATACTTTTCATTGACTAGAGTTGGAAGCAAGCCAGATATCCTGTTGGATTTACCCAGCACTATAATGTAGGGAAATTAATAATGTAATTAGAATTATCAGGACCCTTAAATCTTAAAGGACAGGTTTAAGTGAAGAATGCTCTGATAACATATTTAAAAGGTTATGTAACACAGTCTGATGATTTATAGACTGCAAACATATTGTATGACAAGGCACAAAAGCTTTTCTTTCTGGGGGTGGGGGAACTGATGACTTTGATGTGATGTGAATTTATACATCTTGAATTTCACATTATCAGAAGCACAAGAAGTAGGCTGCCAAAATATTGACTCAGCATAAGCCATACAATTTGCTGGGCCAAGCTGGAAAAAAATCAATGGAAGATGGTTGCAACACTGGACAGCGGGTAGGGAAGCCTAGGAACTATTCCTGACTGTCATGAACCTGCTAGTGGACTTTGAGCAAGTCATATCCCAGTTCTGTACCCAGCACCGTACCTAGACTCCTGGCAGCCTCAGGCGAACTTTTAATATCCCTGCCCCACCCCACCAGGGATAATGATAATAATAATCAGACAACAGTAAAAAAAAAAACATTTTCAGGCCCCCTTTCTGTCCGGGCCCTGGGTGGCCATCCGGTTCATCCATGCCTGTGTCCAGTCCTGTCCATACCTCAGTTTCCTCATCTTTGATGGTTTTCACCTCTACTTTTAATACTGTTGAGATCAACTGATAAAAAGTGCTATATAAATAGTTTATAACTGGTTGTTTCTACTGAAGAAGAGGAACAGGATAAGACCGGACAGAGTGTCTTCTTCTATCTTGGTCCCATTGTCAGCATTAGAGCATCAAGCCCATGTTTCACAGTTTGTGTGATAAAGGAGGTCAGATGAGATGATTATTTCTCTCTTTACACTTGACAAACTCCAGGTTGTCCTTCCCTGGGTTAGCACAGGATGATAGGACACTGCCACTAACATCACCCAGTCACCCCAAACTAGCCAAACTCTGGTATTTCTCAATAGTTCAAATCAATGAGAAGAGGTTGCCATAATGCCCAACTGAAGTCCATTGGGACCTTTGCTATTGACTTTAATGACAGCAGAATCAACCTCTCAGGTCACCGGAAACAAAAATCTGTGTTAAAATCTGATTTTAATTTAGTTTAGTTGAGTTTTATTCTCCGCTTGTTCTAAAAAAAATCCCTTTGAATGTTTGTTTTATAATCTAATGTCAGAGCAAAATGACCATTGGGGTGCACTGGACAGGTTGGCAGATTGTAATAGCGATGATGGAGTGAGAAGCTGACATCTAAATTTGCTGTGAGCAGTGATCAGAACTTTGTGGAGCGTGGTATGTCTGTGTTGCAGAAATATATCAGATTTCCAAGTCGGTTTCCTTCCAAATTGGAACAAAACCATTGAATCTGAAATGTCTCATGAAACAGAATTAAGTGGGGGGGAACCCCCTTTGGGGTAAATCAACATAAAATCAGTCCCTTGTTTTAATTTCAATTGTTTTTAAATATTTGTTCTAATTTACTGAAAGAACTGGGTTTTGTACAAAAAAAAAATTACAACTTTGTATAATAGGAAATAAAACAAACTTCAAAATGAGAACTATTTTGCAAAGAAAGAAAGTGGAAGCAGTGCAATACTCTATCATGGGCACTGCTGGAGGTCATTATTCAGAGGAGAAATGAAGGCAAGACCATTGGCAGCTGTTTATTCCAATATCCTGGCCAAATTACAGCAAGGGTGGTTACAGGCTGCCTAGCTAATTCCCTCTTCTGGTCACTACACATTCCTGGTTTTACCTGCCCTGGTTAAACCAGGTGGCTGGCTCTTTTGCTGTGATCTACTCTAAAGGCCACTGCATTTGTGGACTGAATAAACTGTTCTAGCATGCTTTATGAAGGTCTCAGTCATGTTTGAGAAGCACTGCTCTGCGTCAAAGGTAATGTGGGGCCTCAGCACTCAACAAGAGTGAAACTTTTGGGTACAGCATGGTGAAGTACTGCATGGTACTGGAGTGCAACAGGCTATTTCTGTGTCTGTAGGATAAGACTAAGGCCTCACATGTCCTTGGAGGATCAGAACATATATGGATGCTCTAAAGTGGTGTGGTCACTGCAGCCAGGGGGAGGCAACATCTGTAATTATACCCAACCACTGGAAAAGGAAGGTGGACTTCTCCCATTTTATCCACACAGTCAGTGGCAAGGCCCAGCGAGTCTGATCCAGAGCCTACGAAACTCAATGGTGACTCTTATTGAGCTCATAGATCAGACTCACAGACTGTAGAAGTCTATCTAATGAATGGTGCTGGATTTAAATATGAGTTACTATCATTGCATTATTAATGTAATAAGCTATCACAGGCACTTTATAAAATAAATAGTTGCTGGGATCTAATTCAACCAAAATTGGCTCCAAAATGCACTGTGCAACTGTGAAGCGTGCCAGATCTGCACTGAAATCCATAGGGAGGACATGAGCAATGGCTAACAAAAGAGACGAGGAGGGGCAGGAGACCAAAGAGGATGTTCCCTGGGAAAGGCTGGAAATTTGAGGAACACACATTTGAGTTGGTTCCGGATTAATTGGGGATGCAGGCAGGATAGAAGGAAAAAAAGGAAGGAACAGGATGGAAACATGTAAAAGTAATGAAAGTTGTGATGAACATAAACTGGACACTCCTATAACCTCTCTCTTAATAGTAATAAAAACAGAATTCAATGATAACTGAGTATCAATAATTTCAGACTGACAAAGCAACTCCCCCTTTTTTCAACCCAAAGCATTAATCATTCACAGAGCTCACTGTACAAGACAGCACTTATCAGTATTCAAGAAAAGGCTTCGAACATTTAAATGAACAGCGATAACATCCACAAGTATATCAGATTTGGAGCAAAGGATATAAGCAGTAAGTCCCACCCCTACTAGGCTTGGGGCCATACAGCAATTTCTTATGTGCCTGGGATTAAAAAGAAATGTCCTCTAGGGACAGATCATTTTATAACGTTACACTAGATGATTTCAGGCATTTCCCTAGTTAAGTGTCTGGCATGCACAGGTCCAGATCCTCAAAGGGAGGTGAACAGCTGATCCTGGGCCTTTGCAACACAGGATAAAGGACCAGGTGGGACGCTGGTCTAATCTACCAGGGCTGTGCATCTTTACTTCTACATGATTCCTCCATGAAGTAGGAAGGGAACATTTTCCTTTCAGAAAAGTCTAGAGTAAAATATCCCTGGACCTTCTTTCCTTTTATGACATTTTCATTTCAGTATCATTTTGACAGTTTGCCCAGAAACTCCAGCATAAATCTTTCAGTTGAGAGTCACAGGAGAATCGTGCAGTTGTACAAGCGTGTAGGAATAAGAGATACATTTCCGACTCCATTCCTGTGCCATAGTTTAACTGGATGAATTTGATCCCTTTAAGTTTTATTAAGTTTAAATGAAGATTTACGAACTTGGAAAAATGGTGCCCAGACTTCAAAAGGGAGGAATGCTGCAGAACTATAATGGTGGGAGTGGTTTGGTTTATTTTAAATTTCTTTTTTAAGTGATTTTTTTAATAATCTTTCTGTTAGATTAATATAGCATCTGGAATGCAAGGGGCTCATAGCACTTAGTAGGATGTGACAGAGAAATGGAAGATATTCTAGGGGATGTTTTCATACACAGCCCAGCCAAACCAGCCCCCAGACTATGGTACCCTCCAATATCCTCTATTAGAGGGCATAATGTGCTTAGGTTCATGTGCTCTGAAGCCAAGAAAATCAGGGGGATATGTTATATGCATAATCATTCCTAAACTGGCTGTATTGCTTTGACCGTATACTTCAAATCTACTCTAAACCACAGTCTGCCCTCCAACTCTGATGGTCATAGAGACAAACAAGGTTGACAAACCTCGGTGTACTATTGTCATAGTCTCATATCATATCAGAACCAAGAATCCAGCTTTTCCAAGGAGAAGGATGTATCTACTGATGGTGCACCAGAGAACTTGAGGATTTCTAGGCAACACGCTAATGCACGTGTAGACACACCCAGCTTCTAGCACCCCTATGCAAGTTTCCTAGAGCATTTAATATCCTGATGGCTACTTAGGAGTTAAATCCACAGCTCATATACATTGGCTGACTCTATTGATTTCATGGAAGCAATCTGTTATCGGGTCATCATAAAACAATGTGCTTAGATGCATATGCTCTGAAGCCAAGAAAACTAGGGGGATACGTTATATGCATAATCATTCCTAAAGGCTAATCTAAATCTTTAGCCAAACCACAGAGTATTTTTATGACAGAGGTAGGCACCCAGCTATAACACAAGCTTTGGGAGCTACCAAAGCTTGGGAGACTGACTAAAAAAGCCCTGGGAAGTGCATCTTTTTGTCATTTCTGAAAGAGCAGAAACCCAAAACCAGTTTAAAAAACATGCAAGAGAGAAATACTGAACCCATTTCTGCTGCCAATTAAGACAGCAGGAATTTTGCCACTGACAATATTGAAAACCAATGGTATGGTATTTTCATTTTCTATGGCTTGTAAGCACTCTAATCTGTTATAACAGTGCACTCTGTGAGATCCTGGCTAGTGCTGTTGGTTGGTTGGAATCTTTTTTGCTTCCCTTGATGCTAATGGCATGTTTTTTAAATGCAGTATTTGATCCCAGAATACGCAGACATAAGAGTTTTTTAAAACACTCTATCGTTCATGAGTCTGAAACGCAAGACCGCTCCAGACATATGTGATTTGTTGACACAAAGTTCCCGTGAGTCACCGTAATCAGTGTGAATGGCTATAAATTGGCTCAGGGACTACAGATATGTTCCTGGGGAGATTATATTGTTGTGTAGTGATTAAAAGATGTGATAGGGCATCAAGGCGCCTGGGTTATAGTCTTGATCCACTTGAATATTTCCTTTGTGGCCTTGACCAATTTATCTTTGAGCTTCTCAGAATTCCAGTGCTCCCATCTGCAAAGGTTATGTATCATAAATGGGTATGCAAATGGTGAATATGGCAGCACATCTAGTCTTTCAGGTTGTTTTATGTGCAGAATATTCATTATTATTACCCAAAATCTTTGGTTCCCCAGCTCTTAGGTCCAGCTCTTATGTTCTGAAGACCACTTCAGTAGAGGATTGCTGTTGTCTGGACAACTTTATTTTGAAGCGTACTAATACACAGGTCTCCATGAAGAAAAGCTCTTTGATTACTGATAGGTGACACAATAACTTCTTAGATCAGTTGTGTTAGTGACTGGGTCTGCCCCATATATCTATGCAGAATAGCACTTCCCTGTATGAGATGTTTCGTGAAGGAACAATGGCACTAAAACAATGGTCCAGTTTAATTTGCATCTAGATATGCAATTATCTGGGGTATCTTGCATGGTAGGTCATAGGAGAGAAAGTCATAGACTGTCTTCCATTAGCTTTCAGCTGCCCCAGGGTGAAGGGAAGAAGATGAAACCTAAACAGGAATAAATTTATACCAGTGGAGTTTTAGCCCTGATTCTTTCCTGGGTAATTTTACTCTGAGCTGGTCCCGTTTATCATCATTTGTTTATTACTCATTTATTTTAGTGCAAGGCTGATTACCTGGGTATACATGTATGTGTGTGTATATATATGTATGCGTACGCACATGTGTATGTATGGGATACATATACATATATGTACACATACACATATATATACTTATATACACATATGTATATACCCACACAGACATGTATATGTATATAATGTAAGTATACATATATAATGTACATATATACATACACATACACACATATATGTCTTTCCATGGACAGTGATTGGTACTCACTGGGATGGTTTAGACAGACATAATCCTCCAGTCCTATGTTTCTATGAGTCAAGATCAGAGAATCAAGCTCTGACAAGATTAAAATGTCTCTGATAGACAAAAAGACAAAAGAGCTGTTCCTTAGTGTATGCTTCCCATTGAAGTCCTCGCTTGAAGCCACGCAGTGATCTCTGATTTTGATATTATAGATGGTTGCTGGAAGGATGGCTGCAATTTCGATGGAATTGTATTGTCATGATAAGTTAGATATGTGTTACCAAGGTGTAAGAGGGGCCTTGCAGCTATCTGCTAGGTTTAGGTAAGTCCCAGCCATGGTGTGGCTATACACTGATATTGGAGTCTGTGTCCGTTTGTCTCAAAAAGAGGCAAGCACAGACAAAGCCCATAAATCCTGCTTCCACATAGTTAAAAGGGAGAATGAAATTAGCATTGACATATAAAACCAGGGAGAAGAAAATTAGCATTTGCATATAACACAGGAGTCTCTCAAAGTTTGCCATGAGCTCTCTGCTGGCCTGGAACGCAGGTTTCATCTACATTGAAAGTCTTTATTAGTATTGGATAATTAAGATAAACAGAGACTAATGGGCTGCATGAGACACACATAATATTATTGGATTACAACATATTTGAGAAGTTGTTTACCTTGTAGCCTATTTACATAAGGATGGCTTCCTTTTCAAATATAAACTCAAATATTACAAAGTCTTTTCTTCTAGTGAAGGGAATTATGTTCAAAGACCCCACAAGCGCTTGTAATTAGCTTTTGTTTGGGCACATTCCTAGCAGAGCTTTGCAGTCATCCCCTTGAAGCCAATGTGCACAAAGAAACAAGGGTAAATCCCAATCTCTCATTAAGCAAATGAGAGACACATGGAAACCAAAAGGAATAGGAGGAATGGAGAGAGAGATGATGAGGGGAGGAAAGGTGAAGAGGGTGGGGAGTGGGGTTTGTGAGATGAGGGCTCTATTTTTTGGTCCTTCACAAACTCCATGTGACAACCTCCCCCTACCAAGTCACATGAAACCTCTCTGCCTCAGGTTTCAACCTGTAACGCTCCTTCTCTATCGTATCATGTCTGTAAGCTATAAGCGTAATAGGCCGGACGTGTAATTATTTGACTAGAGTGAAAGGCCAGTGGTGATGTGAAGGGGGTGCACAGGAGTGCATGTGCACCCCCTGAGAGAGCTGGTGCACCCCTTGACAGGCCACGCTCCCTGCTTAGGCAGCAGGCAGGGGGGGCAGGGGGGAGTGCTGGTGCCTCCCCTGCAGATGCCAGCCAAGCAGTAGGCATGCCAGATGAAGTACACTTCTGGGAGCGCCCTGAGATTGGTTGCAGGGGAACCCCCCCCTCCCCGATTGTTGATTGGTCACTGTGGGGGGGCATGTGCCCCCCCAAGTAAGGTGGCACCAGTAGCCCATGGTGAAAGGTCCTCTCTTGAGCACAACTGAGACACTTTATCTGCTAGAAACAGAGACATGTTTGGGAGAAAAATATGGAACTAGATCCAGATTTTTAACATTAGAGAATGGTTGTATTTGCTTTGCTACATTCCTGGGAGAGGAGCTCTTTCAGAAATGTAGATATGAAGCAGGACTTGGGTTTCAAACACCTTACAGTACAGGGCTTTTTTAGACTGAGGGTTTTGCTTGGAACTCTAGAGCACTGGTTTTACCAATTTATGCTGGTTTAAGTTTCATCTAGCTATATCTGCCCTAGAATAATCAGGGATTCGAAATACAGAGTATTAACATTGTTATAATTACTGAGAACTCATAGTCTGGCTGCTGTGAGATGGACTTACCTGAGAAGTATCATGGTTGAATATGACAGCATTCAGGTCTCCACAATTATAATGCTTGATGAGATCTTCAGTGGTGTATGGAGCTTGCAAGCTGCCTGCCCGTAGACTTTCATGCTGCAGCAAAGTTTGGTTCAAAGCAAACAGCACCTGTACAAATAAAATTTAATTGTGTGATGTAAGTCTATGCAGAACCATAGAAGCAGAACGTGAATGGTGGGTGCAATCTGGAAGCAGTGCAAAGGTTCATCAACAGATGACTCTTGTTTTCCTTTGACTCTTTCAATTGTCCAACCAAGAGACTGGCTCAGGAAGAAGCCATGACAGCTCTTCCCAACTGGAAGATGGGTCAATCTGGGGAAGAACTTTAGAGGAAACTGTTTTAGACTTGCAATATGCTACTTTCCTTAGCAAACTAATAACATAGGCACTTGTATGTCTATGACTTTGGTGGAGTTGCTGGGAAGTCAAAGCAAGAAATTGAACCAGATTGCTTTAGACTTCAGTCAACCTTACTATAAGAGAGAGCAAAGGGAATATCTGAAAACAAAGGAAGTATTATTACCATCCATCCCCCAAAACAGGAGTGGGGTGGAGTGGAAAAAATTCTGTTCAAAGGCCAACTGAAGTAGGAAACTTCAGGGTAGATACAATTCAGAAACATCCAAACATCATTAAGCAGAAAGCTTTGGTGCTACCAGGCGTTTTGCTACTGTCTTTTAAACAGTCTCCAAGAACCTATTTCAACCACTTCTCCATTTTTTCTCCTTCCCATGACCTTTCTTAGCAAAGTGAGTGGTGGTAGTAAGTTGCTAGGCTGTCCCAGAGGACTCACTGAGCGTTTGCATCCCAGCTCTTGAAACACAAAGGGGATGCATTAGCAGAGGAACAGAAGCACAAGGAGCATTCCTTGCTTTTGATCTTTGGACACCCAGATACTATAGCTGACCTTCCAAACCATTAAAGTCTTCCTTAATTAAAGTTTTCCTAACATAGAGTAGATCTATGAATGGTTAAAAGGACCAGATTTAAAATAGATATGAATGCAAACTACAGAAAGAAATGAACTAGCCCTTTCCCTAATAGAACCTAATCTGGGATGACAGGAATTTAGTATTTCCTTGAAATCATTTTGCTTTATAATCCTGGAGATTATATTCGTAAAATAGATCTCTTCATTGAAAAAAAAAAAGATAGATATGGGGTCACATCAGTAAGAACCTTGTGTCTGTTTTTTCCCCTTCATATTACCTGGTTGAGAACAGTATCACATTTGGGATCATGCTTTGATCAACAACTATGACCTTCAACAAGTTTCAGACCATGGCTGATAGGACAGAATTCCCTCTGCATTATCTGTCAAACAATCTGGTTGTGATCTAGGCAGAGCCAGTTTTGGCTTTACAATTATTACTCTAAGTCACACGACTGTGGCTTACCCCACAGTAAATGGAGTGAATTTACAGCATTAGGCTTATGTCAAAATGAACAAAAGGCAGAATTTGGGCAATGGGGCCTGATTCTGAACTGCTTTGCCCGTTCTGCATCTATTCACCACTATGCAAAGTAGTTGTAAAGGGCTGCCTATCAGGTTAGCGCTGAGGACCCCATCACATGCCTATTAATGCAGAGCAATAAACTCCGGCACAATTTGCACCAGAGTTTATTGCTGCTGGGCACACATCTACACATGCACCTGGGAATGCAGCATGTGGAGCCTGGGGAGGTCTGGGAGGTCAGTCTATCAGCCCAGGGCTGCTCTCCCCCCAACCTCTCCCCGGCTCTATGTGCTGCAGGGTGGCTGACTGGGGCATGAGGGTGCCTTAGTGCGGGGCTAGCCGGCAGACAGCTCTGGCACTGAAACATCCTTGTCCCCAGCTAGCTGGTACAATATCTACATGTTCACTGCTGTGGAGTTCTTTTGACCACAACAACAGGATAGTACTTGTATTTACAAGTGCTATCCTGCTGTGGAGTAAATGAATCTACTCCGATCTAATAGTGGAGAAGCTGAGACATTTACTGCACAGATAATTAGTCAACTGTACAGTAAACGTCTCGTATAGACGTGCCCAGTCATGCACACGGAGTTTGCACCCTGCCCAGGGGGAAGCACTGACCTATATCACCAGAAGAAGAAACCAAGTGCAACAGTACTTTGAAAAGAAATGTCTGTACCTGTTACAAAGATTTGGCTTTGCTCATTACAACCAGGTGTTAAAAATCTAATGTGGTTGTTTAATTTACTCTGATTTGTCCTTTTGTTGTTGTGATTTAATTACTTTTTCAGGTCATTTACTTTTACTTTCACTTTCAGATCATTTACTTTTTCAGATGTTAACTTTTTCAGACCTGGGATGGCCAAAACACGTTGTCCAGTTTCATTTTTTGTTCCTTGGCAGTTTCAGCTGAAGTTCTTCATGAACTGAACAAAACTCTGTAATATTTGTGTTGCAAAAAAACCTAAAGGAGACCACACATCCTGCTCATTTGTTTCCCTATAACTCATACCTTCATGTCCCTATTGTTTGTTAATTTTTGTACATGTACACTGTACAGGAGTATAGATGGTAGAGTTGAGCCAAAGTCAGTACGGTTGCAGAAGTATGGAGCATGAGCTAATGTATCCAGCCCAGAATACCCTTCCAAGGAATATAGGCATATCCTGGTTCAAATGATTAACTTTAAGCATCTGAGTGATCCCAGTGAACTCATTAAATGCTTTCAAATATTCATATGCATAAATAGTTGCAAGACCTGGGCTTTAAATATAGTCCCACCAGATTTTTTTTCTTTATTATTAATAGAAATGATTCAATTATTCTTAGGATTTGGACGCCTCGTCCCTTCACTTGTACATTAAATCTGATCTGGCAGCATCTTTTTAAGTAAAAATAAAAGAATAATAACTGAAATATTAACAGTATCTCAACGCACAGCATTTAACCCACCACCAAACTGCATGAACTTTGTATTAGGTCTGTATCATTTTCCAGGGCGGACCTCACGGAATCAGTGAAGGCCCTGAATCTGTACTTGAGTCCCGTGTAAGATCCAGCCCTTATATTTTCCTGAACAACTCTCAAATTCCCTGCAGGCTTTTCTACAAAAACTCCGAACTTTCCCATACCCCCAGCTCAATTTTAGCATCGTCCTTGGCCCATAAAATCCAAGCTGAGTGTATCTGTAATTTTAAAAAGCTGCGAAAAGTATGGTTTAAAGGATTCCTAACCTTTGAAAGGATCTGAGCCCTTTTTTTTTTTCTAAGGGCTGTAGGCTGAGAAGGAAATGGCTCATCCTAGGATTTCCTGCGGATTCTAAACATTTGACTAATAAAAATAAAAGCTTAGAAAAATGTTGACAGGGGAAGCAAGAGCAAAGGTTTCTTCAATATACTTTCACCAAGAACTTTCTTGCTGATTGTTTTTAACAGCACAAAATGTTTAATAAATACTGAATGGTTGTTTTATATATATCTATATCTATATCTATATCTATAGATATATCTATATCTATATATCTATGTGTGTGTGTGTGTATACGTATATAAATGCATATATATATATATATATATATATAACATGCATTCATACATAAATACATGCATATATATACATGCATGCATATATGTATATATATACATATGTGCGTGTGTGTATATATATACATACACATACTATATATGTGTGTGCATATGTATATATACACACACACACATATATATGTGTATGTATACATACACATGTGCATATATATGTATGCATGTGAGTATATGTATATAAACACACAGGCATACATATAGATACACACATATATATACATGCACACATACATATGCAAAGAGATACTGAAAATAATGTATTACATTTTATGATAAAATATTTTAGAGGGAGCCTTAACAATTTAAGAATGATTATTGAATGTTAAATTTTGTTTTTTTTCCCTTTTTAATTTAGTCGCTGTCCCTGGGAATTAGCTAACAATGTAATTATCTAGCACTCGAAAGTAAAAATAATGTTGAGTTCACTGCTAACATTAGGAACTAAGGGCTCCTATACACATGCAGGAAGCTAGCTATTAATTTAGCACATTGCAGTAGACTCAATTAATTGAACCTGCTGGAGCATGGAAATGTGTTCCAGCAGACGCGGGCATCATGTGTATCAGCATCCCTGTGCTGAAGAATGGCAGCGGGGCACTTTGAACTAAAGCTCATTGAACAAGCTTTAGTTCAAAGCACCCTGCCGCCATTTTTCAGCACAGGGGACACCTTATATATGTATATATTTATTTTTATTTAGGTGTTTGGGACTGATGAAGCCAGTTATAAAGACCTTTAGATACCCGGTATATAAATACTTTGACTGTAGGTTCTTAAACCTCAGATATTACGGAACTGACTTGAAAAAAAACCACTTTTGGACAACTTCTAAGTGAAATAAGTGTGTTAGATGTTTCCCCCATATGTTTCCTCAGACTCCTCAAACAAAATTAGCTTTAAGCTGTAATCAAGGGTCTGAAATTTCAGATAGAAAGGAAATGTTTCACGGCCAAAATTCAGCCTTTTGGATTGAGACCAGCACTCATATAGCCAGCCAAGAGGACACAAAGTGGAGTGATTAAGTTGGGCACACCTAAATATCCACCAGCAGAGCTAGGGCACCTTCAACCAGGACTCTACAGAAGCATACTTTTTCAAGGCCACAAAATGCTGTGCTTTCAGGTACATGGTTCAACCTGGGCTAAAATGTACTGAAGGCTTTTTCCAGTTTCTAGGACACTCTCTGGAGCCATTGAAACATTTATTTTAGGGTCACGTTAAAGCCATTTTAAAGCCTCAATTTATTTTTCCTTCCTGCTTGAGTAATGTCACAAAACCAGTATAGTTTTTCTTCTTTTTGCTCCATCTTAACATCGAAGACCCCATGACCTCCAACCTAAATCTCTATCTCAGTTAAGTCTCCCAGAGGTGCCTAAGATTACCGAACAGCTGACTTCAAAATAAACATACTTCAAGTGCCTGCCTTGAGAAGGCCCCACCTAATAAATACAGCAGACAGTATTTGTTCTGGGAAGTGATGGGAAATTATGACTCAGTTTATGGGAGAGAACATTTTTATTTGTGTGATTTACAATCCCTACAGGAAGGTGCAATGTGCAGTTTTGACAGGCCTTTTGAAAGAGGCCTTTTACATGTTAGATGGCATATAGACTGCCGGTGCGGACTTCCTACTCCAAATTATGAGCAGCTACTTGCACCAAAGGACTTGGCCCAATGACTAAGACATATGACTGGGGCTACAGACAGAAGTTGCACACAAACTGGTATAAGTGATTGGAAACCAGTTCAAAATTGTAAAGCAACAGAAGTTCAGTGCACGTGAACCACTTTCAAAATGGCCAAAACCAATTTAAAATAAACCTGGATGGATGTAATATCAGACTTAACTGATTTAAGTTAAATTGGTTTATTGAACTTCTGTCCCAGATCCAGTCTGGGTGACATTGGCTCAACTCTGCTCTCCTATGCAATAGCTTGGAGTAAGCTATATTTGGACCTCAGTTCCTGACCTGGGCTGCCATGCTTCCTCTATAAGCCATGTAAAATACCTTTCTCCTGGATAGTCTACAAGCCCAAGACTTCCTACCATCTGGCACCATGGGCAGATATAGGATTTTGAAAAGGGGGGTACAGATGGTGTGGCACATCATCATATATAACTAAACACATATTTTTCTTCAGGTAAAAGGGACACTAGAAGGTTTTCTAAATATATTAGGAGCCCAGGGCAATATTATTCAGTTTAAGCTCAAAGCACAAACAAATCTAACTTTACTGGAATGTGCATGACTTTGTTATAGCATATATTATGTATTAAAAACCACAACAAACTAGGCAAACAAAATCAAAAGATGTTTCTTTAGTCCTGCTATCATTAGACTTGAATGTCCACCTCTTTCAGATTCATAAAACAACATTTTTATAAAGCAATGCTTCACTAGAAGTTATTTCCACACCTAAATGTTAACATGAGTTAATGGTTCCATACCTGACCTGATGTTTTTATATAGAGTTAAAACAGGCTGCAGGGCTGTGAAATAGAAGCTACATTAAAAAGACCAGCTAACAGTAGAATTGCAGAAGAAAGAATAGCTTGATTAGTGAAACATCAGAAAAGACAAGAAGGTTATTAGTAGCTGTGGGATGAAGAGTTTAGAAGGAATCAGGTAGATTACAGTGAGCCATGAAGTCATGTGACTCCCTCAGCACTGCCTGAATAGAAATGCTGCTGCCACTGCTAGGCAGTTGGGTTTAAGTTTTGGGTGGGCCAGGGATCAAAGATGGGTGCAATTTTCCTACTGTAACCTCCTGGATCTGCCCCTGCCTGGCACCACCCTATGGCACTTCTAGCCTTCAAATATCTAGATGTCTACTATCTTCAGACAAGATACTGGTCATCTGAAAGCTACGGACAGGATAGCTGGAGTTGGTTCCTCTCTCTGTGAAGTCTAGAAGAGCTTCAATATTAAATGAAGGGAAATCAAGATGAGGGTACTTGTTTTTGGCTGTGCCAAGCACTCTTCCCATCAACTAATAACAATATCTAAGCTTCTGCTCGCTTTTCCATGCTGTTTTTCCTATGGAATCAAGGACTCCATACTGAAACAGGAATGGTGTAGGTGACCCTTTGCCTTAAGTAAAGCTGTTCTACAGGCCCAGTTACATGATTGAATCTAGCAAGATGGATTCCTATACTAATGGATAGCAAAGTTTAAGAAGTCTAATACTCACACACATACATGCACACTTATCTATCCAACAGTTTCATCTGCATATTGTCAACTTCAAAAGATGAAATGAAAAAAAAAAACAACCCTCTTCGCTCTCCTATAACATTAATATAGAAAATCTGTATCACATTGCAGTTTGTCAAACAGGACTTTCTATTAAAGCATCTGTAGAGACACAACTACATTGGCACCTGAGAAATCTGTGAAACATTTGGAACTTCACTTTTGCTAGGAATTGTACATTGCGGGGAGGTGTTTGTTTTTGCATGACCTTATACTGTGATTTTCATTGTGATCGGGTTAATCCATTCCAAGAAAAGCCAGCTAAGAGAACATTCCCACCTACTTCATTTATAGAGGGGAATACGTGCCTGTGTACAAGGGCTGGGCTCAGAAAATTCAAGGCTTTTCAATAAAAGCCTATTCTGTCAGGGATTTACATCATATTCAGTTTGGGAATGAAGCAGATGGCTGGCTGAAATTCCACCTGTTCTAAGGAACCCTCTGAAGCCTTCATAAATCATTTTTATTATACTACAAGTCTTCAACTCCAGACTAAAAGCTCCAAAGCCATTAGTGAAAGTAATGACATGCACACTGTAGTTAAAAAGAAGAAATCACAGCCTGTTAAAGAGCAAAACTCCACACACCCCCACCCCTCTTCCTTCTGTTTGGTCCTATCTGCAAAATCTGTGTTCCTGGATATTAACCAAATACAATATTGTACATGATGTTTCATCACTCTTCCACAGAGTCCAATTATTTCCCTTTTCACACCACTTAGAAGACAAATTTTCACCATATTTCTGTGACAGATTCAATTCTATTTATGAATTGTCTGCTGCATTGACCACCAAACACCAAAGAGATGAAGGATGTAGAAGACTGTTTTTTCAACTTTATGTTGTATTTAATGCTGTAACTTAGGCCCCTGACAGATATGATTATTATGTTAATTATGTCTTTAGTAGTGGCCTGGCCACATGTTCGTTCAATTAATGGCATGACAGAATGAGGAATAAGCCATAAAGTTATTATACAAATTATGTGCAATAAATTTGTGGTCAGTTTCTATCATGACTTTAATTGAACATATGGTCATATGTACTGGAGCCTTTCAAGACTCCCTTGTGCTCCAGAGGCTGGGAGCACCTGATTGGGTCAACTAAACTGGAGGTCCCAGACACAGGAGAACAGGGAGCCAAGCTCACTATCTGTGGTGCAAGAGAAGCCCAGGATCAGGCTACCCTTGCACTGGCAATATGGCATGATGGCTCAATCCTAAAATTGCCCCTCTTGCCATGCCCATGTATCATGGCAGGCAGCATGATTGTTGGGATTCTGCATCCGATCCCATCACACTTTTAAATTAGCATTTGCCAGGGGCCTGGGGAAAATAAATTGGCTGTTCTCTGTTTCACCTTTCCAAGAATAATGCTTGGATGTTTTGCCAGAAATCCATTTATCTTGCTATTTACAATTAGTGGAGCTTGCTGAACTCTGATGCATCCGACTCATTGCATCCATTAAGATTCTAGTAGCTTTGGGAAGGTCTGATATACATTGTCTATGTGTAGAGTTGTCACAGCTAGTTAGAAGCCAGTGTTAACAGAGAAAGCAACTGTTCTTTGAAATGTTGTTAAAAAGTGAGATCAACAACAACATCATAGCTCTTGCTCAACTTATATGGGAGTGAAACAGGAACTGATATGACGAATTTTATTTAAATTTCCTGTATGGAGTCCAGTAACTTGCTTTTAACGAATCTCTTTGTTAGCTAAGTCATCCAGTGTTGATTACCTGCACTTAAACTATGAGCAGAGAGTCAGTAAGCCCTTGTTCTGAAGTTAAGTGGAAGATAGGGCAGGGTAACACCTTACAGACTAACTGGGTCAGTATGCTATACCCAGTATGTTATCACAGTATGCTGCTTGAGGCAACATGACAGATTTCAAGTCATCAGATAGAGTTTCTAAGACAACCTCTTTAATTTGTCATAGAGCAGCAAAAGTGAATGTTATGATGCAAAAAAAAAGTAGGCTTTACATAAGCTTGAGACTTCAACCTGGATTCCCTGTTCAAATGATACGTGGAAGTCTGATGGCCAGAGAAGATTCTCAAGTCTTCACAAAGAGTATTTCAAACCATTCTCCTAAAACGGCCAACATCATTCAGTTCAGAGCCCAAATGGGACAAAAGAACCAAGCAGGAGAGTAAAAGGTAGCTGAAAGAAGTGGATTTGTGCATTTTGACCTCTCTATGAAGAAGATCTCGGACTGCCATAAAAGAATGAGAAAACTCGCAACCCGAAGTTGAGACCTCAGATGAGTATTCCTGATAAAGGCAAGGCAGACCAAACTTTCCATTCTCCTCCAAGGTGTGTGTGTGTGGAGGGGAGGCGGGGGACAAGCAACAACCCTCCCCCACACCCCCAAAAACAATTATGTGGGAAGGGGACAATAGGAAAAAATGGCCTTATTTGTGTAACACAAAAAACAAAATAATTAAGGCATAAATCTATTTTCCTTCTCCTTTTACAGGGCAATTTGATGGAGTTTCCAGACTTTTTTTCTTGTTTATCAAGAGCTGATTCAGGTTCTGGAAGATCCTGATTGGACTTGTCCCAGCCTTCCCCACCAACTTGGCCTTGCTCTAAGCTAAGGTTTCTGCTGTATAACCTAAACCCTAGATGCTCAACCTTTCCTTTTGTAATATGAAAACCTTCCTTCCCTGCAGCTTCTTCCAAGGAAGCAAGTATGGCCCTGTGGTGAGTACACCAGATAGAGACAAGAGCTTGGTGTTCTGCTCTACCATACTCCTTCTCTATAAGCTTGGGCAAGAGCTGCAGACCCAAAATTCACTGTTGTATTTTCACATTGAACTCCTGTTTAGTTGCTTGGTATTGATTTCAATGGTAAACACCTAAATAAATGTTAGGTGCCTAAATACCTTTGTGAATTGGGCCACAGGTTTCCTCTGTGCTTCATGTAGATGTTACATGAAGACCTAAGAACATAAGAACTGCTATTTACTAAGTCAGACCATAGGTCTATCTTATCCAGTCTCCTGGGTCACACAGCAGCAGAGAGTGGACATTGGAGACTGAACAGTGTTGTACCAATTAATACTTTAAAGGTCAAATATTATAGTAATGGGACTCCTACAAATACTTAAGGAGAGGTAGATAGTTTACTTAGATATCAGTGAGGAGGGGATAAGAATGGTATGAAAATCTGGTTGGAAAAATATCACGATACCTTCTCTGATTTTAGTTTTATCTTCCATCTTGAGTGTGCCTCCGAATTTTCTTCCTCCTGTGGTTTCAGTCTATAGCTCTAAGCATCCAAAAATCACAAGCCAATCCTCAGATAATCTCCACATTCATTTGAAAGATATACATTCAGGGTGCTTTTTATTTATGTGATGATTTGAGAGCTCATATAAGTTTTTTATCTTCAGAAATATGAGCGCTTTTTTTTTCTTTAATGAAAATTATTATAGGCACAGTGTATTGACACGTCTCCACGAAATGGAGATTTAGGAAAAACACCAAATATCATGAGATCCATATTGAAATTGTGAGTGTGGCCATGGGTGACTAGTGCCTCCTGAGTCTGGGGGGGCACCAGGTTGCCAACGAGGGGGGCGAAGGGGGAGGGGAGCAGCAGCCACGTGGAACCACCAGTGACAAAACTGGAAGTGCACTTCTGCTGGCAATTCCAGTTTTGCAGCTGGCATTTCCCAGGGTGCACAGCCAATCTCAGGGGGTGCAAGTGCATCCATGTGCACCCCCTACATGTCGCCAATGGTATGGACAGTCAGATTGTTTCATAGTTTCATAGACGTTAGGGGCTGGAAGGGATCTTGCACGATCATCAGGTCCAGCCCTCCTGCACATGGGCAGGAAAGACTGCTGGGGTCAGATGAACCCAGCAAGGTGCATGTCAAGATGCTTTTTGAAGATTGCCAGGGTGGGCAATTGAACCACCTATGGGGGAAGCCTCTTCCAAAACCCTCAGCACTTGACTTGTAAAAAAGTTGTTCCTTATGTCCCATCTAAAGTGATTTAGACTGTAGATTTGGACTGCAAGTGCTTTGGGACAGGACACGTCTTTTTGGCTCTGTTTTTCTCTCTGTCTAGCATGACAGAGTATTAATCCATATTGAGGACTCCAAGACACGACCAAAATACCAATCCAAATAATAAAAAATAATTGAAACGCTCAAGTAGATATATTATTAGTCTCCAAACTGGGTTTAGTATTCCAAGTCCACGAGACTTTTGCAAGGGCCAATATAACTAAAGTATATGGTTCTTGAGGGCCTTCTGTACTTGAAAAGAAAATCAAGCATACACTTTTAGGTCAAAATAAGGGGCTTGGAACAAACCAACTGACTCTCTGGTTTTCTGGATTAATAAAAGTCAATAAAGTGCTTGCCCACATCCTTCTAATGCCATTTGCTTCCAATAGGAGGGCATTTCTCCTCACTACCCCTTGCTTACTTGTACTCTTGCAAAAATTAGCAAACTGTGAAACTCACCTAACGAGGTCAGCAGCAGGAAATAGTTCTGAAAAACAGTTCCAGCGGGACAGCCTATGAGGCCCCCCCATGCCTGAAAGAAATCCTTGATGCATCTGAACATCACACACCAGGGCCACAAGGAGGAACAAGAGCAACTTTTTTTGGTTCTATAAAGGGACAGTGAAGGAAAGTGAAGCCATTAACTCATCCCCTGGAATTTTTGCTCACAAAACTGTGCCCCCTGTTAAAGTTTCTCATAAAGCCTTTCGCCTAGTTGGTTCCATATGTTCCCCAAACCCACAGTTATTGCTTCTGAAAGGCAGGAGCAGTTAACAGGCTGTGGCTTGGCACTGACCCGGGAGACCTTAAGACCTGGCTTTTTCCCTTTCAAATAGCTAATTAACCAGTTTAATAAAATGTTTCGATCTGGCCCAAGAGCTCTGAAAACTCACTCTAACCACAATATATCCTACAGGGTTATTCATTACTCTGAAACTCAGGACTGACCTGGTATGAGGCAGTGGTGCCAACAATGTGCAGCTGCAGGTTTCAGAAGGGGTTTTGAGAGCCTGGGAAATTACAGGGACTCTGGGCTTGACTCTTCATTCCTTGCACACCCAAATCTCTGGATGATGTCAGCAGCAGATTTTAAGTTGACTTCAACACAAACTGAGAATTCACATTCACATCCTAGACCTTTTTTGCCATTCAAACTTTCTTTGCTAAGTCTTCAGGTGCACAATCATCTCCTTTTTCACAAACATGTGGATATAAGCCATGGCCATTAGCTCTGACACAACAGCCCTCCAACACAAGCTAGAGAATCCCCACAGCCAGCAGCAGTTCCTGGTCTCTTACTGGGAACATGATTTTGTGCGCAAAACCCTTCATTTGCAGGGAGCTGGGATTGTCACACCTGTTTCATGGCCAAATCAGTAGAGTGGCAAGGATTTTTGTGGACACTGTGTTTAATGGGATCAACTGCATGGTTGGAGTAGACTTAAACCAGCTTTCAAATGCAATGCATTCTTCTACAGGTCTGACTAGTGAGTACAGATTTCTTTAGACACCCTGACTGACTGCCTTGTGCACCTCTCATTTAAACTAACATGTCTGGAGTCCATGCAACTAATAGTTTTTGCGGGGCATCTCAGAAAGCTAGTGATTGAGGTTCTGTTTTCCCATTGCATCTTTCAGGCCTTATTCATCCCCTGCTTAAAACCTATGAATGACTTAAGACTCACACAAGCACTCTCCAGTTCTGCTTTGCTAGTGTTTTGAAGGTACATCCTGCTACTGAGCATCAAATTCTTTTAGCCAGTGGCCAAGCATTGCATCTATTTCTCTTTGAATAGAAAGATTGTGTCCCAAAATGGCTGTTGCTGAGCCCTTTCAAGATGTAAAACTCTGTACAGTTGCTAAATAGTTCATTATAATAATAATAATAATAAATATATTGATAGTATTGATAGTACTATTATAGTTATGAATAGAAAGATTAATAAATGACCCATTATTGGAGGATTAGAAACATATTAGTACAGGAGCTTACAAAAAACGAAGTTGTAGTGACATCCTGGAAGACTTGTCATAAATTTCTCATAGACTTCCATAGACTTGTCCTAGTTGCTACAGACACAATGCATGTTCCTCATCTAAGGTCTTGCGCCCTGTTCCTTTCTGAAACCACAGGACGCTTTCCATAGGGACAGTAAAATAAAGTTACTGAATTGGTTGCCACCCATTCTGCTTTGAATGGACAGATCTACTTGTGGTGTCTGGGGACAAGTTCCCCCCATGATTCTAGTTACTCTGCCTCCTTTGATTAGCACTGCCCTATGTGCCCACAACACAGCAGACTGGCCAGGATGATCAATCAACAGACCACTGATCAGAGAATTTCCACTGGGGCAAATCAAAGACCTGCTTCATTTCCGGGCACTATACGGTCTTCCCAGGCAACCTGCTGAGAAACCACAACCTGCCTTCCTCCCTTCAGTGACAGGGCCCATGCTTAGATCTTTCCTTGTTTCTATTAGCAATATTGGTACGAAACCTCTCTAGTGCTTGAATAAAACATGGGGGGAGTTAGACAAAAGAGAGCATAGACCACAAAGGACTTACTGGGTGCGTCTACATATGCATTAATGTGCTTTAGTTAATGTGCATTTAATCTAGTACCATTGTGAGGTACTAGAAAAATGTGCATTAGCCTGTCTTAATGCACATTAACTAAATAGCACTTTTACACATGCCCCAGGGATAGGAGTGGGATGGTGCTTTAATTAGAGTGGCTCTGATTAAAGCGCCGCCATATCTCATGTATCAGCATGCCCGCACTTAAAAATAGCAGGAAAGACGCTTGAATTAAAGCTCGTTTGACGCGCTTTAGTTTAAGAGCCCCCCCCCCCCCCCTATTTAAGCCTGGGCCCCCCTTTTAAGGTCTCACTCTTCATTTGAGCTATTGGCAATTTAAAGTAACAGGGACACTGAGACACGAGATGCAGGAGGCTGCTGGAGTGTGGTAATTGCCATACTCCAGCAGACTCAATTAATCGAGTCTTCGCCAATGTGCTGGAATTCCAGTGCACTGGAGCAGCCACCATGCTCATGTATAAGTACCCACAGTTTTTAAAGGATGCTTACTGCGCATTAGCTTATTTTAACATGCATTAACTAAATAGCATGGGCTTTTTAGTGGCACTTTACTGCACATTAAAATAGGCTAACGCACATTAATCAGACACGCACTGATTGGCACACAGCAGAAATGAGTACCTAACTTTATAACGTGTTTCCTCCACTGGTAGACCCTGCCTCATGTCTGACCCCTGCTGTTTTATAGGGGCACTGGGATCGGGCCCACAATGAGCTAATGCAAAATACATAGGGAGTGATAGGAGGCACTATAGCCCCACACCCATTGCCAAAGCTCCATGTTGACACAGCCTCCATGGTGCACCTGGGAATGAAGGTACTAGAAGCATTGTCAGGCACTGGAAATGAGGTAATGTAGCCAGATAAACACAAATCTATTTATCTTGAGTGTCTATCTGTTATACCCACCTATTGCTAACCTTAAGCATTTGGCCCTTGTGCACCAGTCCCCCAAATATCACAACATTCTCTAAAATAAAACTCCTTGTTTTGGTTCTTTTTATTTGCCTTCTGCTTTTTTTTTTTTTTTTTGAGCACTTAACAGTCACATTCTTTGAGGGGGGTTTTCTGCGGCAATGAGAGCCAGAATTTTATTTTTAGTCTTTCTTTGGAAAAGAAAGCAGTGCTTCCCATGGAATAAAGCGACTCCAGAAGGTGAGGGCTTAAGAATACTATCAATTGTTAAAATCACAGAAGATGGCAACACCACTTCTTCTGTCTTATCCTTCAGCTGTGTTGCCTATGGAGTAGAAACTCTCTTCCTGCTATATATATTCAGTACCTGTTAAATAATGAAGTCGGCACCCCCCAATATTACCACTGCTATGACTACCACTGTTATGCTCATAATATCTAATTATTATATTCAGAACAGCAACAGTTGCAATGCTGTATGATATTTGCAATTACACAAATTTGAAAAGATTTTTTTTCCTTAAATAACACTTGGAGTGGAAAACAATAACTCCAATTAGAGCTCCTTGGTCTATGATAACCACGCAGTGAATACATTCTTTGGATATTGTCCATCCCATTAAAAAATAAAACTATTAATCAAGAATATCTAGGTATTATTGACCCTTCAGTGCACAACATGCTCAGTACAGAACCAAACAAACTTTTAATGTAGATATTTTACTCAGGCTAAAGAGGGTCTCTTCCATTATGCTTCACAGATCTTTAAAGCTGCCTGAAATACACAGCACTGGAATTTCTCTTTTTTATTCCATGGTATAACTATATACGCATAACTCTCCCAGCTTCATTAGAGGTGCAAAGGTAGGTGTTGTAAATAAATTAAAGAGTGAGCAAAGAACTGGGCTGCAGCTTCATAGGAACGGAAAAGCTAATAGAAATAGAATTTTCTCCATTAATTTGATTAGTAAAACACATTGACTGGTGTGGCTTTTTCATGGGGGGAATTATGGCAGTAAGAACCCCAATTCTTAAGTTCATCCCTATTCCGCAAAACAGATAAGCACATGCTTAAAGTTACGCATATCTTTCAGGCTCATTGAAGTCACTGAGACTTAAGCATGTACTGAGATTTAAGCATATGCTTAAGGACTTTGCTAGATCAATTCTGCAAACATGCATGTGTGTATCAAGTGACTGGCTTACACTGGCTCCAACAGATCTTTTCTCCTGAGTCAATTTACCCAATATACCTAACAGTTTGCAATGCAGTAGCCATATTCTGCACCTAGAAATCTAGTCCTGCAGACAAGTACGTGCTTTCAGAAGAATCAGACTCAGTAATAAATGTTGACATGGTGAAGCCCTTTATAGACTGTAATTCTGCAATGCTGGCGCTACTTACATGGTGGCAAAATGCGACCTAGAAGCAATAAAATTACTGGGTGACTTGTAAGCTGTTGCTTTGGATTCCAGGTAAATAATACCTATGAGGGTAGGGTGTGGAACACCTAAAAATGATTAGGTGGGAGAAAAATAATCTAAAGTAAAAAATTCAGCTTTCAATTAAATCAAGCCAGACTGTAAAGTGGGTCCTTCGCTTTGTCCCTGTAAGTTCCATTTTTATCTGAGGGAGAAAAATAAACATGCTTCCAAAGCTAATTAGCCGGCAATGTTCAGGGACCTGGATTTGATTTTAGCTAGATTCACCCAAATGCTATGTTTCAGTTAAAAATATCAAAACATCCATTAAAAGAACAAACAACCAGACCCTTGCTTGGTGTAAAGAGCAAATGGGGGCTCCCTAATTTATCCCAGCTGAGGACTTGACATACTGTTTAGACTGACAAGTGCAGCATGAATGGAACCCAGTTCAGAGCTGACCCATCGACTGGAATGGGGTTGGCTCCACAGAGCTGGATGGGAGTGTTGTCTATTGTCCTTTTAAGGGTCATCGTCAAATCTTGGCACCAATAAGCTACATTAGTAGAATTAATGCAACTAAATGGCTCCTGCTAAAATTGCATTAGTAGGGATGTTACCAGCAGATCGAAGGAAGTGATTCCTCCACTCTGTTTAGCACTGGTGAGGCCACATCTGGAGTCCTGTGACCAGTTTTGGACCCCTCACTATAGAAAGGATGTGGACACATTGGAGAGAGTCCAGTGGAGGGCAATAAAAATGGTTCGGGGCCAGGGCATGTGATTTCTGAGGAGAGGAGGAGGGAACTGGGCTTATTTAGTCTGCAGAAGAGAAGACTGAGGATTTAATAGTAGCCTTCAACTCCCTGCAGGATGCCTCCAAAGAGGATGGAGTTGCCTGTTCTCAGCGGTTGCAGATGACAGGACAAGGAGCAATGGGCTCGAGTTGCAGCAAGGGCAGTTTAGGTTGGATATTAGGAAACACTTTCTCACTTGGAAGGTGGTGAAGCACTGGAAAGGGTTACCCAGAGAGGTGGTGCAATCTTCATCCTTGGAGGTTTCTCAAGCCTGGCTCAACAAAGCCCTGGCTGGAATGATCTAGTTAGGTCCTGCTTTGAGCAGGGGGTTGGACTAGATGACCTCCTGAGGTCCCTTCCAACCCTCATTTTCTATGATTCAATGACATTCTCTTCTTATACCCATGCTAGTCTAATTTTAATCACTTCAGCTGAATTGTACTGGTGCAACAGACAACAGAATTTGATCCAAAGGGTTTCAGAGCATATTTGAATTGCCTGGGTGCGCGAGACCCACCGTTCTAATCTTATCCTGGTTAGGGAATCCTAGTTAGGGAATTCTAACCTAATCTAATCTACTCCTAGTTAGGGAACTTCTGGTGGGGCTGGACATGTTTAAATCAGCAGGTCCAGATCATCTCCACCCCAGTGTGCTGAGGGAATTGGCAGGGGTCATTGCGGGGTCCCTGGCACAGCTTTACAAGCACTCGTGGTGCTCTGGCCAGGTGCCAGAGGACTGTAAAAAGGCCAATGTGGTCCCCATTTTCAAAAAAGGGAGGAAGGAGGACCCAGGTAACTATAGGCCCGTTAGTTTTACCTCAGTCCTGGGAAAGCTCTTTGAGAGAATTATCCAGGAGCACATCTGTGAGGGACCAGCGGGGGTGGGGAGGTGGGGGCAGATTATGCTCAGAGGCAACCAATGTGGGTTCATTAGGGGCAGGTCCTGTCAAACCAAACTGGTAGCCTTTTACGACCAGGTCACAAAATCCTTGGACGCAGGTGTCGTGGTGGATGTAGTCTTTCTGGAATTTAGGAAAGGCTTCGACACTGTCTCTCATCCCATTCTCATTAAAAAACTAGGCGACTGTGGTGTTGATGCCTGCACAGTCAGAAGGGTCGCCAACTGGCTGGAGGGCCATACCCAGAGAGTGGTGGTGGATGGGCCAATTTTGACCTGGAGGGATGTGGGCAGTGGGGTCCCCTAGGGCTCGGTTTTCGGGCCCGCACTGT
>NW_017728993.1:21950781-21982446 GCF_001723915.1 Gavialis gangeticus | reverse complement strand
ACACTGTCTCTCACCCCATTCTCATTAAGAAACTGGAGGACTGTGGTGTCGACACCTACACAGTCAAATGGGTCGCCAACTGGCTGGAGGGCCGCACCCAGACAGCAGTGGTGGATGGGTCATTTTTGACCTGGAGGGATGTGGGCAGTGGGGTTCCGCAGGGCTCGGTCCTCGGGCCCGCACTGTTCAACATCCTCATCAGTGACTTGGACGAGGGGGTGAAAAGCACCTTGTTCAAGTTCGCAAACGATACTAAGATGTGGGGAGAGGTAGGCACACTAGAAGGGAGGGACAGGCTACAACTAGATCTAGACAGGTTACAGGGGTGGGCGGATGAGAATAGGATGGGATTCAATACTGACAAGTGCAAGGTGCTGCACGTGGGGAGGAAGAACCAGCACCATACCTACAGGTTGGGGAACTCCCTTCTCGTCAGTGCAGAGGCAGAAAAGGATCTTGGAGTCATCACTGATGCCAAGATAAACATGGGCCGGCAGTGTAGGGATGCGGTCAGGAAGGCCAACCACACTTTGTTGTGCATTCACACACAGCATGAGCAGGTCCAAGAAGGTGATCCTCCCTCTCTATGTGAAACTGGTCCGGCCGCAGCTGGAGTACTGCATCCAGTTCTCAGCACCGCACTTCAGGAGGGATGTGGACAGCATCGAGAGGGTCCAGAGGAGGGCCACCTGCATGATTAGGGCCCTGCCTATGAGGAGAGGCGATGGGACCTGAACCTGTTCAGCCTCCACAAGAGAAGGCTGAGAGGGGATCTGCTGGCCATCTATAAACTTACCAGGGGAGAACAGCAGGGAATGGGAGAGACCTTGTTCCCCCAAGCACTACTGGGAGTAACAAGGGACAACAGCCACAAGTTGATTGAGAGTAGGTTCAGGCTAGACATCAGGAGGCGCTACTTCACTGTCAGGGCGGCTAGGATCTGGAACCAACTTCCAAGGGAGTGGTGCTTGCTCCTACCTTGTGGGTCTTCAAAAGGAGGCTAGACAATCACCTTGCCGGGGTCATTTGACCCCAGTACTCTTTCCTGCCCATGGCAAGGGTCTGACTTGATGATCTGCTGAAGTCTCTTCTGACCCTACGAACTATGAAACTATGAAACTATCACGGAAGTATCACTTCTCAAATCACTCGTTTGCTTTTCATTATTTGTCTACCTTTGAACCACATCAAGAGCATGCCTCCACCACCCTGCTGATCAATACCCAGCTGACTAATCTGGGTGTGCTGAAGGTCGCATGAGAGTAACCAATTAGTCAGTCGGGTCTTTTTGTTCAGCCACCACATTCCCCAAAGCGCTGCCTGGCCATGTGCCTGGGACCCAAAGGGTGGCAAGCGATCAGGTTCTTTCATCTTAAATGGCAGCATTGTCACTTGTGAATACTCCTTCATTTCAACAGGGTGATGGTGAGTTCTTCCCAAGAACCTGAAACCATGTTTGCCCTTGTGGATTACAGGCAAAATTGTTATTGGGGTTGTCTACGGTTTTGTTTTTCCTTTGTCACTAATGTAACATAAGGAACCTGGGAAGATGCCCTGCTCTGAGCAAATAAGTCACCTTGCATCCCTAAGACAATTCAGTTTCATTGAAAAAGCACTGCAAAGGGAAAGATCAAAGTCACTAGCAATTTCGGCTGAATAGATATTTAGGTATCCAACTTGCAATATATGAACAGCATCCAGTTTTAAGAATGTGCTAAGTATCCATCCCTTGAAAATCAGGCCTCTCCCGGTGTCTTAGGTTGGGATTTTATTCATACTCCTGGATGAATGGAAATTAAAACAAGAAAAAAAAAATTACCAGGTCAAACTCCATGGTAAAACAGACAAGGCCCCACAGGCATATATATTTTTTTAGGATTATGTTAGATAAGAAAATGTTTCCTATTCCTCTGCTGTGATCGAGGCTGGACTCCATCCTGATGAGTCCTAAGGGGAAGAACAATGTAAAAGTATCTTTTTATGGAAGGAAGGAGATCGGGACAGCACGCTGCAAAAATAACTTCAAAGAGGAAGCAGGGAAGCAAATCCAATCCTGAGATTCTTCCTGTAATGGGACGGTGCTATTATTTCTGCGTATCATTCTCAAGGCTGAATTTGTTTTCTTATGCAAATGTTCTTCCCAGTGACACTGATGAGAAAGCAGTGCATAGTCAAGGGACTTTGAAGTAAATCTAGAGCTTGATTTTCCAACCTGACCCCTTCTGAATATTTCTTACTCACACAAGCTGTCTCATTAATCTTGAGGACTGCCCATATTATTCTTTGGGTGAAATACTGCTGTACGGTGCATGCTATAATGCCTTCCATGTCATTCAAGTCACTGGTTAATTTAATTTACCATTTAAACTGAAGACAAACTTAAAAGAAATAGATCACACATGAAAAAAACAACAATATGACTTTCAGGGTTTTCCAGTCATTCGGAAAACTGTTTGCCAAGTAACAGACTCCAGGGATATGATCATACAAGGTGACTCCATTTTGTTCACTCATGGCCTGATGGGATCGGGCCTGTATAAGAGTTATGGAGAGATGAATAAGAGGTGAACCCAGCTAACAGCTCTGTTAGGCCAACATTGTCTCCAACCTAACCATGTACTTAGCCATATGCTTACCCTCTGCTCTCAGCTCTGTCAGGGCATTGAAACAACAGCTGTCCACAAAATATTGGTCCATGAACAATTTCAAACAAAGCATTTTCATTTTGTTCACTGTTTTACCCTCCCCCCCTTTCTGTTTTCTTGAACAAGCAAAGACCAAAACTAATTTTTTAGTTTTAATTTTTCTCTCACCTTTTTTTCCAATAAAGCAGGGAAAAGAGGGGGAAGTAAAAAAAGCACAGGAAAAAAAAAGAAAGTTTTGGATGCCCGTGGATAAAATCAGCACTTTTCTGAAAATCAATACACCTATTTTGGTCACATGCCATCATGTGACTCTATGATTGAAAGCAGTGAGGAAGAAGAGGAGGACCTACTCACCTTTTGTACCTACTTTTCCCCTAAATTAAAACAAGGTGGAATAGACTCACACATAGGTTTCCAAGCCTGCTTGCATGCCTAATAGGTGGGCCAGAATCTGGTCCTTAGTCCTCTTTGTATGCCAGTTAAAGGGAAGAGATGGATCCTAGCCTCTGCCCCTTTAAAGGACCAGGCATGGAAGAATCTGAAAAAGTATTTCTCTAAACTAGTTCTGCTTGGAGTAAGTGTTGGAGTGTAATTGTAGCCATGATGGACCAGGAAACATGCATGAAATGAAGGCTTTTTTTTAAATGTTATGTTTTATTGGATCAATTGTATGGTTGGGAGAGATGTTTCATAGTTTTATAGTTGTTAGGGTTGGAAGGGACCTCGAGAGATCATTAAGTCTGACCCCCTGCTCTGGCCAGGAAAGAGTACTGGGGTCAGATGACCCCAGCCAGATGCCTATCCAGCCTTCTCTTAAGGACCCCCAAGGTAGGAGAGAGCACCACCTCCCTTGGGAGCCCATTCCAGATTTTGGCCACCCTTACTGTGAAGAAGTTTTTCCTGATATCTAGCCTAAATCTGCTCTCTGTCATTGTTCCTTGTTACCCCAAGAGGTGCCCTGGTGAACAGAGCATCTCCAATCCCTTGCTGTGTCCCCTTAATGAATCTGTAGGCGGTCACAAGATCACCTCTCAGCCTTCCCCTGCAGAGGCTGAAGAGATCCAGGCCCTTCAGTCTCTCCTCGTAGGGCCTTACCTGCAGGCCCCTAACCATTTGAGTGGCCTCATCTGGACCCTCTCAAGGTTATCCACATCCTCTTGAAATGTGGCACCCAGAATTGGATGCAGTGCTGCAGCTGTGGCCCGACAAATGCTGCATAGAGGTGAAGTATAAACCCCCTTAGACCTGTTCGTGATGCACCTGCTAATGCATGGTAGGGTGCGGTTAGCTTTACTGATCACTTTGTCACATTGACAATTCATATTCATTCTGGAGTCAACTATGACTCTGAGATCGCTTTCTGCTGCTGTGCTGCTGAGAAGCTCATCCCCTAGCCTATAGGTGTGTTGGTGATTCCTTCTCCCTAGATGCAGCACTTTGCACTTGTCTTTGTTAAATTGCATCCTGTTCTTTTCTGCCCACTTTTCCTACCTGTCCAGGTCTGCCTGGATTCAATCCCTTCTCACTAATGTACAATATTGTACAAGATTTCTGGCACAAAGTGTCTTTTCTCAGCTCTGAGGAAAGCTTGTGTAACAACTTTCTCACCTATACAACTGAAGAGATCACAGATATCACAGCTATCCTTTAATGGTATTTATTTACTATTTACAGACATAAAAGGAATTGCCAAAAAAAGAAAAGCCTTTATGAAGCAAGGGGAAAGCCAAAACCAATGTGTGCGCTCTATAGTCACAATCAGATTCCCACCCCATTCCTGAGACTACTCAGTGATGTGCTGAACTTGAACTTCAGGTTTCAATCCAGCCTGTTGGGCTAGGCATAGAGATTGCACATCAACTGGTATAAGTGATTGGATTCCAAGTTAAGCCTGTAACAGAACAGAAGTTCAGTGCACACAGACCGATTTCAAAATGGTGGAAACCAGTTAAAATAGACCTGGATGGATGTAGTGTCAGTCTTAACTCATTTAGGTTAACCTGGTCTATCAAACTTCTGTCCCAAATCCCCTCCTGACTTAAGTTACCTTGCAGTCCCACAGCATCCCAGGATGCTTTGCACCTCCCCTGCAAACCTCCCCTTGCAGGGCGGTCTGCTGGAATGCAGCTCACACTCCACTGCTCCAGCCCAGCACCTAGTGAGTACTGCCCTTGGCATATCACAGAGTTTAGGCAGCAAAGCCTTTTGCTGTAGGGCCGCAGAGGGAGACAGCTGCCCCAGCCCTGCTCACCAAGCCATCCCATCCCCCTCTTCCATATGTCCAGGCAGCTGCTCAGCTTAGCCTGCTCCCTGGCTCTCACCTGTGTCAGTAGTTGAGCTGAACAGCTGCCTGGCCACATGGGAGAAGGGGGAACCCCCTTCACTCACAAAGGGCAGGGCAGCCCCATGGTGGAGACCCCAGGCCAGGGTTGAGGATGCCCTCCGAGGTGGGGTCTCCCCTGTCCCAACACACCCCACTGAGCAGGCAGGCATTTGGTCCAGGAGACTGCTCCCCCCCTTCAGGGTGGGCCTGGACTGGCTGTGCGGGGGAGATGGGAGGGAACCCCCTCTGCTTCCACATGATAGGACAGACCAGGGCTCAGGGGACCCTAGGCCAGGCCAAGGGAAACCCCTTGAGGCAGGGGGGTCTCCTCACATGGGCCAACACAAGGATGGGGGCTCCTAAACCATCTGTGGGGGGGACAGCATGTTGTTGGTGCCATGTGCTGGGCAGCCAATTGGGGATGGCCCTACTTTGCTGGGTTCAGCAATGGTTGGCAGGCTAGAAGGTGTGCTTCAGTGCCCGTGGCTTCTGGCTTCTGGCTTGGGCCAGTGCAGGCAGCTGACCACCTTTCCCAATTGAAAAGTGAACATCAGTTCAGTTTGGTATGAATCCAATCTACGCAGCTCAGACAAACCTGCAGAGATTGAATCAATTCTACCTCAGGCCTTTTCTGTCTGCACTCGGTGTGTATACACACTGCAGCACGTAGCCATCAGATTGCAAATTTGGCCACTTACATGGAATGCAATGTCTTACGTAGCGTGAAGGCAATCTGCAGAACAGGCTCTTTTCAACCTCTGAGATTAAAATGTGATTCTGCACAGAGTGAATGTGCATAAAGACTAGCTGAATGAACATGTAAGATTAGACCCAATATCTCTGTCTAAAATATAATGGCTTCAGCCTGCTCTCCTCAATATCAGTGTCAGGCTTTTGATACTAGAGGATTGGGCCCCATAAGGCATCCGAAGCAATAAACCAAAGTAAAGAAGCCATGTCAGGAAACCAAATAGCTTGTGACATTATAGACCTGGGTAACAGCTGCAACTAGAGAAACCCTAAGCATAACTGCTTGAAGGCATGTGTTATCACAGCCTGAGAAAGGGTGATGGAGGTGATCAATCGTAATTCATCTGAAAGACAAGCCAACATTTTTCAAGAAAGTTCAACATAGAAAGATAAAGTTACACAATACTATTTCCAAAAGGAATCCTTCTGAGATCTTGTGCAGGCCTACTGTTAAGTCCAGAAAACTATGGAGATGGATTCTGCCCCCAAAACATTCTTTGAAATGCTCTTGGTTATACATACAATGAAACAGCGAGGAATGTCTGCTTAATGTAGAGTTGTGATTCACAAACCTTAGCAGATAACACCCATTCTTTCCATTGCTTCATTCTCTGCACAAAGTATACAAGACAATAGGTGCCAAATACTTCTGATGAGCTCATTATGGAATCCTGATTACATTACAAACCAAGGGCCTGATCTTAGCAGAACAGGCCTTGTGAAATTAGTCAGTGAGTAGAAACATTCTGCATAAACTACACATTGAATCAGACCAGCTCAATTTTTCTAATAATGACTGCTCATAACAGATCGCTTGACCATGAAGCACCAGCCAAGAAGTACTCACAACAGTCATTCACTGAATACATTCAAATACCAAAGAGAAATGTTAAAAAATCTAGAACTCTTGGTTCCAAAATGATACCTTTTATTAGACCAACTGAGAAATTGCAAAAAAAAAAAAAAATATATAGCAATTTCCCCGTTGGTCTAATAAAAGGTATCATTTTGGAACCAAGAGTTCTAGATTTTTGCATTTCTTTTTGTCTCAGACCAACACAGCTACAACATGCATACCTTCAAATACTAACTACTTTCAAAAAAATGATGATCTAGTTATAGGCCAGTAGCCAGCAGTAAAAGAGAAGAAATTCATAGAAATTATTTGTGGCAAATTATTGTCTAGGGTTTCAGGCTCATAAAAGACAGGATTAGGCACTTGGCTTCATGTCATTCTTTAGACTCTGACACTGTGTAGAAACTATTGATAATCTGTAATAATCCACCTTTACCAAGGCTGTGGTGCTTTCTTTTTCAATGAAGACATAAAGAATGACATTAACTTGATTTTTTTAATGGGAATTTAAACCCCCGAAAGAAAGATGATTAAAAGCAAAACTGGTTTGTGGGAAGAGCTATAAAGGAGGATGTAGGTAGGGGTCTGAGAAGCTGGACTTTTAGGTTCTGCTCCAATTGGATCCACTCACCTGCTGTGCAAGTCTGGATAGGGTCCACTGAGCTCCCAATGTAGCAAGAGATGCCCCCATAATGTGAGGGTAACATAGTGAAAGGTGTGTTCGAGGACACAATTCCTAGGTATGAAGAGTACTCAGTGGAGAAAGATAATTTGGTTTCTTAAAATATTTAAACAGCTCTCTGTGGAAAGAAGTGGAGCCTTGTGATGGCCCAGTCCTCCAAATCAGGGGAAAATTCACCAGTGTTGTAGGATAGTTACGTGGAGGTTGCAGGAAACTAGACTGGTTCCAATAGAAACCTGACACAGGTGGGAACTTTATCCAAGATGGCACCATCTCTAGATTTCAAGGAACTGACGTATGCTTACAAAAAATATATTGTCAGAATTTTTTTTTTCCGTAGAATGAAAGGTGCCAGAAAAAAAAGGCTACTTCAGAGCTAGGAATATTGAAAGTTGAAGTTTTCCTTACAGGAATACAAAATACCTGAGAACTGGTCTTTTTCTGATTTTCCTTGTACAGAATCTGAAAAGCAAAGTTTCATCTCTGCCTTTCTATCTGTGCCTTACACTTCCCCACTCCCCTCCAAGGACAGATGTGACCATGAAATGTAAAGCTGAAAAGCCATCCCCTGACTGAAGTTGTATAAATATTCATATATATGGCAGTGAATTGGCATATGCTGCCATTCCCCAAGACAGATCATAGATTCATACCAAGCTGCTACTTTTACACTTGTGACTTGAGGGAAATATTCCAACAAATCCTAGTTCCGTGGTCTGCTTTGCACTGAGAGTTGATAGCTAGAGAAATTGAGAAAGCCACATTATCAAGCAAGTTTTGCTGATTGTTACTGTACGGAATACAAGTGCTCGTAGCCAACTGCAACAGGCAAAAGGGCCTCTCTTCATCGTTGTGACTGTGATGTGGCTATGAAGCTTCTCCTACCTCCTCATTTATGGGGCATATATTTAGATTCTTCTAAGTGATCTACACTGAGGATCACTACAAGTTTCCGTGTCCGGGAAAGCATCTTCCCCAGATGTCCAAGGGAATTCCATCAGAATTGCAGAAGGGGTATGGAACATAGGATCATAGGAAAGTAGGGCTGGAAGGGACCTCAGGAGGTCATCTAGTCCAACCCCCTGCTCAAGGCAGGATCATCTATAACTAAACCATCCCAGCCAAGTGTCAGTCTAACCTGGCTTTGAAAGTTTCCAAGCACATAGAGTCCTCAACTTCTCTAGGTAGCCCGTTCTAGTGCGTGACCACTTGGATAGTCAAAGTTTCTCCTAGTCTCCAGCCAAAATTTCCCTTGCTGCATCTTGAGGCCATTGCTCCTATTCTTGTCCCCTACGGCCCAGAGAAAAGCCCATCTCCATCCTCTCTATAATCAGCCTCAAGGTTTTTGAAGACTGTTATCACAATCTCTGCTTTTCTCCAGGCTAAATAACCCTAATTGTTTCAGTTCATCAAACTCAACATGTAATAGGGCTTGCAAAGGCATTAAGTGCCATGTTGATTACAGAAAAGAAGTGCTGTTTTTACAAATGGTTTAAGCTTCTACAGGCAAACTATTGTATGCAGAAGTTATGTTAAGTCATGTAGTGTGCATCGTCACAACACAAGGAGATAGACGGTATAAATCAGGATAGGTCCTTGAGATTGTCATGAGAGAAGTAAACTGGTAAACTGGATTGCTCAGGAATCAGTTGTAGAGTAATATGCCCAATACTGCTGGTTTCCAATCTCCTCAAGTGTGTTGGCCTAGGGATGGAAAGCTTCTACTCTGCCAAGATCTTGGGAATCCTCTCACTCAAAGTTGGCATTTGAGCAGTGTCACTGCCCGTTCAGTGACAATTGGCTTCTTTAAATGGGAGCCTGAATGCAGCCACAGTATGAGATGTGTATCCCAACCCATCACAGAGGATATTATTTTCCTTTTGGGAAGAGACGATCTGGGCCTTTGCATTATCTATCATCTTAGAAAGAGTCCCCCCAGAAAAGTCACAATGGCATTAAAGAGAGCTTTGGACTGTACTAGGCCATTTTTCATGGACCATATTTTCCGCTGATGTAAACTACCTTGGCTCCATATACTTCCATGGAGCTGATTTTCACAGCAGAGAATTTTACTTCATATTTGTATTCCGTGGGGGAGCGGTTATGTTTGTTACTTATTTTAGGTCCCAAAAATCTTATTCAAGAAATTCTCTCATTTTAGTACAGTTCAAATGATCAAAACTGCTTAAAACAATACAATGAAAAAACCCACTTAAAATTTTAGATGATTAATGGTTGGCGTGGGGGGAATGATATACTGCAGAATAAATTATCGGATATAAATTATCTGGCATAAATTATTGACTCAGCTCTTCTAACTAAATGCTTTTGTATAATAAGTACCACAATACCCTTGTTACTTTGATCTACATTTAATGCAGTCCTAGTTAAATTGGAGGCTTTGCCGTCTTCATCTGGTTTATGTGATTTCTCCTGACCCCACGTTTGTCTTCACTGAGCGAACTTATATGCCTCTCTGCTCAGTTTTGCATCTGTTTGCTCTGAGAACAATGGCAGAACTTTAATTTTTTTCAGGTAGGTAAATAAATGAAAAGGGGCCCGTGACAAAGAATAGACTATAACTCCTTTCACCAGCCAGTTATGCTGGCACTCAATTTTCTTACTGAAGTTGACCAACCTAAGTTAGAATTTCAGTTTTGCAATATCAATACCTGAAAATGTCAAATAACATAATTATACATCCATTATAAGTTGGTCTACCCAAAGAACTATTTGTAAATTATATCAAGACTACTGCCCTTTTCAGTATTTTCAACGGGGTAAATTATAAAAGTTTAAAAAGCAACAAAACCCAGCATGATATGCTTCTTGTTAGTATTCAGGGAACCCTTTCTACATAAGAATGCCAATGATAAGTCAAATCCAATACAAAGATTTGAAGTCAGATGGGTGGTCTATGTGAGTCAGTTATTTGCATGTGTAAGTATGACAAACCTAAAACATTCAAATATACATTACACATCTTTAGGAAAAATATATTCCTAGTTCTTAGGTCATAAAACAATAAGAAGTATATTCCAATAGCAATTATGAGTTGCATTAACTAAAGAAAATGACAATTAAATGTTTTCCTTTTGAATACGTCAAAATACCATTTTCTTCACACAGGATAAAGGAAAATGTTATGAACCAATCTCTGTAACTATTGCCGATTGAAGAACTACAACAGATTGAGATGACTGATTTGGCCTTATGAGGAGAGGCTGAGAGGCATGGGACTCTTCAGCCTGGAGAAGCGAAGGCTCAGGGGTGACTTAGTGGCTGCCTATAAGTACATCGGGGTGTGCATCAGGAACTGGGAGAACGTCTGTTCACCAGGGGAAGATGAGGTCTAATGGTCATAAACTGCTGGAAGACCATTTCAGACTGGACATATGGAAAAACTTATTTAACATCTGAGTCCCCAGGATCTGGAATAGACTCCCCCCAAAAGTGGTGCAAGCACCTATTCTGGATACCTTTAAGAAATACTTGAATGCTTATCTTGCTGGGGTGATCTGACCCCAGCTGACTTCCTGCCCCTTAGGCAGGGGGCTGGACCCGATGATCTCACAAGGTCCCTTCCAGCACTAATGTCTACGAAATCTATGAAATTTTTAAATGGATCTAGAAATCTGGGTGCTTATTCAAACTTTATTCAATCTCTTGAGATGCTGAATATTAGGTTGTAAAACTTTCAAGAACAGAAAAAATGTATCTTCACTATTTTTCTATGGATAAAAAGAGAATGTTTTCTTATTAATCTAAATAAGTATTATAGGAATGAAAACCAACAAATAAGAAAGAACAGAAGTCAAGTCTCTGTGAGTGCATGTATGACAGTGTGAGAGAGAGACCAAGTGAGTCCATTTTTGTCCGCTGCGACATCTACACTAAAATGGCTGCCTTCTTTTCTAGACATCAAAGTCTTTGGAAATGCAACTTACGACAGATAGCTGTAATTAGGTGTGTTCACACATGTGCTTTGATACACATTAGCCTATTCTAATGTGCATTAAACCATCACAAAAACATGCTGTTTAGCTAATGCACATTAAAATAAGCTAATGAGCCTTTTTCTACTACCTCACAAGGCAGGATGCCTGTAGATGTCCAGGGAGGCTGCTTTCCCATGCTGTAACTACAGCACATCAGAGCAGTCTTGATTAATTGTGTCTGGTGTAGCATGCTAATTAGTGCACCTCCAGCAGCGTCCATGTCTCATGTATCAGCATCCCCGCATTTCAAAATGGTGGCAAGTGCGCTTTAACTAAAGTTCATTTGATGAGTTTTAATTAAAGTGCCCCTGCCCTGCTGCCATTTTGAAGAGCGTGGATGCTGATACACGAAATGCTGTGGGTGCTTTAATTAGAGTGGCTCTTGGAGCCACTCTAATTAAAGTGCCCCCACCCCCACCCTTGGAATACGTGTAAAAATGCCCAGGGGTACTAGATTTAATGTGCATTACCTAAAGCACATTAATGAATGTGTAGACATGCCCTTTCATAGCTAAGTACAATATAAGAACAGTTACTGATCAGGACCTAAATATGAAAAGACTAACTTTTCTGATGGGTATTTGGTTCTTCCAGTGTCAGGAGGATAAATGAAGTAAAGATTCAAGGAAAAATGAAAGGTTGAAAACAAAAGGTCAATAAACATTTGCCATACTTCTCCCAAGACTGCTCTATTAACTAACATCCTCTCGTTCATTCAAAGCACTTCTAGCTAAAATCTTTCCTAGCTCATATACCATGCAACTCCATTTTGGCTTGTTCTCATCTCACTTCCCCCAGTGTAACTGTACTGACTTCAATAAAGCTATTCCTGATTCATACTAGTCTGTGATCAGATTGCTTCCACTGACTGCAATGAAAGTCCAGACGGCATTGGGTCTATCGTATTAGTAAACTCTACCAAATAAATGCATGAATTGAACTGCTAGTGAAAGCAGCCAAAATCACAGGAAGCTGAATTTATCCTTCTACCATAACACTGAATTAATCACTGCTGATAGAGATCTAAACAGAGCAACACATTTTTGCCTTAATGTTCCATTCACGTTCTTTATTTATTTCATTGCCTTTTAAGAGCTGACAGAGGGGTGCTTACTAGACTGTAAAGAAATATGCATCTGAATGCTTCTCTCCTACTGACTCTCACTGGAAGACAAATATAGGCAAGAACATTCCTGCCTGGTCCAGGAATCCATGCAACATAAGGTGTTGTTGACATAAGCATTAGGACTGATCAACAGGTCACTGACATGAGGATTTAATACAGGGATTCCAAATATCAGTGGCCACACACTGGCAGTCCTTTGATTATGCTCATTACCACCCTTGGAAACATGCATTCCTGCGTGGAAGCACACAGGTGGACACACTACTGTTGCTAGTCAACAGATCCTGGACAAAACCTATTGGCCACACATTGGGTTTCAAGCAGATACAGTTTGGGATCGAAGGGACCATTCTGTGATATAGACTGATAGGATTAGAAGGGACCTCAGGGATTATCTAGTCCAACCCCCTGCAGAGATGCATGATGTGCTGTTCCTGAGTCATTCTAGATGAATGCTTGTCTAGCCCCTTCTTAAAAACCTTTAATGAAGAAGCATCTGCAGCTTCCCTGGATAGTTTGTTCCACTGCTCGACTGTTCCAACATGAAGGATGTTTTATTTTTTCCTGAGATTTAATCTAAATAGAGGTATCTCCTCAAGGAGCCTAGGACCTTCCAATGCTCAGCTGAAGTTCAATTCAGAAAATAGTAGGAGGCTGAGAAACAAAGTGACTTGTTTTCCATACATCGGCTGCATCCCCAAAAGACTGGAAACAGGCATTGCCTTTGTGGGGCCATAAAAATGTTTATGGCCTCACAAAGGTCAAGCAAACAGGCATTCAGGCCCGTTGTCAAGCCACAAATGCCCCAAGCTCTGGCTATAACAAAAGGTAGTATAAATTTGTGCCACTTTTTTGTGGAGGCCATTTGTTTGCTTTATGGTGGGAGAGCGTGGGCAGCCCAGGCTGCCCATGTTCTCCTGCTTCCCCAGCTATGTGCTTTTGGGGTTTCAGGGGCCCAATCCTGCATACCCTGGGAATTCACATTCCTGAAGCATGCAGGATTGGATGCCTGAAGCCCTGGGAGTACCTGCCTGCATTCCCCCATTTGCAGAGGTGGCCAGTAGGGGATTTTGTAGGCATGTGTATTGCTCTGTCACACCCCAACTTGGAGCACACCTGTGCAAGCAGAAAAACCTGGGGTTCCCCTGTTTGCAGAGGTGTGCCTCTAGTGTTGCCCCAAAGGCTCATGCCTCCACTGCTCCCAGGAGCTGCAGGGGTCCAATCCCGCTGAACAACCAGTGATGTTTATTTTGTCCAATGAAGAGGACGAACTTAGTGGGACACATCCTGTCATAGCTGATCTGCTTCATTTGGCAAGGTCTGTTTATAGCTACCATTTGCAGAAGTAGAACAAGCACAATCTGCAGTTATTGTAATAAATTGGCTAGTGTGAAGGAACACACCACACCTTCAGAGGGTGGAAACAGAGAGCTCAGCTGTTTGGCACAGGACTGTTGTGAGCTCACTCCATGGAAGAGCCTTATCACGAGCGGCAGGGGTCTGTGGTTTTTGAGGCAGGAATATTTGGGTCCAATGATAGGGGTTCTTAAGTGACCTCATAGTGTGCTGTCCCATGACAACCCTGAAGTGAGCCTGGATTCATTACAATGTGCTATGCTTTTTTTTTTATGCAGCTCTTGGAAGTGAACGCAGATAAATAAGGAGACTGGAGTCAACACAAGGGTTAAAGTTAAGAATTGTGCTTGCTTAAAATAAAACTTGTCACCAACCAAAATGAACAAGTAGCCATTGAAGAGAAAAGTCCTGAGATTTATGGGCCCCACTGAAGAGATGTAAAAGGGAGTCAATCATCATTTGAAGTTTATTTTTTTAATAGGAACTCCTCAAACATTCCCTCTACATTTCACTGCTAGAAACATAAGCCTGTGGCTGTTAAAAAGTTAAAAATTAGGGGTTTTCTAAGTGGGAGCTGAATGCGTGAGTGATCTGTGTGACCCCAGCTACTCCAGTAGCTACTGGTAATTCCCAGTGGACGCATCAGTGGCTTGTGAAATAGACTCCTTTCTTTTCTTCGACAAATTATTCCTTTATATTTCTGAACTTCTGAACCTTTGGGCTTAATGGCAACTCCGCATGAAAGAAGAAAAAAGGGTAAGTGTTTATAACAACAAGCATCCCTTTTGATTATCATTGCAGGCTACTTCAATGCCGCTCAACCTCAGTGATGGTCCCACTACAAAACCAGTCAGATACTAAAGGGATGAGAATCTTTCTACTGAACATGAACTTCTGACACTAGGGTCATGGGCATTAAAAAACTGCCCTAAAACAATTAGTTTTACTTTTCCCCATAAATTACAACCTTATTTACATGTTGCCAAATAACTGGTATTGGATTTTTATTGGAAACTAGTTAGGCAGATAATAGCAGGTTAGTTTTAAATATTCTGAGCCAAATCATGAGCTAGGGCATCATTCTGTACCTATGGATGTCCATGGCAAAACTCCACTCAAAGTCATTGAGGGAAAAAGATCTTGCCTATATTGGGACCTGGCATAGACAGTAAAGGGACAAGATTTTTACCACCACCCAGCTTATAATACTGCATAATCTAGGATATAGTTTCACCTAACGATTCAGGCAGGAAGCTAACTTGTGCTTGAACTGGAGCCTACCTTTTCAGCACACATCCTCTCTAGATTGTGACACAGAAGAAATGTAGCCTAATTCCTTGCTCCAATTTACCCAGTCTAACTCAACTTGAAATCAATGGAGTTGAAAAGGGGGATACAAAGTCACAGTTATACGGTACTCAACCAAACTATCAATGTCTTCACATCGTTCAAATGCTTTTCTTTGAGTTGACTGCTTATAGTTGACTGTTTGTAGTGTTTTAGCATATAATTCTCTTGCCTGAGAATTAATTGACTGATTCTCTTCCAGTTTTCAGAGTAATTCTGGAGGAACTCCTTTTTCATCAAAAGGATGACACCAGTATAAAGCTGCTGTGAGCAAGAGGGAATTCAAGCCTTTTTTATGTACAAGTTCAAAAATGCAGTCCAATGGACAAATTCTAAAAGAGAAGCACTAATGTAATTAAGTGCAGACAATGGATACATTTTTCGCCATCTTTAATATTGAAATATGTTTCTTTAAAGGCATCCTTACTCCCCCCTCCACCCTTGACTTCTTAAATGCAACCTCAGAAATCCCAGAGGTCAGGCTAAACTCCTAGTTAATTTGCCTCATTAAATCCAGTCAAATGTGGTTGGGGTGTATAGTGGCTGTACGCATTCTAGTGGCAGGAGCTGCCTTCCACTACCCCAACCACCGGCATTTAAATTAAAGCCCATTCATCACATGAACTAACCCTAAATGAAACCCAGCAACTTTGTTCCAAAATATTTATTGCTTCTGAGTCGGTACATTAAAACAACCACACAAAGTGAAACTAATATTAGTGAGAACAGCAATGGAGACTGAAAAAAAGCTGGTAAGTGCTATGGTCTAGACCCCCAGCTCCTGTAAATTGGTGTCGTTTATTGGACGCAATATATCCTGTACCTGTCATAATATCTCCCAGCTCCACCACAGTTGCCTTGTGTCACACTACGGAAGTCTTTCTAGGGTCTGATCCCAAGCGCATGACAGTCTTTCTAGTGACCTCAATAGATTTTGGATTAGGCTTTTAGCGTCTCTATTTCCAAATTCCCCACTGGTAATTGTGAATAATGATAATACAATCTCTCTACCCCAGAAAAGTGTTGTGAGGCTAAAATCATCACTGATTGTGAGCTGTTCACTCATTACACATACAGGTGTGTGAGAGTATAAAAGCACCCTTCATAGTCTAGTGTTCAAGGAGTCATATTAAATGCAAAGCTCATTCCTTATTTTAGGTGTGGTCTGTAAAAGCCAAACCAAAGCTGTTGGATGCGAAGCTATTGAAGAGAAGCATGTGTGTTCTCCCTAGCCATCTTCCTGAAAGCGGAAATGAAAAGGCCTCTGTTTGTTTATTTATTCATTCAAGCAATTTATACTTCACCCTTCCCAACAAAAGCTCAAGGTGGGTTACAGCAAGAGAAACAAAAACTTAACAGGGCAACTAAAATAAATAAAACAAAATAAAGCAGAGACCCACTGTACAACATCTCAGCCCAGTTTGGGTTGCTAAATGCCTGCTTAAACAGAAAGGACTTATAGCACTTCTGAAATATGTCCAGCCTCAGGAACTGGTGAGCCTCAAGGAAGAAGAGGTTCAAGAGATGAGGAGCAATGGCTGAGAATGATCTCCCACTTGCTTTCACCAAGCAAACTTGATCTACTGATGGTACTTGAAGGAGGTTGCTATCAATTGATCTTACGGATAGCTACGGGGCATAGTACCTATTGCATTGGTACCCCCATACTGCAAGTTATTTGGCTGTCATGTAGGAATCTTCCATTGACCAGAAGAGCCAGCCCTGAGTCAAAAAGGTAGAAGTGAACTGGAGTTTGGGCTTTACTTAAACTTGTCAGTGGATGTAACTGCCCAGCAGTTTGACGGGAAATATATATAGGCCTCATACAAATGTTCATTTTCTCCTGGGAGAGTTGCTGCTCTCCCAAAAGAAACCATGAGCGTACAGATGCTCGGGCTTTTTCTTCCAGAGCAAAAATGGATGCTTCAGGAGAAAGGTAAGCTGCGAACAACCAGGGTTAAATCACTCCCAGGAGAGTTTCTCCTCAGAGAGTGAATGACTTTACATGCCATGGCTTCTCTGAATAGAGAACATGCTCCTCCAGCTTCTCCCCATCCCCTCAGGGAGAAAGTGTGTTACTTGCTGGACTCCAAACCACTCCCCCTTCACAATTGCCACAATGTGCTGCAGAGAAAAACAAACTGGCCATGGGCAATCTGGGTCAGTCAATCAGGGTTGTCCTCTGCATTGCTGTGATCTGATGCCAGGCAGACTAAGAAAGCCTGCAAAGCTGGCTTTCTTACACTGCTTGCACAGTGTAAATTCTCCACTCTCCAGGGCCTGAGCACTCAAATGTCCGTATATGCAGCTCTCTGTAAGTTTCTCTATAAGAGCAAATCTGGGAGAATTGTGCCAGGTTATTTGAATGTGTGTATACAGCCAGCCATTGACAGAAAAATATCAAACCAGGATTAATCTTCAGCAGCAATCAATCCCTAATTCCAGGTTTGGGCTAGGTCAACTCCTACTTTACTTCTGTCTTTACATATAGCAATATTTTGGCTAGTTTTAATATTAACTGTGTACGCTCACAATCAGATAACATAGAATAAAGCACAGCAATAGTGAGACATGGACAGTTTTCATAAAGAGAGGACAGAGGCAATGTGAAACCATTATCAGAAGCTCTGAATAAAGTGCCATATGACCCACAAATACACATGAGAGAGGGAGCTTTGCCGAACATGGGTGATTATACATTGCTGCATATACTCTGATTTTGTCTTATCTCGAGTGAGTGGCTGATTTGCTACATCTTTCTGGACTGTACTGGGAAGCACAAAAGACTATTTTCCCCTTTTTTTCCCTTTGACTATAGGGTGAACCCTGAAAAGAATTATATCTGTGGGTAAATAACCTGCCAGCAGGTGTGGGGTAACTATGCTCCTGGAATTTACCAATATAGCCAGTTGGTACAAAACAGCCATACATGGTGGTGAAGACCATGTAGGTTACCAAAGACATAACATAAAATTATAACATTAGAAGTGCTACACTGTGTCAGACTAATGGTCTGTCTAGTCTGGTATCCCGTCTCCAAAAGTTGGGGCCATCTTCCAGTCCCTCATCCATTCAAGTCTCTGGGCAGAGTTTCACTGGGCAGTGTCCACTGGCTCCTTGGATTCATTCAAGGGCTAGTAGGTGCTGGCTGGTGTGATCTGTTCAGCATCCCACTTTGGAGTATTTATTAACTTTTGACCCAGACTCTCATCCCAGTTTTCACATGTGTTGTCTCTGGAATCAGTTGTTGTGTCCCCAGTAGCCTCCCTAACTAAGGGAAGCTTAATGTTTCCTGGTGGGCCTAAGCTCACTGTACCATGGCACAACAAATAGGTTTGTTGCTAACAGTGGCAGAAGTGGATGTTATACAGGGAGAGCATTAACTCAGATATCTATAGAGTGATCTGTCCCCTTTTAAATATGCCCTGCCCCCCTTGCATCCACCATTTATCGGTTTGGAGATGCCAGAGGAAACACCTCCAAACATTCTGTTCAATAGCCATTAATAGAACTATTGTTCATTAATTTATTCAGTCCCTTTTACCTACCTGGCTATGCTATCTGCCCCCACCACCTCCTGTCGCAAATGAATTCCACATGTTAACTGCACATTGTATAAAAAGTAGGGATGTTGTGGGCCTTAATGTGATTTATGAGCCAAACCTCAACTAGTTTTAATCCTTTAACTGACCCTAGGATTTGGCTAAGATACTACAATGCAGAGTTCGGGTGAAGTTATACATTATATTAAGACAATACTGAAGACACTTAAAATGTGAGTGGGTACACGTTAAAATTTGTTAACTCGTGCTAAGGACCCTCTGAGCATCACAAAGTTACACCACTTCAGGGGAGGGTTAACTTTGGGTGGTGCTACCTAGCTCATGTTAAGGTAACTGCTCTCCAGAGATATAATGAGCAATTTTCAGTCCTCCAATATCCCAGGATGCACTGCTCCCAAGGCCTCCCACTCCCCAACAGGGAAAGAGGGCAGATGTCCTGGCTCCTAGCCATTCCCCTACTTCTCAGCCTTCTAGTGGTAATTCAGAGCAGTGCAGGCAAGAAATGGTATTAACCCTTACTGTGACTGGTTATAGCATGTTCTAAATGAAGCACCTGGGAAACATGCTCTCCTGGCAGCTAGGTGAGGAAAAGGTTAAAATCCTTGTGGTGCAGATGCTAATGTTTAGTGGGACTCTAAGTCAGAGCTCTGTGTGGACAAGGGCACTTTCCTATCTGAAAGGGGTGCTGTGAAGATGAAGACAGCAGTGCTGTCTGTTAGTCCTGAAGCAATAGCAGCTTCAATGACCATGATACCCTGCTTTCAGTACAGGGCTTGGGCCCTTTTGAAAAATCAAGTCCTTTCACTTCAGAGCTTTCCAGAGTGTGAAATTATTACTTGCTTCTAATTCCAGCCATTCCTTATTACCATATATAGTTGCACAAAAAATAGCTGATGGCAATTCTTTCTCAGCTAGCAATGGTAAAGAAAGACACTTCCAAAAAAGAAAAAAGGTTTATTTTTCATGGCATAAATTGTCCCCTGAAAATGAGTGGGCAGCGCTGAGTCTAAATCCACAGAAAGGAGCCAACGGAGTAGGAAACTTTTAAGGTCTCATCCAATTTCCATTAAAGGCTACGGCAGGGCAAAGACTGATTTCTATGGGTCCTGGAGGGGGAATTCAGCTCTTGCCGGGTAGAACAGAAGCCCTCCAAAGCCGCCTTTCCTGGATTTGTACCACGTTTCAGTTTCAGGGAGGTGAGTGAGAAGGTTTTATATTGTGCTGAAATTCTGGCCCTCAGGCAGAGAGGGTGAAGTTCAAATAGCTCCCAGTGCAGGAGCAGCAAAGCTGCTGAATCAGCCTCATCTCTGCTTCTATGCTGTGCTGTTGCATCCCAGATTTTTTTATCTAAGGTGCTTCTGTGAGGCCTGATTCTGCTCACTGCAGCTTCTCTGGCGCCTGAGGGACTGCACTAGCAATGGTAGAGTTTCAAGCAGGAGTTGTTCTTTTTAAAATGTTGTTCACAATCGGATTCCTTTGTGGGGCCTCCCTAGCATACCCTCCCACTTGTCTCAGGGATTTTGTCTCTCTCTAGTCCCTCTCCCTAGGTGGCACCACCCAAAGTTAACCCTCCCCTGAAGTGGCATAACTTTGGTATGCTCATAGGATACTTAGCATGAGTTAATGCATTTTAACATGCACCCACTCACATTTTAAGTGCATGGATGTTGCATGAACCACCTCTCTATGCTTCTCCTATTACTGGTGCAAGGCCCTTTTCCACCTCATGTCCTCTCCTTTGACATACTCCTCCCACCATTCACTCATTCTTTAGGATCTCATGTTTCTCTCTAGCTTGGCCTATTGATACTTCACTTCCTCTGTGAGTAGCCTTCTGAGCCACAACTGCAGGTGTCTTAATACTCATCATGATATATCCACAGACCACTGATTTTAGTCACATAAGCTATTTGATGGGAATCCAGAGTTTGACATTGATAGGAAAGCTGCAGTAAACCAGTGCTGAGTGCCCATCCCACTCATATCCCTTCTAGATTTGGAGATGATCTTCCTACAAAATAAACCAATTAAAAAAAGAAAATCCCCCTTGACTATCACCGCCAAAAACAGACGATGTAAAGCCCCTTCCCATGAACTTGCTAACTCCTTTGTCGTGCTCTTTTTCTACTTGCAAATTCAATCCCATTCAAGCCTTAGAAACCATTACGCCCCAGCTTTTACCAACACTGCAAGATCTCTCCTCGGTACTTAGTTTCATTCACCGTCTTCACCTCGGCTGTTCTAAGAGCTGTGGTGTCTGAGTCTGAATGGTGCAGTATAAAATGGTACATCATCCGTTGCTTGCTAAACACCTCTTCCCTCTCCTCTCTCCGCCCCCCCCACCGTTCTTTCAAAGCGCCAGTTGTACTTGACCTTATCGTAACAAAGCCCGGCCAACAGCAAACATTCAGTCATGCAGCAAAAAGAGACTAGCTCCAGCATGCCTCATGCGCGGGGGTTTTCCTGGCTGCTTGACATTTTTGATCTGATGGATTTTGTAGTGGTCTTGTAAATGAGAATTAGTCATGCCTGGAGGGTAAAGGTTGTCAGACCTCATGCTGAAGTGCACATGTATTCCTGAAAGGAAAACTAACAAAAGCAGGTTGTGTGGAAGGGCTTACAGAGGAAGAAGACATCAGCAAATTGACAGAAAACAGCTTCTGTGACTTGGAGACTCAGCAAGGATCAGACAGCAGAGCTGCAAAAAATAAATAAAGAAAGAAAGAAAAAATGGTGCCAGTCATTATGTTGAGCCGTAGGGGGAAAAACCGCCTCCTCGGCTATACAAACCGCATTAGCGAATCACAAGAGATCCTATCTCAGTTTGGAAGGGCTTGAAAGAATGGCACAGCTTTGCTAGGTGAGGCGGCGTCCAAACAAACTAATCCGGTGGATTTGCAGTGTTGGCGTTTTTCTCAGACAGACGAATCAAATTCTGCACATTGTACAAAAAGGTACAAGCTCAAGGGGTGGAAAAACCTGATTATGGAGTTGGCATAAAGTGTACCGACTCCACGGGCTTGAATGGAGATATGCTGATTTTGCCCACCTGTGAACTTGGACACATTTACTTAGCAAAAATATAGTAACTAATCACACCTTAGACATGGATTACTGAAACCCTTACTTGGGTGAGTAAATCTTCCTCATAGGAGTATCATCAATGTGACTGGCATTCTTTGGGACTCATTGCGTGAAAGGGATCGCTGCTACGTGTGAGGCGGCCAGGATGAAGGACTGAGGATTTGAAGGTGAAGTGTCTTTTCCAATCTGACCCAATTAGGTTCCAGGACAGTTTAGCCAGGAATGATCCTGCCCTGAGCAGGGGGGCTCAGCTAGAGGACATCATGAAGTCCCCTCTAGACCTACATCCCTATGGCCCTATGACTTCTGCCTCTGCAAATTGCTATTTTCCTTCCACAGCTTATATGCGCTCTTTTGGGCATCTCCTACCCTAGGATGTTATTTTGGGGTAGGATGTTAACATGATAGGGAAACATTTAACTCTTGGGTCCCAACCTGGCAATGAACCATCAACCCTTCTGCTTCTCTTTAATAATAAATGAGTAAAATAAAATTAAAAATCAGAAAGGCACAAAAACTGCTGTTCATCTCATGCTTTACAAAATCAACTTTCTTTTATTTGGAGAACCAAAACTTTTTGGCATAACCTGCTTGCTGGGAGTGCCCTGAAATGAAAGGACCAAGTTAACCATCAGCTAAAGTTTTCTAGCTTGGTACAATTAATTCTAAACCACTAATGGACAATGAGCTAGAGAAAGTACTGAATCAGGTGAATTTTTTTCAAGCCCTAGAACTCTTCATACACGGCGGGTGAGTGAATCCATTCATACTGCAGAACCCAATATTAGAGACTTACCCTCCAACTACAAGAACACGTTAAAGGGAGACAATAAGACTATTTAGCATTATAAAAGGGAGTGCATGGTAATTTTGAATTGCAGCCTGCTGCATTTCAGGGGGTGAAGCTCCTATTTCTGTACGGCAATTATACGGCCCTCAATACCATTGTACTTGAGTGCCTCACAATATGTAAAGCATTTATCCTAATAGTGTTCCTCTGAGGTAGAAACATGCTTTTTCTCTCATTTTATAAGTAGGGACCTACATAATTCACGGCTTCACAGATTTTGTGGAAACGGCGAAATCCAGGATTGTCCAATGAAATACATGAAACCAACCACAAAAAATACAGTTAATAAAAATAAAATTCTGGCTCACCAGTTGAGTTTGTGTGTGTCACAGTTTGGAGGTGGAGGAGAGGTACTATCTATACATATTCGGTGGGCAATTCCAAAACGCTGACATTTCATTTGTTTCATTGTAAAATGAGGCTGAAAGACTAAATATCCACAATTACCACAAGATACGGAGATAAAAAGCTCCTCTATTCAGAAAATCCCCGGTGAACATATTCACCTTTTTTATTAACTTCCCCCCACCTTTTCTTCCATTTCCACATTGACATTTCCAAAACATCATCAAAATCCAAAATTTGCCTGTGGAAAAATTGGCATGTGGATAAAACCGTATATTTTCTTGAAAAAATATTGTTGACTTGGCCTTAAGATCAGAAGCAAAAGATGGACTGAAAGGGAGAACAAAAAAAAAAGACATGAAAGGGAGAACAGAAGATAACAGCAAGATAATTAGCACAGGGCTATCCCACTGGCGCCCCCCCCCGCCGCCTCCCCCCGATTCCCAGACTAGGCACCGTTTCTCTCATTACTCTCCTGTTGCTGCTAGGGTTTCTTGACTCCTGCTCCTTCTTCAGGCCCCAGGAGCTCAGGGCACCCAAAGCCATGGTAGTTTGGAGGTGGGGTAATGGATGGGTACACTGTAAATTGTTGGGTTTTTGGGGGGGGCAGCATGTGGCCCAGAGAGTAGGTGTGGCCCAGGGGCCACAAGGCCCCCAGCCACCCATTAGATGGACAGCCCTGCGTTCACGAAACAAGCTGCTGCCACATCTGATCACCTTTGCATCATGGCTGATCCTACTCACAGTTCCTCCACTATCCAAACTGTCCTGCACAAATTCAGTCTTGAAGCACGCAAGAGAGATCCTGTAATTTTATACACACAAGGTCTCTTATGCCCCAGGCATGTGATCCCTCTTGCATTTATCAGCCGCGATGCTAAGGAGAAATAACAGCAGGACACATGAATGTCAAGAGTGTTACTGCTGCAGCCACAAAGACATCATTTCCCCGAATTTTCTTTTCTTTATTTTATTTTTAACAGTCCTCTTTAAGACTGAAGGCTAAGATGGCCTGACTCCCCCGGAGGCTCGCTAAAAAGTGAACAGCACCCGGTTCGCCAGTGTAACTTAAATGTTAACCAGCAGTTAGGGACAAGCCGCCTCATTCTTTCCAGCTCTGGAATCTTACTGCGTATGAATTTTGGACACTGCTGGAAAAGTGGCACATTACAAATTAGCAACAGTTTAGTTTATTAGCCCCTGAGTGGATTTATTTATGGCATCGAAAATATTGCTCTAGGTTCCTTGAGACTGGGAATGTGACGTCACTGGAATTAAAAGGGATTTCATGTGACAGTGTGTGCCAAAATGTACTTATTCTTATTGTGCTTTCAACATGTGGTATCGTTTTGCCGTACACTTCTTCAGCTCGAGGCCTTCATGCCTTACAAAGATCTACTGTGACAGCAACGGCTCCTGGACAGGAGGTGCACAGATGCCGCAGGAGACAGAGTAGCAGGACAGCAGCTTCTGCCATTTCTCCTGAGGTTGGTAGGTATGACCGTGCCTGGGTCTCCACCGGTCTTTACTATAATGCATTATAGGGTGCTTTGTAGCGTGATGTGTGGGGGAATTGGAGTGGATGTTCTGGTGGATCCTTCTTGACAAATATGAATGCTAGGGACTGTGATGATTCACCCTCCCAGTCCTGTAGTTTGACTTATCCTCATGTGCCTGTGGCTTGAATGACTAAAAAGGGCAGCAAGCTGCCATTCAAGCCCATCTAGCAATGGTTTGCCAGCTGCTTGGCACAAAAACATTGCATGTGCCTCCTGCCTTGCTCCTGAACACTTGTCTCAAGCTTCCTTGCTCCTGGGCCCTGCCTTGGATGTTGGCGCTCTGCTTCTGACTCCTGCTTGCTTCTTGCCTCAACTTCTGCCCTAACTTCTTTTTGGACCCCGACTACAACATAGATCTTCAAATCCTGGCCACTAGCTCACTTTTTGGGCTTCATTCTAGCCCAGACTCTGGATGGCAACCCTACTCTGATAACTGTCCCAGATTACCTACACCCTAGGTGCAAAAGAAGTGTGGGGGTATTCAATCCTATCTTCCTCTGTACATATGCATTCCCTGTGATAAAAGCCAGAAGCAGCTATTGCCATTAGATATCCTACAGAATAACTGTTGGCAGTTGAGCAGTTGTATCTGCAAAACGTTTGAAATGAGTAAAGGCCTTCACCAACCAATATTCAAGGGAATATCCAAAAAACATGTCTGGAGAAACTTCATTGGCATGCTTATGTTTTTGGTGCCTATGAATGCAGCTTGGGGAAGGGTGCTAGGGGACACTCCTCCTGGGGTGCATCAAGGATGTGGTGTAGACCTACCCGCTGACGCAGGATTCCCATTCTCAAGAGGAGACTACAAGAAACACTGTTCAGTTATGAAGCAAGTCTTTCATTTACACCTAGACAACTCCTACAACTCAGACCTGAGGCACACCAAGACAGGGACAACAGAATTGGGTCCTAAATGCCTCGTCTAGCTTTGGACTACATCCCCAGCAATTTGCTATGAATGCTATTAAGATATGAAGAGTTGGGCCTAAATCAACAGGATTACATGTGTGTCCCTTAGGAATACAGCAGACAGTGTAAGAAGTGTTGGTGCATGGACTAAATTTGAAGTACTGCTGACACCTCATGGGAACCTTTGAAAAAGATGTCTGCTTAGCAGCAATTTGACCGCTGAGTGCTTCCCCTTCACCCTTATTTCCATAGGGATGCAGAAATTGAAAACAGGTTTGTTCCTTGAACAACATTTCTGAGTATGTAAAGGGCTCTCCAAGACCTAAGTGCTTTTACACATAGTAATCATCACCCACTTTGCTCCACACTTGAAATCACATATGACATCAGAATTGTTTGCTATTCAGCTGATTGTGATGTTGCAAGGAAAAGGAATGATGAGCTGCAGATGAGTGTCCTTCTCCTGGACTAAACTGTCAGCTGGTGTAGATCAGCCTAGCTCCACTGATGTCAAAGCAGCCACACTGATTTGCATCAATGAGGTTGCATGGATAAACCCCAGCTGCCGGTCTGACCCAAAGTGTTTATTTCACCTCACACCCTCTTGTTAGAGAGGCAAGAAGGAGTAGCCCCATCTTAGGGAAGAGGAAACAAGACAGAGAGGGGTGAGGTATCTTCTGCCACATGTGTTTTAACCACTCGACAGCATCATTTCCAGATGAGTCCTTACCATAGAGGGTCCATCTCCAGGCAGCTAATTAACAAAGCCAGATCCTAAATTGTTTAGCTCACTCTTCTGAGTGATTATATATGTAAATGATCCCATTGACCAAGGGGGAGGGAAGGGGGAGGCAGGGTTTCACAATCTGACCCCAGATGAACACAAAATTGCAGTAAAGAGTACAACACAAGAGGCAGAGCTGTTTCTACTCAGGATCTGCAGTCAACTTAGATAACCATCTACCCAACTACATGGAGGAATTTAGGCCTGAAAGGGACCTCCTGGACCAGTGGTAGCCTTAAGGTTGTTGGGGTCCTGGGCAAGACAGTCATTTGGGGCCCCTTAGAGGCCTAATTTTGATAACCTATAATGCACCACAGTTGTATTGTGGATCCTTTTAATATTCTTTGGGGAAATTAGATACATAGTTGAGTGTTAAAATGCAAATAGAGCTACTTCCTTGCAAAAACTTCACCCCCCCAAAAAATTGTTGCAAAATTTTGGGGCCCCCTAAAGTGTGGGGCCCCAGGCTGTCATACGGTTTGCCTTCCCCTAAGGCCACTACTGGTTGGACCTCTGATTCTAGGCTTCTGCTATCACAGGCAACTGCCTCATAAAATCCTTCCATACTCCAACTTCATGTTAAAATTAGTTATCCTCTTTGCCCCACCCAATCCTACTGGAAACTACTCCAAACTTCACTCGCTGATAGAATCCTTCTTCTAACTTCCAGCTGAAATGTACTCCTGGTCACTATATAACCCTAGTAGCTATCAATGCAACCTTTACCCAATCCACAACAACGTTTTCTTTTAAGACTTGGTGGAAAAAATGGGATTTCTCCTTTTTACTTTCACAAATCCTGGTCCTCTCCAAGACTGAAAGCACTGAAGCAATGCATGCATACACAAGAACGATATTTCTGAATTCCTACTGGAATCAGCATGTGCCTGAAATCTTATGAATGGAGTTAGTCCTCCAGTGTAATCGAAAGCCTTGCAGAAATCCTCTGTGCTGTTCTTCTTTGAAAGTGAGAAGGGAAGTGACTGTTAGAAACCAGAGCTCTGATGAAGGGGAATGAGGACACCAGGCATGATTCCTGAATATAAATACACCGATCTGTGTAACTGTGTTACCCCGAATGGAATAGTTTCCATGCTTTTTCCTGGAAATTGAAGAGAAAAAGACCATAGCTCAGCACCTTCAGCTCGTGGTCTGGAAATACCTAGTGCAGAAATCATATATAACAACACTTAGGTACTGCATTTTACTCTGGGCCACACCTTCAGCCAGTATAAACTGGCAATGCCCCTTTGAAGTCCTTATAGAGATAATCCAGTTCACAGCAACTGAGGGTTTGGCCCCACTGTGAGGTACGTATTGCTTTGCCATTTGACAAATAGGAAAATTGCAGTACAGCCCAGTTAAGTGAGTTGTCCAAGGCCACACACCAAGCACATAGCAGAGCCAGGACCAGCCCTCAGGAATTCTGGACTCCCAACCACAAACACAATCCACCAAGACCACAGCTGCCTGACCTAGCCAATGCCCACTCTCCTGCAGTATAATAAAATATAATGAAAAGCACTAGGTTGGCTGGATATATTGGACCAGATCCTAGCTCCCCAGTGTGGCTAGTCTGCCATAATGCTAAATGAATCACTCTGGAGCAGATCCTCTGTGCTCGCGGGGGAAACAGATGAGACCACAGTGTCCCTAGTGATCCCTGGATGCCATCATGGAATCATATACCAGGACCACAGCAAGTTGGGTGTAATTAGAGCAGCCCTAAGGCCAGTCTTGACTTACAGTAGGGACCAAGGCTTTCCTTAATATCGTGAACTCAGAAAGGTGGCTTAAGCCATTCTCTATCTGTCACACTGCCTCCAAGAAGTGCTGAGATCTGAGCTTCTATGTACACTTTATAGGGAAATAAAACCACACTGAAGCAGAACCACTCGGACTGTCAGTAAGTGATCAGCAGGGATCCTCATTTTCTGTTATAAACCCCCCAAAATTCTCCAATAAAAATACCCATAAAAATCCATGGTTTTCCATGGTAAGCCCCACCCCCGCAATGCTAATTGGCCAAGGGGCCCTGGTAGTGGCCCCTCCCCTCACTCCTGATTTGGTCAAGAGGGGTGCTGTTCATGCGACCCACCTGTCACCGCTGATTGGTGGAGAGAGGAGGAGCCGCAGGATGGACAGCCCTTTTGACCAATCAGTAGCAACAGGATGAGGGGGTGGACACCATCTTGGCTGCTTCCCTGGATGTTGGCGAATTCTTCCCCGGCCGCCCCGGGGAGGTTGCCATGATGGCCATAAGAACTACTGGCTCCCACTGGGGCAGTCAACATTTTATTTTCATTGAATCATAGAATCATAGAAATGCAGGGCTGGAAAGGACCTTGAAAGATCGATTCCAACCCCCCCCTGCTCTGAGCAGAAATACTGATGAGATCAAATGATCCCAGCAAGGCATCTGTCCAGTTTCCTCTTGAGACATCCAGGGTTGGGGACTGTACCACCCCCTTGGGAAGCCTATTCCAGATTCTAGTCACCCTTACCATCCTCGAACAGTTTATGGCCATTGTTCCCTGTCCTCCCCTGGGGCACCCTAGTGAACAGTTTTTCTCCCAGCTCCCAATATTCACTCCTTACATACTTATAGAAAGCCACCAAGTCCCCCTCAGTCTTCTCTTCTCCAAGCTGAACTGTCCCAGATCCCTTAGTCTTTCCTCATAAAGTTTGTCCTCCAGGTCGTCAAGTTTTCAGTAAGTTAAAGTTTTTTTTTCCAGTGATTCTAAAGATTCTCTTGCAAATTCTGCAGTTTTCCATGTTTTTCCTTAGAAAACAGATTTCTAGAATGCCTGGTGATCACCGTTATGTGACTGATGTCATTTACCAACTGAGGTTGATTTACAACGAGTGAGAATCCTTCCTACAAGGTCAACTCCTCTGTTGATAACAGAGCTGTAACTCCTGATCCCATCAACAGGCATTGTGCTCATATTCCTGATGGCAGAACTGGTCCCAAAGAGAGGAAAACAGTCCTACCCCTAAAGCCCCTTGAACTGAAATGTACAGCGCCTGATTCTGTTTGTATTTAGGCCAGTGTTGACTTTGATGCAATCCTGACCCATTTACAAAACGGAGCCATAATTGGGCCTGCAGCTTTGTGTAAAAGCAGGCACGTAGGGCGGGTGTGAAATGTGTGGGAGGGATACAGGGGTGAATCATTAAGGGTGAAGTTCAAGCCTTCAGTTGCTGTATAGGTTTCCTCTGGTTTTTCTTTATTTTTTTTATTGTTCAGAGAGCGCAAGAGCTGCTGACTGGAGTGGCTAATAATATACTGTTATCACTATGGCACATCATAAACAGGCAATAAAAGTCTAACTGCTCTCGGTTCGCACCCAATGGCAAGTTTCTTCCATTCCCAGCAAGTAGATACCATGCAGCAGAGAAAGCCACTTCTCTCCCACTTTCCTTTGGGCAAGAAAGGTTGATGTTAATTTTCTTGAATGACACTAGGGAGGACACTAAGCCGGTGAAATTTTGTCAGGATCTGTGGTTGCTTTGTTGAAGTACAAAAGCTAAAGGACAGTCTGCCCTGGGAGATATAACCTGCCTGTGTTCCCTAGGGCTGTGCTTTTTTGACAAGGCTTAATACAGGGCAGCTTTCCCAGGTGCGCTCTTCTCTGTTGTCTTTCACAAGTTTCTGAAAAGATCCCAGCCTGGGTACAGCTACATCCCAAAGGCTCTGGTCCCAAGAGCATCACCCTCGGGTAGCAGATCCTTCAATGGTACATGTAGTATCTCCTATCCAAGCTTCCTCCCAGAGGTGGGTTCGTTCAGCCTTATTGTAACACAAGCTGGAGCCCTTATTTTTAACAGGCTGACTCAGCACCCTGGGTTAGGACACCTGTGACTGCAATGCTGCCACCCTAGAGGGTGATGATAAGTGATAAGTCCCCTTGCTCTGTCTCTTGGGGCTTGGTTCCCCTTGCAGGCCTTCTATATAAACTGGTTGGCCTGGCTTCTCACGATGAGTGTCATTTTGAGAACTGTCACAGGGCATCAGGGACCTCAAATTGGCAGGACTGTCTCCTGCATGGGCACCTGTCATTTGTAGTCACACCAGCTGGGGACAAAAACAGAGGGGGAGAAAGCCTGGACTGATGGTCCAGCCCAGGAAATCTGCCTCCCACCTTCCTGCGATGTCAGGCATGCAAGACCCTGTGACTTCAAGGGAAATTATGTTTGCTCAGCACCTCTGAGATTCAGATCATGAACTCTTCCCTGTCCATACAGCAGGGACACTTGTAAGAATGTCCCATATCGTATGCCCATCTATCATACTTATAGGCTTGGCAGTAATACGCTCACTAGCACCATGACCAAAAGAGACTTGGGGGTCACGACTGATCACAGGATGAACATGAGACACCCATGCGATGCTGCAGTCAGCAAAGCAAACAAAACTCTGGCTTCCATCTACCAATGCATCTCAGGCAAGACTCAAGAAGTCATCCTCCAGCTTTACTTGGCCTTGGTGAAGCCGCAGCTAGAGTACCGCATCCACATCTGGGCTCCACACTTTAGAAAGGACGTTGAGAAGCTTGAGGGGGTCCAGAGGAGAGCCACACGTGTGATTAGAGGTCAAGAGAGCAGGACTCACAAGGAAAGACTGAGAGGCATGGGACTTTTCAGCCTGGAAAAGTGAAGGCTCGGGGGTGACTTAGTGGCAGCCTATAAGTATATCGGGGCGTGAATCGGGAACTGGGAGAACTGTTCATCCATCAGGGCACCCCAAGGGAAGACAAGATCCAATGGTTTCAAACTGTTGTAAGACCGTTTTAGACTGGACATAAGGAAAAATGTCTTTACCATCCAAGTCTCCAGAGTCTGGAATAAACTCCCTGCAGAAGTGGTGCAAGAACCTACTCTGGATACGTTCAAGAAATACCTGGACGCTTCCCTTGCTGGGATCATCTGAGCTCAGCTGATTTCCTGCCCTTTGGGCAGGGGGCTGCACCCAATGATTTTGTGAGGTCCCTTCCAACCCCCTAATATCTATGAAATCTATGAGAAGCAGACTTCTCATTTAGACCATGTTTTTGCTACTAATGCATGTGATTAATACGGCAGTTCTAATGCCCCGGGGCCAAGATGCTGGTTACCAGGCTGCTGATCTTAATTAATAACCAGCATATAGGATATAATATAACCAGCCACATGTTCTACTCTTACATTTCATAACCACAGGGAGGAGGGAAAAAAGCCCAGCACCGGAGGAATCAAATCTAACTCTGACCAAATGGTTTCTAGCACATTCTTTGTGCATGCTCTCTCTCTCTCTCTCTACATATATATATATATTTCCCCCACTAAGGGCTATAAAACGCTGTGTACTAGGAGCTGTGGGTTGCTTTACAGAGCAGAGAGTAGGCTTTACTGAAGGAAACTGGCTTTACAAAGGGCAGTCATTTCCCCTGCCAGTTCTGTACCCATAAGTGACTGGCACACATACACCAATACCTCTTATAAT
>NW_017728993.1:21940921-21950642 GCF_001723915.1 Gavialis gangeticus | reverse complement strand
ATATATGTATATATACACACACATATGACATATGCATGGAATTCGAATCACTCTCTGTACACACACACACACACACACATATATATATAAAATTATTATATATTATAATTATTATATATTATAATACATATAACATAATATATATTATATATATATTATAATGTCCTTCCTGTATTCCTAAGGGACATGCATGTAAAAAGGGCGGTCATTTCTCTTGGCTGTTTTGTACCCCTAAGTGACTGACATCTCCAATCAGCTCCTCCTTTCTCTAAGAACATAAGCAAGGCAAGGGCTGTGATGCTAATTCCTTTTAAAACTGACACTAGAGCATGCAGCTCTTCCTTCAGGGTGTAATAAACACACACACATGATAAAATAAAGCCCCCTTTCCCTTCAGCTCTTCACCCTTCCAAAATTATGATAAACCTCTGTCTCCCCAAACTGCACTTTACTCGCTTGCTCTGGATCAAGGAATAGGCATCTTTGCCATTGTGCATTAGGTTAGAAGGAGGGTTTTTGTTTAGGGAAAAAGAAAACCCAAAAAGCATTTCTTCAGATTCACATTTTGAATGGAGTGGGCCTCGTGGCAGATTCGTGGAGTGCCAGAAAGCAAAAACCTGGCATCTCCAGAGAAAAAATATGCAGCTAGACTCTTGGTTTCAGCCAGTCTGTGCTCTAAACTCAGTCTCGAGTCCCTGGATCGCCGAACCCTGGCATAACTAAGGACTGCTCTAAATTTCTCCAGCTACAGCAATCTGCTAAGGAGCCAGTCTGCTGCCTGAGGATCATTGCAACATAATATAATCTGGTCTACCCAAAAACACCTTTGGAGAAGCAAACAGTGCAGAGCCAGCTGTGTCTGTTTGACATTGCATGGAGGTGTTAGTACATGGCAGGAATCCCCATCGGCTGTGTTAGATGAGTTTTCTGTTGCCTTTGTGCTGCTCGAGTACTGCAAAAGAGATAAAAGTGGAGGCTGGGATCTTGTCCATCAGTCTATAAAGCTTGGGCTGGCAATCAGACAAAGACGGAGCCAATTTTGATTGTATTCTAGAGACGAACATAGACAGGTTCCTTGTTCCTCTTTGTGGCTTCAATATAATGTTACTGCTGTTCTGCTCAGGGGCACAACAGCCCTCCGCAGACAGCTGGTGGGAAACCAGCATTTCCATTCTGCAAGAACTTCCAGCAATGACAAATTAATTTTCAATCCAAATTGAAACAAAATTCCATGCAGCCAAGATTTTGACTTGCAAGGGTAGTGTGAGAAGCAGATCCCTGGATCTGAATCCAGGGCAATAGTTTTCCGGCGCTGGATTAGGATCCAAACTGCAAGGGGTCAATATTTAGGCTATTGATGTTGCTGCCACCTGGCCAGAATTTGACCCCAAAATGTGGATCTCATCAGGTCACAACTATAACATAAGAATGGCTTAAATGAGGTTTCTGCCATACCAAAAAGCACCCCCTAATTCCATGTTAGCGTCTGCACAACATACTGCCATCCCATCCTTATTGGCTGGCCTCTACATAAATGGAAATAGAGAAGATGTATATGATTTTCATTACTTCTGTCTATACTCTGGGGGTGTCAGAGTTCTATAAAACTCCTTGAAAGAAGGGATGTTTTAAGGCACTGACCTCCCCTTCCTCACCTAACCATAATCAGCAATATATCAACCCAGCAATATATCACCAATATGCCAAAGCTGCATGTACTCTCTTTCCCATCAGCCATCGGCAACTGGTGTGACTACAAATAACAGGTGGATTAGCTTGTGCCATTGCAGCAGATGGCATAATACATTACTGCCCCCCGCCCCCCTCTAACCACTATTGCGCAGAAGCATTGTAGCATTGGGATGCACAGGACCTGCTTCTGATCCCGTTTGCACTGGTGTGAATTTGGGGGAGCTTCCATGAGGGCAGTGCAGTGGTGCCCATCTGTAACTGGTCCGAATGGAAACTCAGGCTCCCGGCTTTGAGAAACATTCGGAAACACGCACATTGGCAAACTAAAAACAACGTGAAATTAGCTTCCCTAGGCTCTGTTTCCAAGGCAATATCTGGCATAACTTTCTATTGTCAAATGCAGAGAAAGCCGGAAGCTCCAAAGTTTAGATATTACAGTAGGCTGGGAACGGGGCTGTTCCTAAAGCTTATTTTCATTCTCCAAAAATCCCAGCCTCCACAAATTATGTCTAACAAAAGCAAGGAAATCCAGAGTGAAGATGTTATTGCTCTCATGAAGCAGCCTGTATTACAGTTATTAAAAAAAAAAAAGAAATAAGAAAAAAAATCAACTAATTTTGAACATGCACGCATGCGTGTGCACACACACATTTTATTTATACATATGCGTGTGTAGAAACCTAGCTGATCTATCTATCTATCTATCTATCTATCTATCTATCTATCTATCAGCTAGATAATGTCTCTATCAGATAGAGATTATCTATCTATCTATCTATCTATCTATCTATCTATCTATCTATCTATCTATCTATCTATCTATCACATACTTTGATTTTCTCTATCTCTGTTTTCCCTTTGATCTCTATATCTCTCTCTATCATGTATCTATCATGTAGATAGATAGAGTGATGGATAGATAATCTATTTTTTCAAATACATGCATGCCAAAACTTTCTAAAAGAGAGGAAAACAGTCAGTTACCAGAAGGAGCTATGCCAGGGGTGTCAAATTCACTGCAGACACCAGGCTGGATCCAGACCGTGGAGGCTCTTTTCAGGCCAGATCCCCAGGGTCAGCAGTGGTGGTGCAGGTCCAGAGACCTGGGGACTCTGGGGGCAGCAGCAGGGACAGCGAGGGCTGTGTCTTGCCTTCCCTACCCTTCCCTTGCAGACAGTCATGTCCAGCAGGGCCAGGGACCCCAAATACTGTGGCAAGCCATGCTCCATTAGCCCCCCACCCCATTAGTTGAAACAATTCCACAGGCCTAATCCAGCCTACAGACCTTATTTTTGACACCCCGACCTAAAATTTCCTTTTCAAACTCTTTATTACACAATTGTGGAGATGAATCTCCAGTGTTGCCTGTACTAGGTGGTAGTGGGCCAGTGACTTCAGTATCACCACTGGCCACGTGTAGACGAAACAAGGGGCGAGTGCGCATGACACTTTAAAGCAGGTTAAATGCGTCTGCAATGTTTTAATGGTGTCGGTGGGTGCCTACCCACGGCGTCTACCTTTGCACTTGTCGGCGGCATATTGTGCATTAATTCCAGCTGCTGTAAGTTCAGTGGTGTAATGTGCCTTAAATGACTTGAGGCTCAGCAAACTAAAACTCCTTTAAAACACAGGGCTCCATGCCGCTGGAGAGGCAAGTAAGTTTGGGTGTGTACACAACATGGGGGTCAACTTCACCCTAAATTGAGGGGTGTTTTTAAAAACTCACTGCTCCAATTTAAGGTCCCTGTTTCATCTACACATGCCCACTGACTCTATATTTCATAGGGCTGACAAAAATTGTTAACAAAAACTATTTTTTGATAGAAAATCAAAGTTTTGACAAAGCAAGATTTTTCAAAAGGAGTATCTGTTTTCCATGGAAAACTAAGGTTTGTTGTTGTTGTTGTTTTTCCCCCACAAATTGTTCATTGGCCACTTCTGAAAAATGTTATTCCAGAAATTCTTGATATTTGGCCAAAAAGGTTGGACAAAAAATCAGATATTCCACAGGAAAAATCCCCTATTGTTTTGTGGAAAGCTCTTATGTTCAGTTCCCTGTGTGGTTTCTCCTATCACCATTGTCAGAAACTAAAGCATACTTTTTTGATAACATGTTTTTAGAAAAGACTGTTTAAATTAGCATCAGTACCAGAAGAAAACAGGTGCTGCCAATATACGGATAGCATTCATAGAGAATCTGGGACTTCTTACTCTCAAATGAAAATTTTTAATGAAGTGGACCACAAATATTAACTGATTAGAGTTCCTTCATGTCATTCAACCCACTGGGCTCAGATCAACTACTCAATATATCAGTGCACTTATTATAACCACTTAAAAATTAACAAATAGGTATATGGAGTATAGGTTGTAGCCAGGTTGATCTAAGGACATAGGCAGACAAGGTTCTTTGGGTAAATCCGATACCTTTTATTAAAGCAACTCAAATAATTGGGAAAAAAAATTCTGCTTTGCAAGCTTTTGGGCCTCTTTGCAAACTTTTGAAATGTATTTGTGCCTGAAAGCTTGCAAAGAAGAATTTGTTCCAACTATTTGAGTTGGTCTAATAAAAGATATCACATTTACCCCCAAAACCCTTGTCTGCTTAATGAGTATATAGCACTATAAATCTCAAGCAGGCCTAGACCTTGTGTTGACCCGCTGCACAGGATGAGCTTCTCCTATGAACATCAAGGCTCTATCGTGGTGGCCGTCAACTCAGATGACACATAAACCAGGGGTTCTCAGGCCTTTTGGACTCGAGGCATACCTCATTAGACGCACAGTGCTCCTTGCTAGGCTTAAAGCAACTCTCAGCAAATGCCAGCTGTTAGTTTTCACTCATTTTTTGACTACAAGAAGAGTAACTAAGCAAGTTTTCTGTTGCAAAAACACAATGGGATTCCTGTTTGAAGTCCCTGGGATTCTTTTCTGAGTTGTGCGTGTACACCTAGCAGTGCTAACACTGCTTGGCACTCTTGAAAAGATCCCAAGGCACCCTGGTTGCAAATTCCTGACCTAGACTCAACTATGGAGCACCTGAAGCTAAAGCTGCCTAGAGGACATAGTTAAGTCTTGAGTTGAGTGCAGAGGAGGGCTTGTGACACACTGCTACCAGGGGGTCTCACAATTAATGGGTGAAAACAACCCAAGTGTAGAAATCACTTGGGCGAATCACTACACCCAAGTGTAGTGAAATCAACCCTTGTACAAAATCGATGCACCCTACGAGTCCCATAGCCCCATGCAGAGGTTGGAATTTCAGCTAGGATAGGTGAGGGCAGTAGACTTGAACCTTGGTAAGGACTTCAAGATGTGGTCCAAACGCTGGGCCTTCAGGGCCTGCCCTCACCCTTTATACTGGAATTCACAAAATACATCTGGTTCCTTCTAGTTTTCCCTTTCATGTGGCAGGAAACATTTCAATTTTACAGAAGGTGTTAACAATCCTGACTTTATTAGAACGTTTATTGATAGCCTTTCTATATTTTTCCTTTCCCTGACCCTCTTAACATTATAGCATTTTTAAAGATGTATTAATTACTCTGCTTCTGTTTAAATGTTAATGGCATTTCCAGTCCACCAAGCTTGTATGTGTGTGTAAGGGGGGAGGAGGTTCACTTCTTCCATTGCATTTTGTTGATTAAAAGAGAAAAGAATCCAGCTTGTCCAACTGTTTCTACTCCCTTCTCAATTTGCCCTTTGTGCAGAGCAAAAGTTGCAATGGAAGGAGACTCCAGCCGAAAAAATAAATACATGAAGGAAGCTTGCAAAACCAGGAAAGAAAAATACTTCTCAGGTTCTTTGCCCAATCACAGGGTTTTTGGAAATTGAACTGCCCATCTGAAATGTCACATTTCCTAGCAATTAATGTTCATTACCACAACTCGTATCATTAAGAGAGGCCAAGTTGGATGCCGTGGCATGTTCTGCATTACAAAATAACCCCCCTTCCTCTGCCCAGCTCTACAAAGACCCATTTGTCAGCTCTGATGCTCAAGACATGAAAAGGTGGAGACCAAATTTATTTAAGGTAATTGTGCATCTTGCAGCAATAGAAGGCATCTCCTGGAGTATCCCAAAGTGCTTCACAATCCCTGGGCTCCAATCCTGTAGTCCAAATCTGAGCAAATTGCAGGGTTTTGCCTAGTTTAATAGACTGCAGGATCCAGGTCACTGAGTGAGGGTTTGGTCCCGTTAAAAACAATGACTGAATTCTTTTTTATAGATCAAGAAGCGTCATAAAGTAGGCAGCCTTTGTCACCTCTCTCTGCCGCACTATCTTCCCAGTTATACCTGGCAGAGGTGAGAGTGGGATTTGCCCATCTTTTGAGACCAGAGGGAACATATGACATCAAATCCTCTGACTTGGAAATGTTAAGAAGCTCCATTTTAAGCAAAGGAAAGCCAGCCCAGAGCCCAAGAATAGGGAGTCACCCTAACTTGAAGGTGCTGCAACTGGGATGCTGTAAGGATTGGTACTAAGCCCAATGCTATTCAACATTTTCATCCCTGATATAAAATTGCTACCCAGAGTTATGGATGGGTTTATAACTGGTGCTGTTTTGCTCTGGAAAACCCCTGTCGTGGTTCAGCCCAAACTTGGCTGCATTTCAGTGGCGGATGAAGGGATTCCTATGTATGCAATCTGCAAAGTCCCTTTGGGTGGTAGGAATCCAGGTTCTGAATGTAATGTAGTATTAGTATTACAATAATGGACAAATATATCTGCTGAGGACTTAACAATCCACAATGAGAGCTGGTTAAAAGGGGGGGAAAAGAACCTGTTGATGAAGCAGATTCGTTGAAATTAAAAGATTTCACAAAAGGGCATCGATTCTGATAAAATCTCCTACAGAGGAAAGTGAATGGTTTTCACATTCGATTTCACCGACTGCAAAAAAGTTTCATTTTGATGAGGTTCAACCTTTATTGTTTCAGTTCGTTTTGTTTGGATATATTCCACTGCATGTCATTCCACCGTTGAATTACATATATTACCTGACTGAATGGAAAGAGTTCAGTGCTATTGAAACAAAATGTTTTGATGACCCTCAATTGATTTGTTGGGGGTTTTTTTATTTTAATTTTTGTTTAATGGAAAATTTCAGAATTTTGCTCCAGCTTGGCCTGGAGAAACGAAACGGGGACTACACTAACAAGCAAAGCGCCATGAAGTAAATGCACACGTATGGCCACAGCAGACTTCAGAATGAAGCCTCCAACATATGGAATCACTACAGATGTTTGGTTTCTCTTTTCTAGCTCCAAGCAGCACAAAATTGACCTTGTTTGAATCCTGAGAAAGAGCTGAACTTGCAACTGGGAGAAGGATGCCCTGACGGAGAAAGGGGAGTTGAATTCCACGTAATGGTAATGCCGTGTTGTCCGCACCTGCCGATTAAACTGGAGTTCCTTTGTGAAGTCATATTCCCTTAGTTCGTGTTGCTGCCAGACTTTGACATAATCTGACTCAGAAGCCAGCTCTTCATCAAAGATGTGTTACAGTCAACTGAAATCAAAGGATCCAAGCAGATGTCACTAAACATATTTCCTACTTGTAATGAAGGCACATAAAACCAGTGTCATCTAGCACTTGCTGTATAGCATCTGTAACACTAGCAGCGCACAGGGAAATCAAAAGCAATGGGTTAAGATGTTGTGTATGCTGCGCATTCGGAGAATACTTTAACTCCCTTGGCCTCTGTAATAAAAACCACACTGTCTGAGAATGAAACATTGCTGATTGTTAACTGCAGATCTGTTGGAAATAAAGGGACACAGGCAAAGGGAATTTCACCTAAATCTAATTTCTTGTGTGTCAAACAAAGCTACTGTATTTTCTTCCATCCACAAGGATATTGCATGAAATGGAGATGAATGTTATTACAGCGTGCAATGAGTGAAGTACAAAGGGTTGAAAAATTTGGTTCAGATTTGGATTCGGAAGGTCAGACATGTTTTCACGCATGCCCCAAACTATGCATGTCTCTAAGAAATCTCAAAAGACTATGAGTCAAGTCTTGCCGATCTTATATAAACCACTGATTTAAATCAATGGACATGTTAAGGATCAGCTTATAGGAAGACCCTGGCGATCTTCAAAAAGCGTCTTGATGCCCACCTTGCTGAGCTCATCTGATCCCAGCAGTCTTTCCTACCCATGTGCAGGGGGGCTGGACCCAATGATCTGTAAGGTCCCTTCCAGCCCCTAATAACTATGAAACGATGAAACTATGTTATGCAAAGCGACCGGGGTTGGTTATGGATTGCTGATGTCCTGCTTCCAGCAGAAATGAAAAGGATGGCTTTGTGAGTAAGACAGATCCTGGACGGGGACACTCAAGAGATCTGGCTTGGATTTCCGGCACTGGGACTCCGGACTCGTAGGGTGACTGGGTATGTAACTTCATCTCTGTGGGCCTTTGTTCTCTTTATCTTCTCCCTCCCTCTTCTACATTGCCTAGGCAGGGACTGTCTTGCATGTGTGCACCATGGGTCTCTGATCTCAGGTGGAACTGGGAAGAGTTTGTCTACAGACTCTAGTCATAGTGGGCATGAGACATTTACTGCAGAGCCGACTAATTAACTAATTAACTGATTTACAGCACAGCTGACTGATTAGCTCCGCAATAAAACATCACCCTCTACAGATGCAGTGCTATTAGGACAGAGTAAACTAATTAACTCGGCCATAGGATAGTACTGCCAGACACAAGTACTATCCTGCAGTGGAGTTATTTACTCCACCACGACACATGTGTAGACACTGTCAAGCTGGCTGGGGCACAAGGGCTGACTAGCTCTGCACTGAAGCACCCTCATGCCACAGCCAGCCCCTCTGCAGCACACTGACCCAGGTAAGAGCAAGCCCAGGCTGGCAGACTGACCCCCAGGACCTCTGCCAGCCGGGGCTTCTCTGCCCTGGCTCAACATGTAGCGGTCCCAGGTGCATGTGCAAACATGGCACACAGAAGCAATCGATTCTGCCACAAAGTGTGCCAGAGTTTATTCAGCCACATTAATAGCACATGTAGACATGCCCTGTGTATCCTAACAGCTTAAGCAAACCCTACCTATCCAGGCCTGCAGAAAAGCTTCAGTCCCAGAAGTCTGGAGGTGAGCCTGCTCCAGGCTTATTCTTCTGTGTCCATTCCCAAGCCATCAGTCACTGGGGGATGAGCTCAAAGTGGCTCCACCATAGTCATTTTAGATTTCAAGCTTGCCTGAGGAAAGAGGTAAAATGAAGCCACTCAGGGCTGGGACACACTGCCGCTGTGGTGTAGACAAGGCTTCAATTCCATCTTGATACAAATTGGATGATATTCAAAATATTATGACATCAGACTCTCATGTTTGACATACCTCACCTTCCATCTTGTGTGGAGAGGGGTGGAGAGGTAAAAAAAAAAACAACATATCTTTAAAATTCACAACATTATAGCCAGGGGAAGATATTGAGTAGATTTTTTTTAATGTGATTTTTCTCCCCTTGTATATTTTATTCTTCTTCAATTCTGCATACTGTCCCTATTGAATTCACCTGCAACGTGATGCAAAGTTTGCCCAGATCTTAATCAAGTGGCCAAACAACTTGCCAGTCCAGATAAAGCAAGCATAGGTAAAGAAAGGAGGTGGGCCTAAAGATAAAGAGTGGTCCAAAAAAGGTCAGCGCAGCAGCCTCTTTGTCTTCCATTGATATGGGAATCGGGAACATCAAGGCTAAGTACAGACAGTCAAAAAGTCTGAGTCTGGATCGATTCAGTCTTTGCAGGTCAGTCTCACCTGCATAGATTGAACTGAAGTGAACAGACATTCACTTTTGTTTGCAGAAATACAGCCACTTGCCTGCAGTAACTCAGACCAGAAGCTGAGTGGGGGGTCGAGCATGCCTCCCTGCTCATCTGGAGCAGACGGCTTGGGCCAAGGCTAGCCCACCCACCAAGGTTTGCAGGGGAGGTGTAAAACATTCTGGGATACTGGGAGACCGTGAGTTAACTTGAATCTGGAGGGGATCTGGGACATAAGT
>NW_017728993.1:21890165-21935921 GCF_001723915.1 Gavialis gangeticus | reverse complement strand
GGTTTGCAGGGGAGGTGTAAAACATTCTGGGATACTGGGAGACCGTGAGTTAACTTGAATCTGGAGGGGATCTGGGACATAAGTTCACTAAACTGATTTAACCTAAATCAGTTCAGTCTGATACTACATCCATCCAGGTTTATCTTAAACTGGTTTAATCCATTTTGAAAACAACTTATGTGCACTGAACTTCTGTTGTGTTACAGACTTGAACCAGATTCCAAATGTTTATACAAGTTTATGTGTAATTTCTATCCCTAGCCCTAGAGGAGTCGTGAACTGACCAGAACAGGAAGGTGTTAAATGAAGAGACTTATAATGTAGGACTCTAGGAAGCATTATCAAAGAAGATGACCTATATCAGGTGTAGAAGGAACACAGTCATCACCTATGACACCACCTTTGTTTTTAAAACAAATAACACGGCACTTCCCTGAGGAGAAATAAAGGGCTATCTCCTCAGTCCACGGGTCTGGAGCACTGTCCTCTGGCAAAGTCCAGACAAACTGAAAAGCCTTTTTAGTAAAACTCAAAATGAAATAGTAAGCCCCCTCCCTGAGGCTAGTTCCTTCCTCACTAGCCTTGATGTCAGCTTTCCAGACTCTCCCTACAGCGCTCCTCTAAAGGAAAACATCAACTGGTAGACCATTCCCTGTCAAAGAAAGGCTGCCAAGACATCCAAATCCCTTGACATCCCTGTAATAAGACAGAAAGTTTATTACAGCCTGCCTCCTTTCCCAACATGCTCTGCTCTGGAAGTCTACCAGTCTCAAGAGCCCCTTGGCGTACATTCCCCAGCAGTTCTTCTGCCTGAGAGCAAGGTTGACTCTATTGTCTGTCAAGGCTCTCATGATAGACTTTGCACCAAATCTGCTGCCTGGGTTTTCTCCCAATACGCAAATTGCTGTCTGGAGCTTTTACGACTATTTCTGTTGTTGTTTTCCTTTGTTGCACAAGTAAAATGCAAACTCCAAAATGACTCCGAAGTGCTCCCTGATTGCTTTTAAAGACCTCACCTCTCCAGTTACAAGATCCCAGAACAAATTTATGCCCAACAAAATAGCATCGCCTTTTCGGGAAAGGTAAAACCCACCTTTTGAAATGTCCACACATTCCCTTAGCCATTCGCCTGACTGGCTATTTACATTGGACAAAACCTGGAATACAAAGCTACATTGAACCCAAGAAAGTTTTCAAAAGTTTTAAAATATCTTGTTATCTATTTTTTTAACAGGAGAAATCCAGCTTGCTTTGCATTATTGCTGGCTCTCTTTGCTCAGATCTGAATGTAAGAGAGAAAGAAAGGGAATCTTTAAGAGGAACTCTCGAGGGGACACTAATATTTTTAATAGTTTGTGGGTTATGAAACAAATCTGTGTTAGCAGTATTATATATCTCAGCCCAAGCCACTAGGGTGTTTCCAGGCGCTTTAATGAAACTAAAGTACTAATGCAGCATTGCCAGGAAAGTCGATTTATTCACAAAGAGATGTTTGCTAAAAGAAATGAAAATGTAGGCATGAGTTGCGTTGTAGCATACTAATGCACACACGTCCCTTCCCTCCCCCCTCCCCAAATCACTTATACCCATGTTCTCTACTAGATCAGATGCAGCACTTTGTCTGCTTCCATCTGATTTAGACATTCAGCTTATATTATTTTTTAACTTTCAGAGCCATAGCTCAGTGATGTGTCCATTTGGCTTAAATTCTGCATTCACAGAATGGCTTCATTTATAATCAAGGAGAGCTAAATGCATTTTAAAAAGGGGGAAAAAAGCATTCACAAACTCACGGGACTCTTTTTTTTTTACAATGTGAAACAAGACCTGAACTAATCAATGAAGCTCAGTGGGAGAGCATAATTATTAATAGGCCCTATCCAGGGCCTCAGAAAATATGCAGTTCTCTTGGAAGTTTAAAAGGTCAGTGTGAATAACTAAAACATACTTTCTGGGTAGTTATTATACAGTAAAAAATAATTCATATGGAAAGCAGTTTGGGAGGGGAAAAAACCCTTATGTCCTAGTCATCTGGTTTTAGGAGCCATTTTCATATCTATCAAGAACCTTTAGTGACAGGTTAATGTAATATATGACTATAGACTTTAGTAGCAGGTTAATTTACCATATTTTATGCTCTACATTACTTCCTATAGCTTTGAAAGTCCAATCCTTTTCAGCATTTGTTACTGTAGAACATGATTGCCCACCATGCACGAGGCTGAGAGAAAGCATGAAGCGTTGTATGCTATTTAGAAAAAAAAAGACATGGAAATATCATTTGCTCCTATTTAGAAAAGAAATTGGAAGTCAAGGCACAGCCAAACATCAATACTTTATGATTGATACTGTCTATATTTTAAGGAACTGACATGTCCTGTATCTTTTGTTCCTTACGTGAAGAGCACTGAAGAAACCACAGGAACACACCTGAGTCCCAGGTAACCTAATAGTGCATCAGCATGCCAGGCCAGCGGTGTAGAGAACACACTGAGCACCACTAGAGGGCACACACACTATTTAAAGGGATACTACCCTATTTCTACACATTTTAGTATGCTAAACTAATCCAGTGCCCCAGTTATTAGGCACCCAATTGCATTTAGCTTCCAAACCAAATACATTGGTTCCATTTTTTTTCTCTTTCCTTCTGTTGCCTTCAATGGATCTGCTCTGGTAGACTGTGTTGGAAACAATGCTATCCGGTACCATAACAAGGAAGTTGGTGTCTGGGGCAAGCCCGCAGCAGCGGCCTGCCCTAGCCCTGCACACAGATCTGAGGGGCACATGCCTCCCCATACTTGCCTGGAAGCGCACGCAGCAGTGTGAGCTACCCTCCCACTGTCTCCACGCCCCCCAAAACGAGCTGCTTACAGCTCTATCCCATGCCTTGCCCCAGCTGAGCAGTGCCTCTTGGCACCCCTTTGCTTCGGTGCCCAGGGCAGTCACGCCCCCCCCCCCCGCTGTGGTACTGGAGGTATCAGATAGAGAGGAGAATGCTAATTAGAAGTACCATCAGAAAGACTAAGAATGCGATATGGGAGGAAGGCAAAGCAACATGGATTCCGGCTCAAAGATCAGATGCACAGAATACCCAGGAGGAGAAAAAGCTTTCCCTGGCAGGACGGGAAGAAGCTGGGACTCCAGCAGAAAGATGCAAATCAAGCACAGAAAGGGCAGAGCCAGCATGAATAGCTGGTGGAGGGGACAAGACACAGGAAATAAAATTGGTGGAAAGTTTATTTGGAAGCCTTAAGACATACCTGTCGCAGCTGCATGTAGAAGGATCGGTCACAAAGTCTAGTACTAAGAAGTGAATGGAAACTTGCTGGAGCAGGGAATGTGTTGGTGGAAAGCAGATGGAAAGAACAGGGATCCAACATGTGGCAAGGTAGCAACTATGGTGAGAACACCGTGGTAGGAACATCTGCCTGGCATAAACTGGGCCTAAGCCAAGGGACAGCGTAGAACCGAACCAACACTGCAAACTATTCCCCAGGAATATTCAATTTGGGTGAAATGCATTTCTGGAAGTAAGACCTGTAGCACATGGGCCCCAATCTGACTTCCTACATCAGGGTGAGTTTCAACCTCTGTTTTAATACACCTTTCCTTCAGGCCTACGCACACCCTCTCTGGTTCCCTTCCTTTGCCCAGCTGAGTAAGGCGGCTTCCCAGGCAGGCATATTCACTAAATGCCAAAGCTGCACCAGTAGAAATTGTACCAATGTGAGTGAATTCTAAACTGCCACACGTAAGAACAAGCAAAAATCCTTACCCATTCCCATCAGGAAAGAGCAACAAAGTCACGTGCCTTATCTGATCCATCACAACTCAGATAAAGCCCCAGACTAATTCTAAGCACTAAGAGGCATTCACATACAATGAATGGTCTCTTAAAATTGCATGTTTGAATAAATCATGCTGTACATGCATGATTCCCTCACAAGCTGAAAAAAAGGCTAACTGTAGCTCAGCAATTATAGCTTGTGAATTGTTCACTCAGGGAAAGAAGAGGTGTGGTAGGCAGGTTCCCAGATGAGATGAACCAATAAGGAAATACCCATGAGCTGGTTTTGAAGAAACATTTCAACTTTTTACTACACTTTTCACCCAGGCACATGCAGCATCTGGTTAATATATTGCTGGATAATTCCTTATAGGGAGAAATGCTTTGCCCCCTTCTGTATTTTTAAAGGCGCCGTTTGGGGAAGGCTTGGGTACTTATTACAAAGATATATGGAGCATGTTAGGAATTTTTTTCTAATAGGTTTTCTTAGTTGGTGTTGTAGCCGTGATGGTACAGGCTCTCAGTTTTGTCCTGGGACCTACATTTTTCCAGGCTTATTTAAATCGTTGGATTGTCTACTATTTGTATATGGGGCACCATAGCAGAGAATCCTACCACAGCCGTTTGAAGCATCGCATGCCAAGAGCTGTCCCCAGGCAACCAGGCTGTAAACGGATACCTACTAGGCCGTGTGTAGACAAAACGAGGGGCGTGCATGCACGGCACTTTAAAACAGGCTAAATGCTTTTCCACTGCTTTAATGGTGTCAGTGTTTGCATGCCTTGGCAGCATATATCACATTAAATACAGCTGCTGTAGCAAATTCGGTGGCGTAATGTGCCTTAAATGACTTGGGGCGCAGCAGACTAAATCTCCTCCAAGGAGTTTAGTTTGCTGCCCTACCAGCCATGGAGCAAAGCACCGGGCTCCGTGCAGCTCTGCAGCAAGCCCTGCAGGCAGCCTGGCAGCAGCCCGGGAAGGCAGGCTGTGCCTAAGAAAAGCAGAGAGCCCGATTTCTTTCCCACCCCCCAGAGTCAGACTGCCTGCCTGAGCTGCACAGGGGCCCGGTGATTCACTCTGCAGCTGGGGTGCCGCCTGGGACTGCCCGTGTTGGATGGCTGTGGGTGGGTGCTGCCTGGGAGGGGCACCGCTACCACCATGGGAAGCACCAGCCCCCCCGGGAGCCCAGGGACCACTCCGCTTGCTGGCAGCTTGCCCTCCTCTCCCTGCCATCGCTTCAATTTAGGGCCCCCATTTTGTTTAAACACACCTCTAGTCATCCAGGCTGGGAGCTCAAAGGTGACGCTCCCACAATCACTACCTTGTGTGCTGCTGGCTATTGAAACGGATGTGCCTAACCCTGCTAGCCCAATTGTACACAAAGCATAGGTGGACTTTTCATCTAATGCTTGCATATGTCCTCCTCAGCTTTTATAGGGTCATTGTATGAGATTTACAGCTTCTGTAACCCAGTCTAGCTTCATTTTCTTTAACTGAGTTATATTAACTTACTTCAGCAGCTGATCTGGCTTATTAACAGAGTTCTCAGAAACGGCATGCAAAATATGGCCCAGGGCCAGGGCATCTTCTGCAAACAGGAGAAAGTTATGAAGCGTACGTGCATATATTGCACCTCAATATTGCTTCTCTAAGCTATTTATAAGGTGATGAAGTGATAAATAAACAGACCCGCGGCGGGGTGATGTCAGACTTTGATTTTGCCAGTGATATTGTCTCCTTTTAGAAGAATGTATAATAAACACGTGGAGAAACGCCACAGGTGAGACTGGAAATCTGGCTGCCAATCTTGGCTTTAGATAAAACACAGTGAAGACATAAATGCTGAGGTCTGGCATGTGAAGGAAGGAATATTTGAACAGGAAAAAGAAATCAATGTGGTCATTGAGAGTCCTGCTCACAAGCTCTATGGCTGCAAATGGAGGGGTTTGCAAGGAAATGCCCAACTCTGAAGCCAAATCAAGCACTGTTTTTAACAAGCTTCATCCCATCTAGAAAGCCAAAGAACATACTCCCCAAATTAATGTGCTATTGTCTTTCCTGACTGCACCCCTGTTCCCTACTGTATCAGGACAGGCCTGAAATGCAGCTCAGGGTCTACACGGCCTTTTTATAGGTGATTGACATTTTAATTCCAACCACTTTATTTCCAGCAAAAAAACATGCTATTCCACTACGATGGAAGTTTCCATGAGACCTGTCTGATTCTGAGAAAGATCCAGGGTCGGGGGGGATACAGTGCTGAAGACTTTCAATTCCTGAAAACGAAAAAAGTCAGCCCCAGAGTGGTTTTCATTTCAATTACCATTTACATTTCGTAAAAACATTGTGGTTTTTAGTTAAATTTGTTCCCCTTTTCAGTTGCTAAAAACTGATTGGGTGGCTTTAGGGTTTCCAGTTTTACCATGAACATTTTTGAAAAGTGCCATTTTTTGACATCATTGAAACTTTTTTTTTTCTTTTCTTTTTAACAACCTTTCTCATAGGGGTCACAACAAATCAAACAAGCAAAATCCAATTAGCTCTAAACATCATCACTTATCTACTTATGCAAAAAAAAAAGTCTGAATGTTTTAAAATCCTTTGTTTTAAGCGTCTTTAACTTGAAACAAGTCAAAGTCACAAACACTCAATGACGACACAACTTCCCCCTGCCTCAGATCAAACACTCTCAGGCTAAACAAGGTTTCAGAGTGAATTTTTACAGCTGAGCTATAAATGCTTGAAAAAACAAGTTTATAAAGGAAACACTGACACAGCCTGAGCTTTTGGGATAGGGAGGCTGGCACTGAAAAAACTGAGCAGGAAATATCACTTGCTGCAATTGGGAAACCAATAAGGCATCTCCACTACAGAAAGTACAATCAATTGAAAATGCATTTATGATGATGCCTACTATTCTCAAATCTTTAGGAAGTAAAATGGCCCTGACCCCTCTGCTCTTATCTGAGAAATAGCCCCATAGAAGGCAAGGCTGGGCAAACCCCAAATCACTGAGTAGTGGATGGTGAAAGGAGGAATTACAGATATGGTTATTAGGTTTACACCATTAGGCTTTCAGTACTTTGTGCAAAGTGTCCATAGAAGTTCAAAGGGCAGAGAAACACTGGAAATGATGACAAAGTGATAGAAGGACACAATCTTCTTTCGGTGTAAATCACGGAAGATCATTTTTCAGCAGCAGAGGCCTCAGTGTAAGAGATGGCAAATCGGAAGAAGCACGCACAGAAAAGGTCTGGCTAAGGATAGCCTCATGGGGGATGAGTTTGGTTTTAGCTACTGAAAAGACGCCAATCTATGAAAGATGAAGGAATCAGGAGGAGAGACGGAGATTGCTGACACTGTGTCTGGGCTACAGCCAGGGCTGCCACCTAGAAACATGACCCAGCCACTGACTTCTGCTCAGTGCTTGCCAAATAATGGAAAGGAGCCTAGTGACTTCTTCAAGTTGCAGCAAGGGAAGTTGAGGTTAGATATTAGGAAGGACTTCCTCACTAGGAGGGCAGTAAAAAACTGGAACAGATTACCCAGAGGGGTGGTGGCATCTCCATCCTTGGAGGTTTTTAAGACCCGGCTAGACAAAGCTTTGGCTGGGATGATGTAGTTGGGGCTGGTCCTGCTTGGAGCAGGGGGTTGGCCTAGATGACTTCCTGAGGTCCCTTCAACCCTCATTTCCTATGATGCAATGATGCTAGAGATGTTTGTCCTCCCTGTTTGGGGCATTTTCAGGATTCAGCATGAGATGAGCAGGAGCGAGCGGGCCGGCATCCTTTTCAGTGGCAGCTCTGGGCATGACACAGAGACAGTATAGACAGAACCAGGCTCTTCCTCTTGTGACAACTTCCTACTGGTTTTCCCACCATGCAAGGAAACAAGGAAACAATCTGTGTCAATCACTTCTAGCCAGAAATAAAAGTGGACTGTGCAAAGGAGGTCTACAAGCACCAGAACAGAGTGGGAAATGTGGATCTAAGTGGCTAAAACACCTCCCCATCTCCAATTTGAGGTGAGCGGATATTTTGGTACCTAGCAGTTGATGCAAATGCAAAGCAAAAGGATGACTTTCTTTTCTTAGCATCAAACTGAAATGAAATTGGTCATTTCTGGCCTATTAAAGTAATGTCACTGGTGACCTCACTTCCTAACATGCTATATATGTCATTGTCCTAATATGCTGAGAGCGTTTGGCAGGCTCTGCTTCCCAGTTTCACGGGGAAGAAAATGCCAGAGCTGCTTCAGAAATTCATCACCACAAGCATTCTCATATACTTTATTAAGGCAAAGAATAAAAGGCTCTTTTCCTATCTCTCATGGCTTGCTTTGCTTGAAAAGGTAAGTAAACAGCTTAGAGAGAGTATTTTCAGATATTGAGTAAAATTAAAATAATCTTCCAGCTTTCTTACATTTCCTCCCTTCCACACACCTTTTTTTATGAATTTTGGTTCTGAAAGTATATTTAACGGCAATAAAAAAGTGCTGAATTGACACCTTGGCGTTAATTATTCATGGGTCAACAGTTAGGGCCAAATGCGCCAGGTATGTCTGCAATGTCACATCACTAAAGCAGCACTAAATAGCATCTTCTGGTCTGTCCTACCAATGGGAGTCTCCTCAAACCTCTACCGACCCTTCCCTCTTTTTTACAGTGTGCCTTCTAGTAGCACTCTTTATTAATATCACATTATATAGAAACTAATGCCATTTCTTAGGGCATTCGTTCTGAGCAACAATGTTTCTCTGTCTAGCTTCTGTTGTAAATGTTGTTCATTAACACGCTTCTTCTTTTGATACAGGTGAATACATTTTCTTCTTAAGGAGAGTGATGAATTATAAATGTGGATTTGCACCGATGCTGATGCGTATGATGAGACAGGTTATTTTTCTTTGACAGAGGCACTATCATGACAGGACTGATGAAGATGGAAGAAGGACACTCCTCTTTGCTTGGCAGATGAGCACTCGGGGGCTCAGCCCCAATGGTGTTTCTGCCCTATAATGATTGGATAATAGAGAGGTGTCAATTCTCAATCCTCTGCTTTTCTCTCCTACTCAAGATGACTAAGAAAGTCTTATTTGGGTTGAATGGATGTCAAAAAAAAAATGAATGAGCCTCTTTCATAAGAAAAGACTTCATGAATATTTCATAGCTTTCCCTATGGGTTTGCAGGTATCTGGGTTACATACTTTTACTAAACACAATTTATTGCTGTCTGGTCTCCGGAATGGTATACTTCTACCGGGCTCCATTGCTTTCATCGTTAGTATTGATGTAAAGAACAACATGGCGCAAGTGGCTGCATCATAATCTCTGCTTATATTAGCACATCGGAAACTTTCTGTAGCTCTTTAAATCCACCGATGACGGCTCTTCTCATTTTTTTAAGCCATTTGAAAAGTACAGCACCGTTGCTATGGACCGGTAGCTAGCAAGGAATATCACCCATTTGGCACAGGAAAGCAAGGGTGACCTGTGAAATTAAATTAACATCATGTCTCAGAGCTTTCCACTTTTATCAGCTATACAGGCTTTGGGGTAAAAACGCTAGCTTGCTGTCACTGTTCCTTTGCAATTACCTCGAGTCAGATGGTCTTGTTTAGCTGAGGGCTTGAATTATAGACTGCAGTTGGGTGAAAAAAAAATGATATTTTAGAAAAATAAAAAATAATCTGTCATTAGCATGAATTGAAACCAAAAATAGGATGTCTTTACCTCACTTTCAAGGCCTGTAATACTTTGCATTATGATCTGTGCAAACCTGTCAGAAGCAAACCGCAAGACCAGGTAATAGGGTTTGCTCCACCTGCCACTTATACCGGTCCAGTGACTTTCCAACAAAAACTTTCACTGAGTTTCAGGAAAACTGGCTAAGTTCCAAGTAAATCTGGCCCAAGTTACGAGTCTGAGTGGACACTAAATAAATTGTAATAGTGTCGCCCTTAAGTTGGGCAACACCTGATGCTTGGCTTGAGTTTCACTTGGTTTGGGAGTTTGAGAGCAACTCTCAGGAGGAATTGTGGAGGAGGTAAAAATAAATGACCAAGAAGTCAGTCTCTTCTGGGTCCTTGCAAAGTGAAATGTCAGAGTATCCCTAAACTCTCCATGTGTAAAACTGCAAATCCATGACACATCCAACCTCCTTTAGGGATGGGCTTGAAACAGAGCCCCGGATCCAAAAGGAATCAGAACTCATGGCAGAGGTGATATCTTTTATTAGACCAACTAGATATTTGCAAAAAAATAATTATTTTATTTGCAAGTTTTTGGGCACAGGCACCCTTCTTCAGGCACAGGAGAGAGCAAAGATTGCAAAAAGTTCTCCTAGGTAGAAATGAAAAATTGTATTTCCCAGGAGATCGAACCATTGCTGTCTTCTGTGGTTCAGAATCCATAACTGGATCTTGATCAACATCAGGCGGATAAACGCTCCCTCTGCTGCCAGTGCAAAAAGGCATAAACTCACCAGAAATGGGGTTCTTATCACTGATTATTTTCTTTTAAGGGAGCATATGATTATAATGTAGGCACCGTCTGTTTTAGGGATATAGACCATGAGCAGGAAAATTTATATTGGGAACAGTCTCATAGATGTCCCGTGGACTGAAGCTCTGCGCTTGTTCACATGCTTTGCTGGACCAGAGTCAAAATGAACTAATATGGGTCTCAGTGCAGGGCCTTTGCAAAAGATCTCCTAAAAAAGACGTTGGTTTTATAGAACGCGACAAAAAGCTTGCATACCACCGGGGGTCATGGGAAAGGCTGGGAATACTTAGTGCAGCAGATTCCAGTAGACAGATCCCTTTTCTTGACCACCAAAGATGCCTGCCCACATTTTCTTATGGATAAATGTGTGCACTTCTGTATTTATTTATATGAAAATAGCCTTTGTTTCCATTCCATGCCTTGGAGCTGTGCAAGCTGCCCTAATGAAGGCCGGTTTCCAGCAGTGATTAGCATTGGGCATGGGACAGTGTTTTGTCAGGTCTCTGACATATTCTCCCTGGTCTTGAATGGGACAAATTCAAGCTGGTGACAATTTAAACGCTTAACACTGTAAGCACTTACGGCCAGCATCAATCATCCACTCCTTCCAGGAGCCTGAAACAGGAGAACAATAACCCTTTGCCCTGGAGATTAAATGTACCTGACTGCAGTCTTGATTGCTGTGCGCAGCTTAATGGTGAAATGTATTTGTTAAAGAATAATTGATGCCCTTGGCCGTGCAAAAGGAGGTAATAAGGCAGAATAAAGAAAAAGGAAATGTAAGATGGGTGGCAAGGGAAAACATCCTAACAGGCTTCTGGAGGAGGTGCTGGGTCATCGAGTGGGTCATTTGAAATTGGTCTGGAAAATGCATTGCAAAGTATTTTAGGGTAAGGACAAAAGTTTACTGACAAGGGGGTGGAGGAGAAGAACTGATCCATTTCTATCTTTTGAGCAAGAGACTTTTCCAACTTGCTCCACAAGCAGAGACCACACACCACCGCACTGGGAGTTGCAGTTTTTCAGCAAAGAACATATCCCTCCACTGGCATAAAGATCTACTGAAACACGTAAAGATCTCCACAGATTCAGCTGTTCCCAGGGTTTCTCTCTATGGTCAGCCCACACCTCATTTTCCCCATAGCCTACAGGATAAGGTCAGTGCTCCACCACAACCAAGATGGTCCATTGGCGGGTATGGTTAAGACTCACCAGTCTCTACTGCTAACAGCACACAAGGGAGTGACAATGTATCTTATCTGCTGACCTTTGATCCCCCAGGCCAAATGACCATGCAACCAGGTACACCTAGGTCATCTCAAGGCAGCTTTCTTCCTAAATCCTAGCTTGTGACTCTGGAGCCATAGCAAGATGCCTTAACCAGTGCATCATACTATGTAAAGTGAAGCATCACCCGCCCCAATGTGTCAGCGAAATCCACTTATTCCTTTCCCAGCGGGATCAACACTTCTTAATGGGGTGGGGTGTTGCAAGCAAACACCGCCAAGCTGTTACATTACATACCTTGTTCAAGAAGAGATGATAGTTGCATTCATGCCTGAAGCGAATCATTAGAAAACAATAAATAAAGCAGAGCCAATGCATGGCTCATGATTTGCCCAAAGGTGAAAATGACTCTTGTACTATTCATCAGTAAGGGGAAAGGAATGGAAGAAAATGAAATGTAAGGTGCAATTATGACTCAGTCCCTTCCAGGCTGAAAGCCCAATGTATATGCTCTATTAACACCCCATCTGCATGGAGAAGGAGGGGACATGCATTCGGCTTTTTTCTTATGAAGCAGAGAATTGCCACACACTATCAGCCCTTGTATCAACCAGCCCAGTATCCCAGCTTGGAGAGTAACCAATATCAGATGCTTCCCACTAATAAATAATTATGTAATAACATGCCCATGGGGAGTCTTCCACCCTAATCCCAGGCAGTTAGGAGTTGGCTTATATCCTGGACTATGCGTGTTTATATCCCTTATAAAATTTTATCTGATTTGATCTAGACAAGAACATCCACATAAATGTCTGATCCTCTTTCAATCCAACTAAGCTCTTGAAATACATGAAGCGTACAATGATCTGGAGGGAAAGGGTTGGTCATTTCAAAATCATTGGCAATACCATTTTCCCGTCCATGCTTCTGCTTGGGATTTTGGCAGGACTCCCAGGTATAAGTCTCACAAAAAGTACTCTTAGGGGAAAAAAGCAAAAAAAACCCCAAACCCTAATTCTGTCTATCACAGGATCAATATATGGGCCTTTCTTTAATGACCTTCATCAATTTTAGTCATGTCTTTTGCAATCAGTGCCATGTCAACAGTGCTCGGCCGTCATCTAGGGCAGTGCTTTTCAACCAAGATGTCACCACACCCTGGGCTGCCATGAGATTTATTTAAGGTGCTGGCACAATATGAACGGGATCAGGTATGCAAACACCTACACATGATTCTCAAGATAAATCCAGAGATTTCAAATAGGAATCCACAGTGTCTAAACCATTCTGCCCTGTTTTAGGCTCGGAGTTCCTTGCAACAGAAAAAAAAAGTTCTCTTATTTTTTTCCATGGACAAAACACGAGAGAAAACGAGGAGCTGGCCTCTTCCAAGGGGTGCCTTGAAGTTAATTAGGAGGACCTTGAGTCTAAAAAAAGGTTGAGGACCATTGGTCCATGGTGTTCAACAGCGCCTCTGAGAATCAAGCCCCTAATGACCAAATGTTGTAGAATTCATCTAAAATCCCCTTTTTTTTAGGATAGAAAATTGAAGAATCAGAGTCTGGACCCCAAGGCGCTATGGATACCCATGTAATGTGGACACATAAAAAGAAGGATCCTGCTCTAAGGACTGAAGAGCTTGTCTGCTTAGTGCTCGATGCGAATTCGGAAAATTCGGGAAAACGGAAGGAATCAGAATCGTGCCCCCCAGTGGCGTCCTTCTGAAGGAAGCTCCAAATGGGGGAGCTGACTCTGATGTACACGGATGACTTCAGGTGCAACATCAGGGGTTTCAGTGGAGGTGCCTCCTGGTTGAAAAGCAAGAGTTATTTGTGGTAGGAGAAGTTAACAATGTGGTTTGCTTCTGTCGCAGCTGGGATCAGACCTGACTGTAACAGTAGCAGAGTGCAGAATTCAGTGGCTTCGTCTTACCTGTTCAAATGCTATTTTCTCAGCCTGAATAACTGATCCTTAATGAAGCTATTTATATAAGGAAATTAAATTAAAAGGGAATGTTAGTCACCTGGGTGTTGCAGCACGGCTGTAATGCACGTCTGGGAGAGCTGAGACTCATAAATTGTATACAACACACTGAATGGCGGTCTTCAGCCCTTATAATTAAGTGGCAACTAGTTTCATATTAAAGATATTACACATACACATACACACAAGTGAGATGTCATAGTCTCCATTTCCTGTGCATAAATCTCTGCACGTAGCAAACTAAAAGTGGATTGGGGGAGGTGGGGAGCTATAATTTAAAAGGAAAAGGGTCTGATATAGAAAAGTAGCCTGTGATATTACGCCTGCTGCAACTTTGGACCCAGAAGTAATTGCAGGCACATTTATAAAGGTGAAAATTAATGTAGACACATTTTATAACCCAAGGCAAGATGATTATTAGCCTGGTCTTCAAGAGACCTGAGTGGGAACGAAGAGAATCAAGGCATTGATAAGCAAGGGCTATAAAATGCAGCCCCAAACATTTTTAGCTTCTGGTAGTCGAGGCCTTTTTAAAAATCAAGACTAATGATGGTAGTAGTCCAGTGCAATGCATAGAAAGACTAGATCATGCAAAGAACCAGTGCCAGTCAGCAATAACTAACACAGACTGGCACAACCACAATGGAGATGGGTTAGCTCCTATGCTGATAGCTCATGGGGTTTTCCTGACAACTTCGAATAGATCTCAATGCTTCCCCAGTACTTTTGATGCCTCCTGGAAGATGCACAGTATTAGTGCAGGTTCAGCCTCTCTGCGTGCACTGCCGTGCATCACACAGCCCATGAGCGCTAGCTAGGAAAGTGGAGAATAGCAATAACTCCAACTGGTGTTGGTGAGGAAAGATCTGCTCCTCCTAGTCCTGGTTGCAGGGAGGGGGGGGGGACTGAAGGCAGGCCAGATGGATAAGGGAGCTCAGTAATCAATTAGGTCTGCTCTTGTGTCTGTCAGGGGCTGGCAGATGGAACGGCTTCCTAATTATCACGCACGATTTACTAACTCGTAAAGTCAGATCAAACAAGTGGCTTGAACCGACTCGCTGGGAGGCTTTGAAAGAGGAAAATTGATTTGTGTAATTTACCCAGCTCAGTAAAAATTATAGTTAGTCTGCAAATTACACGGTACTAACCTGCAATAAAGACTTCTAGAAATATATATGGATTTGAGAATTATATTTCATCATATCACCAGACAGATACTATATTGATTAAGACTGATTTTCTTTATGTAGTTGTCCTGGCTCTATCTATATCTGTATATGAGAGAGCTGATTATTTTGGTGTTTGAATTACTTAAAAAAAAATTATTTGGCTTTCATTTACACTTTGAACAGATTGAAGCTGTTTTCAAACTATATCACAGGAAATGAATGTTCAGTGGCTTGGGAAGCAGGTTATCCTAACTGTACTGGAATAAAGTTGATGATTTGTCCATATGAAATGTGGATTTTAAAATCAACAGCATTTTCTTCTCATCTAATTAGAAAATGTCATTGAAGGAAAGCTGATGCATTTCAATATTTTTTTTCCCCTGAAGGAAAACAACATATAGATTAGAAATGTGGTGTCAGAGAGAGCCCTACTTTTCACGTTCATATTTCCAATTCCTGTTTTGTTTTGTTTCATTTTTTAACAAGAAGCTTTTAAAGCGGGCCAGATCTGGATCATCTAATCTGTGAAATGGACAATTTCTCAGCTTCCCCCCTGAGGCCAGACTCCTCCAATTACTCCATTGGCAGGATGTACTGAGGCTCAAATGGCTTTAGATATACCGTCATCATCACTCAGGGAGTTGGGTACAGAGGGAATCCGTGCCTCTTAAATTATTTTCAGCTTAACCAAATACTGGCGAGTTTACTTTAAAGAATTAAAGTTTGACGTGCAGTGACCTCAGAGTTCAATACCCGACCACACGCCCATTGTGGGAAATGATGCTTTGTAGATATGAAGCCTAAAGATCTGGGGAACAAACGTCACATATTTATGAACATTGTCTTTCTTAGACTAGGTGTTCCCTTATCCCTCTGGCCACCTGTCTATCCCTTTCCCTCCTTTTCCCTTGGCTCCCTTCTCTGTAACCTCAGCTGGAGGTATAAGGTGAAAGAAATGCATCATCTGGGGCAACTGGCACAAATACCTGATTTTAACAAATTGTTTTCTGGAGAGAAAAGAAATATGGTTATATACATACCTATATATACCTATATCTATCTATTAATCGATCGGTCAATCGATAGATAGATATTGGTCGATAGATCAGTCTATAGATGCTATAGATATCTATCTATCTATCTAGATACGTGTGTGTGTATAGTACTTATATAGACAACAACTAGTACTAGTATATACTATATATTAGTGTGTGTGTGTGTGTATACATACATACATACATACACACACACACACACACACTATAGTATATATATATTGTGTGTGTGTATAAACACACACACTTATATTTACACTTAACATTTACATACTCCTGTTGATCTCACTGGTTTCAGGTTCAGGCCCCAAGAACTTGTCTTCAATGACAGAGTTTCTCTATTGACTTCAGTGGAAACAGGGTCAAGCCTCTAGAGTAGATCAGCAATTTTTGACTCTATTTCAATTATTATATAACATTACACAATGGACAGCCAGGGTGGGCAAAGAAGGGTTTGAGCAAGCTGGTATGCAAAGCGTCAGAATATGTATGATTAGCATGGGCAATTCTGGGCAAAGGATAGGGTATAAGGCACATCATCTACAGGATGTAGCCAGACTATAAGAAGGGTTGGCAATGTTTTTGGACAGAGTGCCAAAAACACCTGCAAGCTCAGCTTGTAAGATGTTGCTGTGCCAGGAGCGGATGGCAGGGGAGCTGCGAGGGGCCCAATCCTTGTTGTGGCAGTGTAGCCCTGGCCTCTTCCCTGCCGTCCACCCCAGGGCACATGTGCCAAGCAAAATGCCTTCACATGCCACACTCTGGCACCCATGCTGGGGGTTGCCTTTCCTGTAAGACATTCCTCTGAGCAGAGCTGGGCAAATCACTAAGGTCTTGTTTCTAGTTGGCTATGCAGGGGGAAGTCCCCCCTGCCTCTCGCCCCCCAGTCCTGCCCGTGATTTCAGGTACTGCATCGTGATTTCTGCTAGAAGTGTGCCAGTCCAGTGCATTTTATCAACTCTTCCAGGACATTGCAAAGTCCACTGAGGATAGGAACAGCTGAGAAAGGGACTGAAGTAGCTGGACGAAGGTGTGGAGAAGAGTATTCTTCCATTTGGAGAGCTGGCATGGCTCTGATAACAGGTACAAGCTCTGCTGCCGTGGAGGAGGTGCAAGAGTGGATACACCCATGAAAGCCACATGCCCCCGGAGACTGGGGGGGCACGGCAGCACTGTTGGCAGCAAGCGGCGACCACCCGCAGACACCGCCAGCAGCTTCGGCGGCGAGGGGATGGAGTGGCAAGTGGCAACCGCCTGCAGGCGCTGCCGGCAGTGTTGGCATCGCCTTTTCACAGGGGATGCACCACCATGGCCGGGGGTGCACATGCACCCACATGCACCCCCTACGCGTCACCAATGAATACACCCCCAGATTTGCCAACACGAGTTTCTCTCACCCAAACTGTGTAGGATGGACTGGGCCGGACTCGCATGTCACAGACTGAACTTAGGAAAAATATTAATAATTCATTTCAGCTTAATCCAAACTCCATTTGTTTGATCTGTTGGCTACAACGCGAGTCAAAGCATTTTGTTTCACTTTGGGGGTTGGTTTGGTTTTGTTGTTTTGTAATTTTTTTAAATTTAAGTTCAGGTATTTTTTTCAATATAAAGTCAGTTCTGTGAAATAAAAGGTTGCATTATTTTGCTTCCAAAACTTTGCAAGGAAATGTTTGGACTTCTTGAAATGTTTTCCTAGGATTTGTTTTCGCCCCTTCCCAGAATAGTTCCTGAATTTGGCACAAACTGAAGAAGTTTTGAGCGGCTGATGCAAACCTGTGTTTTCCAGCAAAAAAGATACCGGCCCACACATTTTTGTCCAGTGCTACCTCTGAGTCATCATGCTTCAACTGTTTCCACAACAGATCCCAGGAGGTGGTCAAACATTACTGCCTTATCCCCATTATAAACCACTCTCCCCTCCCATTTGCAACCAGCAAGTGACTGGATGGGGTGAAAGACCCTGCACTTTCTATCCCCCTCCTCATAGCAAGTAGCCCTTCACAATCCTGCCTGCCTGGATTTAAAGACCACATGAAGGGCTGTAATTGCGGGTCCCTTGCTCTCATGGTGCAGACCTAGGAAAAGCAACTAGCAAAGCACTCAAAGGATTTTTTTTTTTATGAGACACTTTAACCAGCCTTTTTCATATCCTTTATGAGGCTGCATTCAGCCCCAGTCACAGTAAAAATGCCACATTATGGAAATCATAAGAAAGAAATTATGTATGGAAAAATCATTACATTATAAATTGGTTCCACTGTTCAAAACATGTAGGAAATGGTGCATATAAAACTCATATGGTACTGTAGACTTTGATACAAGGGTCATTATTGCACTGTGACAAAAGTGAAATATGTGCTAACATACTGCAGGCTAATTTCCCTTTCTTAACAACACAGACACATCACTGGGCAACTTCATAAATTGGCTCTACCTGCGTGATTTCTCTGATGGTACGTGACAGCCATCATAGAAATGTGCACAGAAAGAAGTCTTTTCTTTAGACGTGACACACTCCAGTTACAGATGTGCTCCCCACTTCCAAATAAAACATCCCAACGTTTTTTCTATACTTTAACCCACTGTTGGGCAGATAAAGGACCCAGTTTCTTGTTCCAGAATGAAATATCTGAGATGGCTTGCAAGCCAGAAATTTTTAGATGCAACTTTTGGGGGGGCGGGGGTTGAATAAGACTGACTGTGTTGGACAAGGCAAATGCTCAAGTGTACGGGGCCTGGACCCAATGATCTGTAAGGTCCCTTCCAACCCCTAACATCTATAAAACTATGAACTATGAAAGTGACCCCCCCCCCAAAAAAAAAATATATATATATATATCAGTTTTCTGTAAGTTTTTGTCAGGGAGCTTTCCTCAAACCTAGAATGTAATTTGGGGTTGAAACTAGAATAACCAGTGGCCATGTCACTTATCCTGGGGAATTAAGCAGGGACCCGGATGAGTGGCCTATCAGTCTGTTGCTTGCACTGATCCAAAAAATAATTATTTGTACAAAGCTGGACAATCTTGATAGGAGTTTATGAGAGAGAGAAACTAAGGGTGAGGGGGTCTCACCTAGGATGTTGGGAGACTCGCAATCAAATCTGTAGTCTGGATCAGGTAGGTAAGACGTTTGAACATGAGATTTCCATGTCCCAGAGTAGCATAAGAGCGGTGGGAGAGCAATGTATGAGCCCCTAAGGGAGGGTGCCACAATGGAGCTAGCAGGACACCTTACCCACCCATCCTCCATCCCTTTTCCCCCCTCGCCTGCACCTTCCCTGCACCAGCTGGCTCCAGCAGCAGAGAGCGCAGAGAAGCAGCCTCGATGCACAGAAAGATACCTGGGTTTTTTTGTTGTTTTTTTTCCTGACAACCCATGTTTTTTTGGCCACTGAATAAGCATGTCAGCAGAAGCAAAAAAACAAGAGGTGACATCTCTCAGCAGCAAACCTCTGGCCACCGTGCTGTACGTTGCCACCACTCGTGGCACAGCGTTGGCCAGTGACACCTCTTGGTCCCAGAATAATGTCCGGGTTAGTCTAAAGTTTCCCTCTGTGATTTTGTACAACAAAAAAATGGAAAGGTCTCAGTTTCATCCCAGTGCACAATTTGAAACATTTTGGAAATCTCCAAATTCTTCCCAGGACAGATAAAAATTGTTTCCCACCCAGCTCTTTACACAGGTCAGTACCAAGCCTGCTCAGGAAAGAACAACCCACTTCCCCAAATTAACCTGGAAGCTTTGGAAGACACTGAAAATGTTGTTTGTAGATTTTTTTCCCAGAGCAATATTTTTAATTTTTCTGATTTTCGGCATTCTCTGGTACTAACAGAAGGCTGCTTTGGAGACTGGATTTTTTTTTTTTAAGCTAGTCTGACCGGAAGCAGCAATTGCCAGCAGGCTTCTTAAAAACAGGTCGTGTCTCTGCAAGATAAGTGCAATGCTGGGAATGTGAAGGTCTTCCATTCTTATTCTAGCTGTCAGTTATTGGGGGTATAGTCTCCCGCAGCTCCTTCCCAACTTTGCTTCCACATGCCAGTAAAATGGGGGCAAACATGCTTCCCAATCATTACCGCAGGGCTTTCATGCAGACAAAACTGGCAGTGATGGTGAGGAAGCAAAATGACTCAGAGGCGTAGCCATGCACCTCCATGCTTAGTGCCTGGGGCAGTGCCAGCTCCTCCCACACTAACCATGGCAGCACGTTCAGCAACATGCAATGGTTTTTGCACCCCCCGCAGAAAAACGGTGCCCGGGGCTGCTGTCCCAGTCACCCCTCCTCAGTTACACTTCTGCAGCTACTGGTGAGACGGGGGGAAAGGTGATGATGAGAAATATAATGGCACAAATGAGTACACATTGCTGGACCGGAAAGGGACTCAAATTTGAGCTACTCAAAGTGGATGCTGCTTGTTCAGTCCAAGGATTGATACCCTTGACTGAAATCAGTCAGATTCCTCCAGAGGAAGGAAAATATGGCAGGAGGACTATATATAATAATGACATCCGTATATGGAAACAGTTGTTTAATATACCAGGCGCCAGGACTTGGCACTCAAAAATACGGAGCATTCTTCATGGATTTAGTTGTTGTACTCTGCAAATGCTTTTTGATTACACCTGATTGGAATGTTTTTTTCTCTCAACCCACGGGAAGATCTCATTCCATGGGACAGAGCCGTTCTTACAAAATTGTTCCTGAAACCATAAGAAGATTGATACAATTTTGGAACAATTGGTGAGAAATGTTGGAAATGCCCCCTTTGTATACTTTTTTTTTTCAATGAACACTTTAGATCTGTGTTTTGAAATAACCTTTCAGAATTTATTTAAAAAAAAAAAAAGAAAAGGGGTTAAAGTTGAAAAAAAAACCCAACATTTTGAATTTGTAGGATTGAAATATTTCAACTAGCCAAAAACTTATTTTAAAAATGTTGTTTACTTTTTTATCTCACTTTGGGGCCATCTTTTGGGACATCTTTTCTTTCCTTTTCTTGCAGGTCCTTTCCTTTCTTCCCGTCCCTGCCCCCTGCCCCTGCAAAAAAATCTCAACAATTTCAAGGGACTGAAAGTAAATTCCCTATTCAGTTCTCATTCCAAACCAACCAACCCTGCCAGAATGCTATGACGATTAATTTATTATTGTCTATATTGTATTTGGAACATATAAATGCCATTAACATGGTAAATATCATTGTCCTATTGAGCCTGCAAGCCAGAGGAGTTTTATGAAGAGTTTGGACTGAAGATGCAAAATTACGTGAATTTGAGAACCAAGGCTTGGTTCAAGTCTGTCTCTAATTAGTGTGGTATAGATTACCATCCAAATGATTGGCTACCTCCCTAAACTAACTTCAGATTTTGAAGCTATTGAGGTGTGTGACTGACAAATTAAGAAGTATTGCACAACACCAGATTTCTTAGGTTAGAATAAGTCGCCTGAGGCTGCCTCCACAATTTATGCTTAAAGACCGGAGATCTCTACATTTGGCTGTACATATCTTCTTTCACATCTTTCACCATTATTTAAAGCTGTAATAGCATAATGAGGGAGGGGAGGAACGAATGCAAAGTTGAGGGATCTAGGAAATCCCACAAACCTTAGACCCAGACACTTGTGGTACGGCACACACAATGGAGCTGTACATGAAACGATTCCCATTCAGTCACCGGGGTCTCGTAATGAGGGATTGGCAAAACCATTACTCATAGTCTATAAATTGGTGGGGGAAATCTTTAAGACCCTCCAGGCTCATGTGGGCTATGGGGCCTCCAAGTCAAATTAAAAAAAAAAAAAAAAAACCCGCCAAAGATATCTGGAATTAGGGTTTTTTTGGTCATGAGAGGTTTTGAGGCCCTAGTTATGTTGTAAACCCTCCTTCCCCAGGACTTTGGCTACTATCAAGATGAAAGTAAAGCAACCTTTCGCCTGTAGTAGCAACCCCAGCAGAGAAGGTAATTCCCCTAACTAAAGTGCTTCTCACCAACCCCGCTGTCTGCCTGTTTTGCACATGTTGTCCTAGACGGGCCGGTTTCACTCTCTGGGCCAGATCTTCATCTAGCATTGAGTTCATATCTGCCCATGAGCGGACCCTCTATAATCACACGTTGCTCCTGTGCACCTCCCAACCTTGCGTAATATCTGATTCCTACTGTCGGATACTGGGTTCCCATGCTGGGAATTCAAATTGGGGTTGAGTACGGTCTGCCCTGGATGACTCACACAGCCGAATTGTTCTCAGCACGAGTCCAGCTGCAAAATCTGCTGGCATCTGTTGTTGGCAGTATGTAACTTTCCTAGCATAGGCCCTATTGGGGAATGAAAGGATGGCTCAGGCCCCATGCCCATATGTAATTTCTGTAATGCAGGCAGCTTTCCAGAGTGAACCAGACAATTCACACCAAGGTAAGGCCTTTCCAAGGAACTGGAATACACTCATTTCCCAGCTGTGCCCCAGACTCCTTCGGTGACCTTGGCCAAATCACAGGTTCCCTCTGTACCCCATCTCCCGGACAGCAAAAGCTTTGGGGATTTTAGACTTTCCCATGAATATTTGAGCACCTTCTACCCAGTTGTCACTAATCCTCCTTCCTTCTTCAACCCATTTGACTGTCTTGTCTATATAGACTTTTGCTTCTTCAGTAACTTATACAAGTGCCTCCATCTCAGCTGCAACCTCTATGTTAGTAATAACAAGAACTCATCGTTACAAATAATTACACAGGTGACTGTGCCGTCCTACTATTGCTGAGCAGCGTATCATTTGCTGGCGTCAGAAGGAAGAGTTTCATTTGGGCCCTAATACACAGATACAAACCCCTGAATTGTCCAGGCAAACTCTTGGTTGTTTATTTTAGAAAATTAAAGCCTCGGACATTTCTTGGCAGTCCGTGGCCTCTATCTGAATCTCCTTTATTTTTCACTTCATTTTTTATGGCAGCATTTCATTCATTTTTTTTTTAAATAAGGAAATTGCATCTTTAACGGAAATTAATCTCCCAGCTCCCCTTGAAATAAACCTTTGAAGCTTCCCAAGACTATGACAGAGGTAGGTATTTTTAGGAGTGTGTGGTAATTTTTGCTGCGGCGTTCAATAATTTACAATATCATGGCTGAAGCTAAAGATTTCCCTTAAGTACAATTTGGCATTTGTCAGGCTTTCACAGGCATGCTCCTTGTAGATGGGGCACCAGCCTAGAACACAACTTTATTCCAAAGACCCCTGAGGAATTGCAAAATTGAATAGTAAAGTCTTATGCAAATTCACAGCAAGGTAAAGGCTGAACAAAGCACAGGATCTGAGATATATCAAACCTTAGCCCCAGTGACAAATAAATTTCTCTCCCAGTGCACGATCGCAGAATGCAGTGATAGGCGTGTTAAAGAGACAGAACACACTTAGCATTCAAAGCCAGGCAGTTACGGGTTATCCCTGCTGGAAAAGGAATCGATACAAATTGAAATGCAAATCGACTAGCTGCAATGCAAACCAAATACAATCTCAGCTAAAGGATCTTGGTATTTTTCTTTTGCAGATTCCAAAATCTTTGGTAAAGCTTCATTAACCTCCCTCTCTTTATTAATAAGACTGATTCTGCAGTAGTGTCTAGAGGTGTTAATGAGATCAGGGCTTTGTGCTAGGCACTGTACATAGCCATAGTAAGGGACAAATTGCTGGCAGTAAAAGTAAAGACAACAAAGGAAGGAAAAGACTGTGAGTTTACTGGGGCATAGCCAGTCCTGCACTAAGACACCTAAGTTAACATATTATAGGTTGTAGTGGATGTTGAGTAGGCTTCTCATGCTCTCCCTTGGTAAGCTGTAGCACACTGTGGAGGTTGTGAAGATATAAGCCATCTTGGAGAAGAACTGACTTGCCTGAAGTCACTGAGGGTGCATCTACATGAGACTTTTACTGCAAAGCTAATTCGCTCCAGAGTAAAACGTCAGCCTCTACACATGTAACACTATTAGGCTGGAGTAAACTAATGTACTCCATCATAGGATAGTACTTGTATATGCAAGTCCTAGCACTTGTATACACTAGATATAGTATACAGTACTATACTACTCCAGTATAGTATACAAGTACTAGTACTAGTATATCCCATAAATACTCTATATCCACTAGTACTACTACTACTACTACACACACACACACACACACACACGGGTATATATAATATATATAGCGTGTGTGTATGGGTGTATGTATGTGTATAGTATGTACGTGTGTATATACACACACACATTAGTATATATAGTATATAGTACATACAAGTACTATCCTGCAACAGAGTAAAGTACTCTGCTGCAACACATGTGTAGATGGGGATGGGGCACAAGGATGCTTCAGTGTGGGGACTGCCTGCTCTTTGAAGCTCTGGTCTCACAGGCTGACCCCCCAGACCCCCTGCCAGCCAGTTCTGCTCCCACCCAGCTCAACATGCTGTGATCCCAGGTGCACATGTAAACGTGGCAGCCGGGAGCAATAAACTCTGGTGTGATAGGTGCTAGTGTTTATCACTTTGCCTTAATAGCATGTGTAGATGCTCCCAGAGGGAATCTGTGGCAGAGGAAATCTCCTGAGTCCCCAGCTCTTTAACCACAGTGCTAGTGTTTTCCCTGGTTTTTCTTTTTAAATGTTTTCTCTCTAATTTTGTCTCTTCTGTTCCTATGTACCTTCCTGGGCTTTCACGAGGCCACCCAACCACACTTAGCTCTGGAGCTTCTGTGGCCCATATAAATTAGAGAGCTGCACCCTGTATGCATTTCATTGCCTGACTTTAAAATGTGGTGAATTCTCATTCTGAATTTTGCATTAAAATGCTCTGCTAATTGTCTGAAGCATTTATGTGACAAGCTGTACGTTGACAGACCTTTCAGTTTATCTATAAATGAGCTTGGTCTGTGATGGCAAGGAGAAACATCAGACATCATCATTTTTTCCTATGAAAAAATGTGTGCCATCAAAAGTGTTCGTAGCATCACAATGGCTGCAGTGCAATATTGCATGCGTCAGCTCAGAGCAGGCTTTTGGACAAACAGATCCACTGCTGTGTGCTACACACCATATTCTTTTTAGGAAATGGGAGCCCTATTCAAGCCACACCAATGTTAGAAAGCATCTTAAATCAGCCAATATCCCTTTGCTTGCATTTTACACTTGTATAACTTCAAAATGATTACACTGGGGTTTAAACTAATGACTTCTGGGCCCTGAGCTTAGATGGCACTGGCAAGGTCCCAGCCAGCAAGAATTTTTGGAGTGGAGTTATAAACCCATGAAAATCCCAGCATATGTAATGGAAAGGTTGCCACCTCCCCTCTCCCATCGACACCGGATAGCATCACAAAGGGTGTCATTATAATAACTTTATTATGGACTCTCCTGAGGAAAGCAGGGACCCAGCAAGGGTTTTGTTAAAGTAGACAGGAAACTTCTCGCTCCTGCTTGGAGCAAAGCCCTTTATAATTAATGTTGAGTAAATAAATCGCTCATCTGTAAACACATTTAATTAGAAATTGGTTAAAGCTAAACCTCCATGACCACATCGGCCAGGGGGATTAGATATATGTCAAGCTTCGCCTGTTCAGCAAATAAAAGGCCCTTTAGTTCCCTAAATTCTTGAGTGCTAGGACTCTTTTCAGCCTCTATCTCCTCTCATTGTGCTACTCAAGACCTCCTCTCCAAGCTCAACAGAGGATCAATATTTGTCTGTACTTTGCAAGCAAAAAAACCTCCTCGACACAGGCAGCATCTGTGTTTGAACAGCTACTTGCTAACACATAGCAGACTTTCACCAAATAGATCTCAAGTCTGACAGGTCAAAATAGAAGGCAGGTCACCCAGTAGTGCAGCTATTCCTGTGTTTATTTAGTGGAGTGCTCATACCATTGCTACTAGAAAGGACATGGCGGGCTCTTTAGTGAAAGGAGCTTATTGGATCCATGATGAAATACACACTTAGAAGAACAGTACGTTGCTAGACAAAAAGAATAAAGACCGACATTCTTCAGTCCTGTTCTCTATAGACTCAGATCCGTCTGATGTCTTCAGACCTCCAATAAGGAGTCAAAATATCTTGGAGTCAGAGTTCATATAAATGGGTCCGATAGCACGAGAGACGATTTTAGTAGGGATGATCAGCTTGGATTCTGTGGGTAGGCAACTCGTGCCACACAAATACAACGGCAGCCTGCATGCCAAGACTATCACAAAAAGGAGCAATGGAGGTGGAGAAAGGGACTTCTGAGCGAGAGGTTGGATCCAACAGAAAGGCTTTGCCACGTGGCGAGGCCACCGTGGGACTCAGCGTTTCAGTGTCCCACGTGTAGGTCCCTGGGTCCCCTAGCAAAACCGAGAGTCCTGAAGCAGATACATAGGGTCTTTTCATAAATGCCCTGAGACAAGATTTACAAGATCCAGCATCCTTTGGGGGAGTCACCCACAGAAAATATTGGGGACAAGGGTATGTCTGCAATCCCACTCCTCTCCACACCTTAGGCCACTTAGTCCGACTGTTTATATGGAAACAGAGGCCTGGGTTCCTATTCTACCAATAAAGATGATTTCTGAATTTTATCTGATGAGTTTTAATGTAAACTGTGTCAGCTGGCCACGGTGCAGAGAGTTTACGTTCAGTAGGATGCGTCACAGGAGAGCTTAGATTTGTGTATGAGTAAAACTCTCACTTAAGAGGATGTATTACAGTCTCTGGTTGTCCAGATCTCATCAAACCTATGTCCAACAAGTCTCTGTCTTTATATGAAAAACAAGTGAGTTTTTAACTCAATTTAGCTCATTCAAAGAAAGAAACCTAGTGAAGACAGAAATCTGACACTTAGGAACTTTCACATGAGTTCGCAGGTCATGGACAACCTTCTGGCTAGGGACAGAAATTACACATAAGCAATCAGAAACCAGTTCAAATCTGTAACACAACAGAAGTTCAGTACATATAAACTCCTTTCAAAATGGCCAAAACTGGCTTAAGATAAACCTGGATAGATGTAATAACAGATGTAACTGATTCAAATTAAATCAGATTTTGGAACTTCTGTCCCAGATCCCCTCCGGATTCAACTCTCCCAGGATGCTTTGCACCGCACCTGCAACCTCCCCACCCCCCACCTTGCAGATTGGGTGGGCTAGCCCTGGCCCAAGCTGTCTGCTCCAGCCCAGCAGGGAGTTGTACTCTACTGCTCCCTGGCTTCTGGCCTGGGCCACTGCAGGCATGTGGTGCATTTCCAGAATCAAAAGTGAATGTCTGTTCACTTGCTTATTGGTTCCATCTACGCAGTTTAGACTAGACCTGCAAAGGCTGAATCAGTTCAGCCTCAGGCTTTTTGACTGTCTACACTTAGCCACTGGGAAACCTAATTTTTCATTCAATCTGCTGACTCACGTCAAAGCTGCAGACTTCCTTTTCTTCACTAGGATTTTACCTTGCATTAGTTAACTTGAGTTAGAACATACTTTTTTCTTCTGGCAAAGACAAGACCTAAATGGTTCCATACTTACATCACACTCTCAAAAATGAATGTAAGACAATAAAAGGCCAAGACGGTTTTTCTACAGATTTTTTTTTTTTTTTTTTTTACTTTCCTGAACAGGATCCTAAAAGACAGCAGAGTTCCCTCTGAGCTGCCAAAGGCGGCTCCTCTGGGGAAAAAAGTTTTAACCTCTAGGGACTTTCTCACAGACCAAAATTTATCAGCAGGAAGCCCCTTATCTTCCAAGCAAAAAACTCATACTTAGATATAGAATTTAGAGCCATGAAGTCTGTAAACTTCATATGAATAGAGTTGACACTGAAGGATATTAACTGATTTCTGGGATAAGGAAGAGTGAAAGACTCAAGCTAAACCTAGCTAAATCTCTAGAGTGGTTCCTGGCCCTATACCAATCAAGCCCTGTAGTGAAAGTCAAGAATGCCCATTTGCTTTGAATCAGGGTGTTGGCTGCCTCCAAGAGCGATACCAATCTAAAACAGGTGTCCCACTAGGTAAGAACAGGTGTCTGAATCTTTTATGGAGGTTCCATTGTGGTTGCCATGAAACCCTAAACATCTGCCAACAATGACTAACCATGCTGTGATTTATGACTGAGCCCAGCATTGCCCCTTGTTTAGAATAAGTAATAACTGATTTATTAATGCAGTAGATGACATGATTCTTAAGCCAATCTCAGAAGTTTTGGGGAATGGCTTATGATGTCTGAACATCTGAAGTTTCAGTACTAGGAGCACATAATGAACCTTCTTAATGGCAAAATGTGTTTCCTAACTACAACCAGTCAGCTGTGAGGTTAATTCACTGAAAGGCTTTCTTTCTTCTCCATTGTATGTTCATTATCCAGTCTCTGCTACATCCTCTCCTCCTTCCTTTTTTATTCTGGTTGAAAAAGCCTCTTTGTAATCCATACGATGCACTGCTTAAGGAGAGAAATTCTGATCCACACACTTACCTGGCTGTATTGTCCCATTGCTTTCCCTGAGATCTCAGACTTTAAAACAAAATTGTCAACGGTGAACCAACATTGAGTTTCACCTGAATTTCCTGTTGCTTCTGTTTTCCACTATCTGGTTTAATATATAGTTTATATATTAAATATATTATTTAATATTTATATACTAGTATTCACAGACCTCCAATCAAAGTTGGGGTCCTAGTGTGCTTGGATCTGGGGAAAAAAACCATGTACTAACATTTCTCTGTTCGACGACAGAAATCAAAACATGTCACAGAGGAGATTGGCATAATAATTTCCATTTTAAAGATATGGAAACAGAAACAAAATATGTTGCCTGCCATCATGCCAATGACTGAAAAAAGGATTTGAATCCAGGTCTCTCAAGTCCCATACCAGTTCTATATCCACTAGATGCTCACTGCCTGTCACAATGTGATTCTGGACAATTTGCCCTTCTTTATGATATTTTTAGTCTGATTATATATACAAAAAGATCATGTTAAATTAAGGCAAAGATTTTTTTCTAGCAGTAACTCCTCCCCTATCCTCCTGAGATCTATTTGCTGAAGCCATAAATTTGTGTTTTGAACCAAAACTTGGCAAACAAGGGTAAGATGTCAGAATGCATGGTTTCTTTCAGCCTGCCCCGGTTGAGTGCAGAGAAATTGATAGGGCTTGGGCCTGGGATTCAGGAAACTTGAGTGTTATAGCCATATCTCTACTGGGCCTTTGGGGGAAATTACTTTGCCTTTATTTTCCCCACTCTGCCTTTAGGGCAGAGGTTCACTCTTACAATGTGCATACAGGTTGACTAACAATACATTCCCAGTCTCAGCTGGTGTCTCTACACACTCCTCTAATAGTCATAATAATTATCCTTTTCCCAAGGTAAAGCTGCTGCAGGGAAAGGCCTTTTTGAAGAAGCTCTTCCAACTGTCACCTTCCTCATTGCCAACTTCCCATTCTCTCCTTCCCATTCTCTCCCAGCTGATCACAGGGGACAGGGAACTGTTAGTGCTGATGATGGTGCTGCCAAAAAGCAGTCAAAACTGCTCAGTAGCATGGTGTTTGGCTTGTAGTTATAGAGTTCTTATGGTGACAGGGCAGATACACCCAGAGAAAGAGGGAGAAGTTGTGGAATTGTCATCACTGAAAGTTTTTACGTGCAAGCCAGGCAACATTTGCTTGGGGTGATTTAGGTAGGAATGATACTGCCTTGAACAGGGGGTTGAACTAGATGACTTCCTGAGGTGCTTTCCTGCCCTACTTTTCTATGATTCTATTATTCTAAACCTCTGCATCTACCCAGGGTGGCAGCATGGAGTTGTTACATCTGTAATAATCTGAAATTTGTCAACTATCCACAAAAAGGTGTATCATGAAATGGTAAGAAGGAAATCAGGGGATTTTTAGAGTTTGATCTTGTAGGGAACCTGTACACAACATGGAGTTTAATCCCATTAAATTAAATTAAATTAAATTAAATTAAATTAAATTAAATAGGTTTCTAAAATTTAAGCTTGTTCATTTTGGAGCGTTGCATCAGTGTTTGCATGCACTAGATTTTCAAATGATTTAAGCCCGGCCCGCAGCCAGCACCACAGGAGAGTGGGATGGTCCAGCGCTGCCCCCCCCAACAACCTGGGGCCACCCCATGACCCACCCCTATGCCGCTGTGGAAGCAGGGAGCTGGCAAATCATACAAGGGAAAAAAAGCAGAAGCTATGCAAAACTGAAAGCAATTTGAAGGGGTGAACTAGAAAAAAGTCACAGCGCTATGTGGTGGACAAAGGCTCATTACACATCTTTGAGTGCCTTTGTGTTTGCACACAACGAATCCATGGCACAATCCTTTAATTCATGGTGAGCCAAACTAAACAAAATCCAAGGAGGTTTACTTTAATGTGCCAGAAAGACTTTTAAAGCATCCGGAAAAAATGCTCGTGCAAACAGTCGTGCCATTGCAACGCAAGAAAGGGCAAAAAAATGTGGCAGGTACAAAGGCCGATATTGCAGAATGTGATGACTTCTAGTGAGAAGTGCACCCTGGAGACAATCCCACAAAAGCTTGTAATATCCACCCACAATGCTGAGCACATATTTATAGGAAATTCTTCACCTCCTCCCATGTGGAAGCAATGCCTCATAGTTAAGTAAAATCCATCTGCTACTTTTAAGCCCAGCTACTTTGATCAATCAAAATGGTGACACTGGAGAATCACATTTCATAGAGCTAGCTTTGTGTATGCAATTGCTAAGTCATAGTACAGGAACCCAAGGTGTAATCTCTTTGAGCGGTGCCATTAAGGAACAAGTTGGGTTTTTTTTCAGGTTCTCTTTGTTTTTAGCATTTTCTAGATAGACATCACTTCCCATTTAAATGGATTTCCACACTTTCTATTGAATATGCTTTCTGTGGGACAAAGTGTTTCCCAGAGTAGAGGATCGTCAAGGGTCTCCTACATCACAAAGTTCAACGTGCCATAGAAAGGACTTCCACACCTCCTCTTTGGAGATCTGAGCCAAGGTTGGCATGCAGCATAACTTTCACTCTTCTGAAGATGCCAGTCCCCTAATATCCCATACACTTGGTAAGAAAGGGAGCAATTTAAGTCACAACTGCTGGTGGGTTTTTCTATAGGTTCATGCACGGTCCTGGCATGGGCTGAAAGGGGTCTTCATGTATTCCTTACCTGTATAAAGCCCGTGTACCCTGCCTCGATACAGGAAGTTAACTGGAGCTAAAGTGTAAACACAACAGTGAAACCAATAGCCCCAAGGAAGCCACACAGTTTGACTGAAAATGATTGATTTAATAGCAAGTCATTTTTATTTTTAAAAAACATCTTTGCTCAGGTTTGGGAATCCACATTCTGAAAACCATACATAATAGATCACTACTGAATCTTCTTCTAGTTAAAAACCAGGGCTTTATATAATAAACAGCCCGCACTGAAATGAGTCTCCAAAGTGCTTCTTTGTCTGAGATCCAGAATTTAGAGGGCTAAAATGAGAAAACGCAGGGATGGGTTAGTGACCCCAGGTTTGGAATAGCTAGGCTTCCCTGAGCTCCATGTTCAAGACTTTTGAGGATCAGCTCAGTGTTATTCCTCCTTTTAAAGCATTTCTGATGCCTGTTAATGGCAAAGTCAACACCAGACAGGCTAACACCATAAAGGCACAACAACTTCCACAGCCAACAATACGTAAGGGAGTGATACGGCCAATGTTACATCTAGCTCTCTGACTTGCCAGCCTGAATAATCATTCACAGCTGGGTCAGCTGAAAGCAGCCTTCAGTGTGAGTCCTGAATAGGACTAGAATATATGGCCATGGGGCCATAGTAAGACTCCTTAACCACCCCGCACAACAACTCAATGCCAGTGTGTGAGGGTGGTCTGCAGGTCTACATGGGAGCTTTGAGGAAATCATGCAAGTTGAGCCCCCTACTGAATAACTCCGCTTAGGAGCAAAGACTCCAATCATGCAAAATGCCCACTCATTTTACAGGGAGTTTAGGGAATGCAAGATTCGGCGTTTAATTTGGAAACACCCTTCAACCATCTAGCAAATTATGGAGAACGTTGCTTCCTCCAAGGTTGGACCCAGCTCTTGCTCACAGCTGGCAGCCAGAATTGGGGTTTCAGCAGACGACCACCCATCGCAGCAGTAAAGAAAGGCAGAAGCCAGAATTCTTGAGGTTTTTTTTGCACTTTTCCTCTAATATTAGGAAATCTCTCGGCTTTTTAAATGTGTGATCCCTCCCCACTGCAGAAAGGCAGTTGGGAAACTTTCACATGGGCATGGCCCCAGCTCATAAGACCTTGAGACATCCTTGTTATAAACATAGCTCTTGGTATGTTAATTTATGACATGGTCTCCAGATAGATTATGAATATTCCTTTTATTTTCTACTCTCTAGTCCAGTAAAATAATGGAAAAGTTGGCCTCTCATTGCTAACACAAGGGCACTGTGCCCATTTGGATTATCTAAGCCCGGCAAGAGTTTATGAATCTATCTAACAAGCCTGACATGTATACTGCTGCCCTACTTCCCTGAAACACAGTGTCATCAGTGTTCCCTGGGAAAGCTCAAAGGGGAATAGGGGCTTAACAAGATTTAGAAAGGAAAATCCAAGTTCAGCTTGTGGTGTGCTCAACAGAGGAATGCATGCATCAAGGAAAAAACGTGGCACGGAGAGCTCCTTCAGCTTTTCTCTGACGAGCAGATTTGGACTGGGCCGGATGGGAGAAGATAGGAACATACACCACAACACTTTTTAGGCTTTATCACCACAGGTGTTTTCATGGCAATCAGCTTGCATGGACAAAGCCAACTGAGTCCATTAGAAATGCGGTTGCGTGGCATTCACCGTGGTTAGGATGAGGCCTGGAGACAATAACAGCAAACACTCAGTAGAGTTTTCTTATTATTCTTTTTCCGTTGTTATTTCTGCTATTAAATTAGTAATGAAATATCATGTGGCTGGATGCAATAGCAAAAAGCTGGAGCCTGCGATTCAGGAGGTCACTCACTACTAGTCACGTATTCCTAGAGGCTCGGTCTTCTGAGGAGGCCAAATACACTCCATTCCCCTCTGATGTCAGTCAAAACTGAGGGCTCAGCACCTGCAATAGGTACTGAGTATCCTAAAGTATTAGGCTCAACGGGAGCAAACAGTGATGATATATGGGTTAATTCATTATTATTTAGCTTGTAGATTATTGTAGCAGCCAGGGAGAGCTCTGTTGTGCTAGGCACTATCCAGACACATGATGATGGGATGGTTCCTACCCTAAAGAGGTGACAATCTCAGCGAGTGACAAGACCCAATGAACAAGTGAAGAGAGGGGTAATGTGTCCTGCTCAGTCAGTATAATTAGGAAAGGATTTTGCATCACGCTCGGAGATGGGGGACAGGGGTGGCAGGGTTCCACATTGCCCAAGAAGTTTCAAGCACCCCATCAAGATTTTGCAAAAACCTTATTTTTCATGACAGTGCACTGTGTGTCTTCCCTTCAGATTTTATTTCTACAGCACTCAGTCCATTTTATCATAAAGAGCCTCTCTAGCCAATGAATGTTGCGTGTGGCATATGGCTACTACTGCTGGCAACTCTTGGCTTGCTGTCTGCTACAGGCATTGCTGCACAGGTGAGCTTTAAGGGTCAGGTTGTACAACCCTTACTCATGTGAGTCATCTTTTCTCTGGGCACTTCTGTCCAGGCCAACTTCAAGGGAAATCCATGGCAAAATATTAGTGACTTCAGTTTGCAAAGGAACTGATACTACACTCAGCTCATGCTTGCAATCTTGAGTTTGAGCAAGTTACACATTCAGAACAAAGCAGCCCTTCCTCTGCTACCAGGACATGCAGAGAGGCCAACATTTGGTCAGAGTAGATGTAATGTTTTTCATTAAGTGCTGACTTCACTTGGGTGCCAGGTACATGCAGCTAAAGGCAGAATCTGAAGCTTTGCAAATACACAGAGATGCTTGTATTAAAATTAATTACCATGAAAGCCACACAGGTTCAGGCTTAATCCTGGACAAACATCCCTTATAAAACAGGATCTCAGGCATCCTTCCTGTAGACATAGCATAGAGGCTCTGTGTTACGGTACTGACGCTTCAGTGCCTCTGTTGGCAGTACTTTTAATGCCCAGTGTTTGCCATAAGTCAGTGCAAAAGGTCTATTCCCATAATTGTTATTCATGGTGGAACACACACGTGTGTGCATGACAAACACTTACAAAGAGTCAGACTCTTAGCTGGTGTAAATTAGGGTGAGGCTATTAACAGTCGTGGAGTGACTTCAGTTGATGCCAATGGAGAATATGACCCATGAACTACACATGTGGCATTTTCCTCCCAAGAAAAATCCTTAAGAAGTTTGCTAATGGTAGTACCCATATGCTGCATGCAATATTCATTGGATAGAAAGGCTCTTTATGGCAAAATGGACTAAGTGCTGCAGAAATGAAATCGGAAGGGAAAACACACAGTGAACGATCATGGGAAATAAGGTTTTTGCAAAAACCTTGATCGGGGCGCTTGAACTTTCTTGGCCACTGTGGTGCCCTACCACCCCTGTCCCCCTTCTCCGAGCGCATGAACGGTTATGATGCAAAATCCATTCCTAATTAAATTGCAGAACAAACTGAAAAGAGTATTTGTGGGATATTGGTATAAAGTGTCAACCAGTGCTATGAATCACACTGGGTAGAGTTCTAAAACCAGTGATCCCAGTAAGTGATGGCAAAATAATTTGAGCCACATAAAAATCCCTTGTGAAGTCCAATTAAGAACCTCCATGAAGTTGTGGTCCTTCATGTTTACTCATTGATTTTAATAGCAGGCAGGAAAAAAGCTTGTAAACACAGGCCATACTGTATAATTCTGATTTTAATACACAAGCAATCCTACAGAATGAGATGCTAATAAAAATGATGGGACATGCACATAATCAATCTCTTTTGACGTTTGAGTTTGGGGCTCTGCTTCTAATCTGTGGATGGCTCTATTCAGTGAGTTTCTAATAACCGACGGAGACTTTTTTTATCCTCCTTACACAGTGTCCATGTCCACGGCAGGGTGGCACTTTTGAGACTAACTAGTTCAGAGAGGCCTAAGCTTTCACAGGTGGCAGCCTACTTTGTCAGATGCTATGAGCAGACAACTTCTCTCATATCTAAGGGACTGATGCCTTCCAGGACCCAGCCCTGCATTCTTTCTGCACACTAGCTGATGGCAGCAGCAGTCTCTCGATACAAGGGTGGCAGTCTCCCAGGAAACATCAGTGAGTCCGCAGGTAACAGAGGGGGCAGACCTGAGATCTGCATCTGCACATGGGTAGACCTCGTGCAACACAACACCATGGCTTGCAGAAGTAAGGTGCACAGGGTAGAGACCTTCCTCAGTTTCACCCAGGATTTCCTTTTTCATTTTGATTCTCATTCTAAGGACCTAATTGCAAATTGCATCCTGACGAAGGACCAAGCTCTATCATGGACGATAAAACACAGGAAGTCAGCAATTCCATGACATGTGACAGCCACAAGAGATGCGGGGCAAACTGAGAGTATCAGAAATAACCATACGCAGGTCCAGTTTTTCTATATCAGTCCTTGGTCCCATCCCCATGCCCATGCACACAACCGTCATGGTGCCATATGGGGTTATGACTCCAGTTCTGGACTGCAGCCCCATATATGCTGTGCACATACACATGACGGTTGTATTATTTTGTTGAAGCAATGACTTTTAATCTTATAGAGAGCTGCACCCCCTCTTCCAAGCTCTAAGCTTGACTTCCATTTAGCTTGCAATTGCTCTGGACAATCGACTTCTGGTCTGAAGCCCTCCCTTGGAATATCTAGGGGGCTCATGAATCCCCCCTTATAAATGCCATGATGTCATATGGGGTTATGACTCTAGTTTTGGACTGCAGCCCCATATATGCTGTTCCAGAAAACTCCCTTCAGGGAGGGTTTTGCTGTACATAGTGGGATAATTGGCCTGATCTTCTGACCTCTGCTCTGCACCATACCTGAGGCTTGAATGTAGGGTTATGGGAGCAATTCTCTCTGCTCCCCATTTCAGCTTTGCCCAGAGAGCTTAGGTCTCTCTCTTCCCTGGACTGTGCTCCTCAGGCTCAGCCTACCTGAAACACTGTTTAGCAGTCCTGGACTCCCACTGCCCCTTGTGCCCTGCTCCCTGGCCTACAAAGTATAGGAACAAGGTGAGCTGCCAATAGCAGCAACAAGGGACAAATATAAAACTCTCCTTCCCAGCCGATGATAATACCATAGCACCAGAAGTCTGCATGGATAGCAGACAGGGGGTAGGAAGGGATGGGGAATCTAGTTGCTTGGCTTTCTGTTTAAACAAACCCATGTTTTCTGCACCACATCCAAGCATCACTTGAGTGCCTTTGCTGGAAATGTTTAGACTTGGTCTCTGGAGGATATACTGAACATGTAAAACACCCAATGAGTGGGACTAAACGTGTGCAGGTAGGTCATTCTGGGAATCAGTTTGGGGAGGGCTTTTGCCCTGGGAAAGCATTGCTATAAGCATCAAGAAATCATTTCCAGGAGGGATGGTGAAGTAGCATACGCAGGGCTGGAGAGATCCCTCCCCCACCATAAAAATCCCCCCTAATTCAGTGGCAAGAAGGGGCATGCGGAAATCCCCACCAGTGTCAACAGCTCTTGAGCAGTTTCCTCTTCTCTGCTCTCAGACCTGAATAACCCCGAGCTGACATCTGGAGCTTTCCAAGAGCTTCACTCCAGCTGGAACGAGGCAAATCCAAGTTCCACAGCTCCTTAACCAGCCGGAAGCCAGTCCTATAAGGACGTAGGGGTTTCTCTGAGTCATTACCAACGTGTTAATATTACCACCCAGGAGTTCTCCGTTTCCTATCTGCCTCTGGACTCTTGCTAGTACTTTTCCCTGAAATCCTTTGGGAAACAAATGGCTTCGCACCAGGACAGCAGCCGGCTGCACCATTCATCCCAGTTTCCTCCTGTTCTGTCCCAAGAGGAGGAGATGGCTGAGACGGGAGTCTTGTAAAAAGCAGGGAATATGTCAAAAAAAAAAAAAAGAGATCATTTCATGGTGGTCAAGAGAGCAGGGGACCTGCAAAATTATTACAATCCCATTGAGAGAAACAGAAGGAAACAGTTGCTGAGAACTTTATATCCATGTGGATATTCACAAACCAAAGCCTTTGGCTTCCAAGTGTTTTGACTTTTCCTTATGGATGTAACAAACTTTTTTTTTTTTTTTAAGTTCTCATTTGCTTTTATTCTTTCCAGACACTGACATGAATGGACAAATTCGTGTCTTAGGAATAGCCAGGGGCATGAAGGACTTGCTTTGCCTCTGTGCTGTAATTACCAATGAACTGAAGCTCACCAGGTGAAGAGAGTCACACTGCTTTAGAGGAGCACCTTCCCGATTGCACTTTGGCCTTTTTGGATCTCAGGTCATTTGCGTCTACATAGTTTCATCGTTTCTAGTTTCACAGTTGACATGGTGCAAGGCAGCTCCATGCTGAGACCCATGGGGCATAGTGATGCTACTAGACAGCTACGCTACTTCTGATACTGGAACAAGCAGACATGGAGCAATAGCTCTCAGTAGCGAGGCAGCGAGTTTCTGCAAGCAGATCCCTACAGACACACCCTTAATAAAGGAAGATAAATATCATTACTCTTACTTTATAAGATGAGGAATGGAGGCAGCAGAACCCACATCCTGTTCCAGTGATCTGAGATAGGGATCAAACCTCTATCGCTTGCAGACGTTTCGTGAAAATGGCTGTTTCCTGAGATGGAAGGCTGATCTTGGCACTTTTATACAAAACCAGTCAAGTCATTAAAGTTTTCTTCCAGGTTCGTCCATAGACTTGCCGTGTGAGTGTGTCAAGCTGTAAATACTGACTCAGCCAAGGCAGAAAAACCCAATGCCAATTGTCTTCAATTCCGCTTTGCAAGAGAGAGAAATGAAGCAATAAATGCAGCCTACTTTTTGCACGTAAAAGCCCCATAAGGATGTCAGAACTGTCATACCAAGATTTGGTCTGTCTAGCCTGATATCCCACTTCCAGTTGTTACCAATTCCAGATGCTACAGAAGAAGGCATAAAACTTTTGATATGCCATGGGGGGTAATTGCTGTCTGACCCCAGCTGGGGACCAGCTTCTGCCCTGAAGCATGAGAAGTGATTTCATTCCCATTAGTGTAAGTGCAAAAGCAGTGTGCTGCACTGTAAAATAATTGACTGCGAGGTGAAAGATGTGTTGAAAGCCAAAGGTGAATGCGGGAAAAACACTTCAAGGTCAATTATCTGCGACGGAGGTGACTATTGTAACACAAGCCTTTTCCTGTTAATGTCGGATACAGAAATCGGTGTTCCTCCATGCCTCTCTCCTCCCTGTCTAGTACCCCCGCTTTTAGTCATTGCAGCTTAAGTAGCTGCTGCAAAGCCAGGGATGTCTCAGTGTAGGGTAGTATATAATCTTTGAACTTAGTGTGTGTTACAGAGGTTCGATCCGAAGGATTGCATCAGCAAGCAGCTCGATGAAGGCAAGAAACCCGGTTCCTGGGTGGCAGCTGGCACTCGTTCAATCAAATTACTGGATTCAAGAGCATGCACCCCCTTAACAGAGACAAAGATTTCCCCCTTCCAAGAACCCTGATGGCAACTCTCTCACTTCTGTTCTACAAGAGATCAAACTATGTCCTAATGGCCCTTCCTGGCTTTAAAATCTATTAAGTTCCCGCAGGGCAAACAGATTTTGAAACAGAACAACATTGCCCATTGCTTTCTTTGATCCTCAGGGCTACAGATCTTCTGAGAGAGACAGGTTGGAAGCAGAAAATGTTATGTGAACCATGCCATATTGACTCTGGAAGAAACACCTTCTATGTCTTCTTAGCTGGAAAGAGCACAGCAGCCAGGCTGGCCTCGAGTATAAAGGACATCGAGTCAGGGGAAATGGAGATATCCAAAACTCTTACACGGAAACATAGGGCTTAAATACTGGGAGGGGGAAACCTGAGATTGGAAAATTTACTTATTGTGAACTTCAGAAGATTATATAATACGGTCGATAAGCCAAGCTCATTCTAAGTTGGTTCGCTGCTGGCAAGGATTTGTCCAAGTTGGTAATAATGCCTGTAATCAATCTAGTGCACCGTCGAATTCATTGCAAATGCTGCAAAATACCTTGTGTCACTCCCTTTGAGTTCCCTTATCTGTCACTTTATCATATCCCTTGCTCACAACAGAATATGGTTCCCATTCAAATCCATTAGCCCTGTGGTTAAGATGCCTGTCCTACATGTACATTGTGGCATATTATATGCATTGGCTGAGGTGGGAAAACTGTATTTCTGTTTCTCCAGCTACATGAACCATACCCAGAATCAAATGCTCCATCAAAAACCCTGAATTCACTTCCACCATTAGAAAATGTCCTTCCCAGCCAAATAGCTTGTTAGTGGTGGCCTCGTTTCAACCCAAAAGCAGTTTTTTGATTGAAAAAAAGACTGTACTTTTATGCAGTTTCAGCATTGTGGTGAAAATTCCTCTGCGAACACCAGCCCTCTTTTTGTTTTGCTTTTATTTTAAACCTTTCTCTCCTATGCCTTGCCACTTCACATGCAAGAGCCTTGCAGCTCTGGGGAGATTTATTACATTGCAAAATGTTGTGGCCTTTGTGGTTATTGGAAAGAAAAAATTCCCTGGAATGGATGTGGCTAACCATCTACTGAAACCCGGGGCTGCACTAGTCTGAGTAGCAACAAGGAAAACCATCTAACAGGAGCACTGAACAATGCCATACAGACCCTACAGCAGCTACCAGCCAGCATCCCACACATGCGCGCCACCTACGTGCTACTTCCACACAGAGAGTCGTTAGACCTGGTGCCTCCGTGTTTCTATTGGATATTTTAAAACTCTCTCCCGGAGTATCAAGAGCTTCTCTTCAGTAGTGTGGTTGCTTTTCTCATGGCAGTCTATGAATTGAGCACACACCCACCGTATGCACAATCTGCTTTGGCTGGCAATGCACTGATGAGAAGGGAGAGCTCATCCTTGCTGCTATTTATAAAATGTCTTTCGTTGGTGCACAGAGCAATACAGATACACAGGGTCCAACCTGAAAAGTGCTGTTGTGTCTCTTAGTGCTCCATTGACATCATGACCGGCAGACTCAAGTCCACTACACACAACCCTCTTCTCAGGATCTCTGGCCCTTCGGAGTATGGGGCACCTTCATCAAGGTGTGCAGCTTCCTAAGCTCCCATTGACTGACACACCCAGAGGTTGCTAAGCTTACTCACCGCTTTGCAAATGATGCCAGGCACTTAGACTTTCCAATTAACGGTCCAGACTCCAAAGCATTGAATACCCTTATTTCTCACACTCTTTGAATGCATGGGCACATGAGATCGTAAGTAATGCCCCAAAACTTGTTCTTATGGACAGGTGTAATAATGACAGAAAGCAGGGTAGATACGCACCTTATAGACTAACCGAAGTAAATAATGATAGATAGATAGACAGACAGATAGATACACACACACACCACAAGCTTTTGGGGGCTGAAGCTCACTTCATCAGATGCAGCGAAAGGAAGTACACAGGCATAAGTATGATGGAGAAAGGTATCTGAGCACAAATTAGCGGCAAGAGGCAAACCGAAAGGATTGGATTATAAAGATATATGTATTGGGACAAAGACTAAGGACCAACATTGAGGACAACAAGCCAAGGGAATGACCACAAATATGGGAAGATAAATTATAGGAACTTATTGCAAGAGGTGGTTTCTGCAAGGAAATGATGGCAGAGGGGTGGCAGGAGAAGAGCGGGAGATGGATGGAGTTAGCAAACAGTCAGGCCCAGCTAGACATTGGGATTGCTGACTGACGATATTATTGATTGTGATATCAGTCAGTGGACACGTCTACATGAGACGCTAAATATGCAGTAGACTAATTCTACTGAGCACTGGCGTGTCACGGCAAAAGCCGTGCTAATATGCTAATGTGCAGTAGAATTAGTTCACTGAGCATTAATGTCATTTAAAAGGCGTGTGCCACTGCTACTGTGTAGTAGCACTAGTTACTGAGCATTGAGATAGTACTTGTTATTACAGGAACTAAACTCAATGCACAATAACTACAGCGTATTAATGGACATGTAGATGTGCCCAGTGTCTCCTTTAAATTAGGCTACAATAGGCATAGAAGATGATTGGGACCTTCAGTGGAGTTGCTGATCTGAACCAAGAAGGATCTTGCTCATTCCCTTTGGGCTACCCCTCATTTTCACTTGGATTTCAGTGAATTTTGAGTCAGTTCCATTGACTATAGTCATCTGCAATTCCCACTGAAGCCCATTGGGAAATACTCAGACTTCAAGGCTGAATGATGAGGGAAGGAAGGACTGAGGACTCGATCTTGATCAGGTTGCATTTCATTGTGAGAACCGCTCATTACCACAACTCCTACTGAAGTCAGCAGCTGTCAAAGAAGCTATAACCTTCCAGAGTCAACCCCTAATTGGCTACAATCAGGCTTCTTGAAAGAAAGTCCAAGTTCATGCTTCCAGACTAGATCAAACCTAGTTGCAGATTCTATAGTGGACCTCCCTTGAGCACTGGCCTGCAGTCATGCTTAGCTTTGCCAATAAATATGATGCCTTGGTAGACGGGGACAAAAGCCAATGAAATAATTTCTCCTTCTCATTAACTAAGATGGCTGTTGTTTAGCTTTCCATTGGTTAAGGGACTTCTACGCCTCTGAAGTCGCAAATAAAGAGAGGTATCAGAAGACAGTAAGTGAAACTGAAATTCATTTGGAGAGGAAAATGCATTCTTAAAGACTGTAATAAAATATACATCAACGACGGTATTTAGCTTATAAGGGGAACTATTGTCCCCTGGGTTGAGCAACCTGCAAGCAGTTCCTTTTTTTACCTTGTAGGACATTACTTTCCTATCATAAACCCTGACTCTTGTCAATAAACTGTGTGTGTGCAAGCATATAAATAATTGTATGTATAACTGTATATGGAATGTAGGCCTGAGACTTAAACTTAGTCTTAGAAGTACTTAGAACAATAGATTGAACCAGATGGTGGTATAATCCCATAGGAGAACATAATGCAATAATGCAGAACTTCTGGCATGAGGAGCACAGTTCTAAGCGGAGGATAAATCTCTTATATTTAGGCAGAATGCCTAGGCATTAACTTTCCTTTCTTAAGCGAATAGCTTAAGTAATATTTATTTTGTGAGGTAATCTTCTCGTTTCCTCTCAAAAACTAGCTGTAGTGCTGCTATTATCATTACGTAGTCCTAGTTTGCCTTTTCAGACTGATTTCCCTGTCCCCTTAGAGGCCTGGAGCCTGTGGATGAGCTATTTGGAAGGCTGCTGGACTCCAAATCTGGTCCTGTTTGAACGTCAGAATCATCGATTCTGCTTTCACCGGTTTGCCTCTTTTTGCAAACTCGTGTTGGTCAGAGCAGCTGAATGAGAAAATGACCAGGTTTTGAACTCAGACCAGTTCCACACCATTGTCTCGCCATTGGTTTCAGTGGAGTTGCACCCAATTCATGCTGCCATAAGTGAGAACAGAATCAGGTTTTAATGTACTGTAGTCGCGATGGAAGGCTGTACCACTCCGGCCCCTTGACCGCGGCAACAAGGTTAGATCTTCACCTAGTTTGGTATAACTCCACTGGTGTTATTCCAGTTTGCTCTCTTTGGTCTCCAAAATGTCAGAGGTGGAAAAGACAATTAGGGTCTCCTCCTCTTCCACACATTGCTAGGTTGCTTTCCTCTATATAGCTCTAGTGTCTAATCCCGAGGGATATGGGTATTTGTCCAAAAGGCTGTAAAATTAAAGTCCATTTGATGTCCCACCTTGCCCCAGATCTACTCACTGAATTTTGCCTTTGTGGGGTTGTGGAAGGGAGATGCTGCAACACAGGAAATTTAGAAAACCTAATTTGTGCACCAATCTCTAGACATAAGTCTTTATAAAGTGCTCAGTTAACACCAATTTACTTTATAAATAGTTCATCTGAAGTCCAGATTATAACCGTTTTGCTTTATTTTCTTTTGTTTTGTTAGAGAAAAAGTGAGAGAGATGGCAGTTTATTCACTGAACCATGCCATTTCAGCTGGGGGAAAAAAATCAGAAATGCTTATATGCTTATTTCAGTGTTTTCTAAACAAACGTTTTAAGATTCTTTGATAGAATTGATGAAATGGGATAAGCAAAATTGATGAACATAGTAATAATAAAAACAGATTAAAAAAACCCAAAGGCAAGATGAAACATTTTGTCCCAAGTCAAATAAAACAGTTCAATAACCCCCAAACAACATTGCCTGCTGTTTTCACTGAGAAAACTAAAACAAAACAAAACAAAAATACTGTACATGAATCCAAAACTATATTTTTTGTTCATTTTGCCCAGAGAATTAAAAAAAAAAATCATATTATGCTCAAGTCAATATAAAACATTAAGAGGCACATAACAGAAGAACAAACATCAAAATCTAGCCTTACATCTATAATGACAAATATCACTCATGAAAGTCTAATAAATTCAGATTTTAAAACATCTGAATGAATTAAAAAAATCCTAAAATAATGCATTGTTTTAGTCACTACATGAAGTCACTATGTATATTAGAAAATACAGTGGTAGTTGTAGACAGGAGTTCCAAGAACCTCAGGTTAATAGTCACAGTGCCTAGTCTTGAAAAATCAGGGCCATTAAAAAGTCACTTCATACCAGGGGTGGGCAAAATACAGCCCATGGGCTGGATCTTGCCCACTGACGGATTTTGCCCAGCTCACAGCAGGTCCCTTGGTCCCGCCTGGCCCAGGTGCAGGGGGCAGCCCAGATTCACCCCCAGGTGCACAGCAGGTCTAGGGCTGCATGCCTGCTGGACTCCATTTCCCAGTAGCCCAACCATGGTGGCTCCTACCAGCTGCTGCTGCTGGATCCAGCCCCCCGCTGCCCAAACATCCTGGCCTCTCCCGTTGCTGGACCGGGACCCGTGTGAGCTGGCCATGTAGCTGGGATGGGGCCTCAGGCTGGTGCGGAGCGACATCTGGGAGTGAGATAGGTGGGTGATGCCGGGGAGACCCCAGGATCTTGGGGAAGTGAGAGCACAGGACTGGGGCCTGGAGTAGCACTGTGATCTGCTGCCTGCATGCCCCTGCGATGGGTGTCAGATCCATGGGCAGGGGCATGTGAGGAGCAGACTGTGACTGGCCCCAGCCCCACAGTGTCACTACCTCAAGATCCCAGGCCCACGCTGCTCCCAGCCAGTCTCCATGGGATCGCTGGGCTATGGTAGTGTGGTTCTGCAGGCAGTGACATGCAGGGAGCACACCACAGCTCTCCCTGGGCCTCTGCCCCTCAACCCCACCCCACAATCCCAGCCTCACCTGCTCATCTTACTCCTGCTCCCGAACACCCACCCATGGCCCCATCCTACACAGGGAGTTTTGGTGAGTTGTTGCTCGGGGGCAGAGGGGTGCTGAACCAGCCCCGACAGCTCCGCAAAACTCCCTAGGTGGTCTGCAAGCCCAAATAATTGCCCACCCCTGCTGTATACTCCTGCTGTGTGACGGTCTGGTATCATCTGACTGTATCTGTGGTTCTATCACTAATGATAACCATACCAGGTAATAGTAGGCCACAAAATAAAAAGAGATGTATTGCAATTAAGATGCTGCCGCCACTAACAGCAAAATCTATTCCTCTGCAGTAGTATTATCTTAGGCTTATCCTATAGTATAACTAATGGGGTAATAATAACACGTGACAAGTCCTGGACACTGTTTCACAAAAACTGGAACCTATTTTAATGACACTGTAAATTTAACGACATTGATGATTGAAGTGATCATTGGGATGTGGTAGAACCGCGGTCTCACCAACCTCATTTTCTAACTACCACAATGTTATTTTACTGGGTTTTCGTGATCCCTAGTTTTGACTTACTCCAATCAAGTCGGACTCCATAAATTCCATCTTGCAGGATGTTTTTCATCTCTTGCAGCTCAGTATGGCCTGCATGCAGGGAGGTTTTCTGCCTACTCTTTTGATGTGCATCTACCTCAGGGTATTTGAACAGGTTAAAGCATCAGCAAAGCTTGGAAACATATGGGCAGTAATATCAACAGCCACTGGGTTTGTGAATTTTCGATTGCTATTTGCAAACATGGAAACTAAGCAGCCTGCCAAGTGTCAGCCTTCTATGCAGAATAGGCCTGACTTTCATCTGCACCGTTGCTCTGTTCTTGCATTTGCATGGTGGTACAAAGGCACCTCATTGGGAGATGAGACTCAGAGTAAACTGAGAACCAAATCCTGCTCTCCATGGCACTCACCTAAACATAATACCAATGATATCAGTAACTCTGAATTTCCAGTACCTGGATTTTTTGCAGCATTATAGAACAGAACTTGGCCCTTAGTTTATAATTCCTGGTTCAATACACCTACATCAGTTATAAGTCTTCTGCTAAAACTAACTGTATGGCCGTGTGTAGACGAAATAAGGGGTGTGTGCACACCTTAAAGTGGGCTAAATGCTTCTGCACCGCTTTAATAGTCTTGATGTTTGCATGCCTCGGCAGCATATTGCACATTAATTCCAGCTGCTGTAGGAAATTTGGCAGCGTAATGCGCCTTAAATGACTTGGGGTGCAGCAAACTAAAACTCTTTTGAGGAGTTTTACTTTGCTGCCCCTATGGTTGTGGAGCGAAGCACCGGGCTCTGAGCATCTCAGGGGCTCTGCAGGAAACCCTGCAGGCAGCCTGGCAGCAGCCCAGGAAGGCAGCTCTGCCCAAGAAAATTGACCGTGATCTCCCTCCCTCCCCCTACACCCTGAGCCTGCCTGCCTGAGCTGTGAAGGGGCCCGGTGCTTCCCTCTGCAGCTGCAGTGCCCCCTGGGACTGCCTCAGCAAGGTGCCTGCAGGTGAGTGCCACTGCTGTGGGAAGCA
>NW_017728993.1:21864455-21890089 GCF_001723915.1 Gavialis gangeticus | reverse complement strand
TTAATCAGCCCTAAATTGAAGCTGTGTTTTTTAAAACCCACCGCTTCAATTTAGGACGCCCATTTCACCTACACACACCCTATGTTTCTGATTCTTAAATCCAAGGAACCTCCAGACTGTCTCACACCTTTTCCCAGTGCTGTAGTCAAACATGTAGTAAAATAACTATATCTACCCAGAAACAGGAAAAAGGAAAGTGAATAATAGAGCCGGCCTCTGAAATTGCTCATAGGCCATGTGCAGACAACATACTTTTACTGGCATTAGTGTTCAGAAATTGGTCTATCTCCGTAACAGAAGTTCAGCACACACAGGCTGCTTTAAAAATAGCAGGATCCGGTCTAAAATTTGCTCCCTGCATCAACGAGGAAATGCGTGTTCTGCTTATTATGAACCTAAACTACGCCGCTTATAGAAAATCACATAACTTATATCGCTTCCGCCTCAGGCTTTTTGAATATCTGTACCTAGCTCCAATTGACCTGGTTAAATATCACCGATTGCATTCCCACAATTGCCTACATCGTAATTCCTGGTAACCACTACAAACAAGGCATTGATTTCAACCTTTCAGGTAAAAGGACTACAGTGTGTTTCTGTGAACTGGGTTTCTTTCACGTTCCTATCTGCTCACACCAGACGCAACTCATATAAAACGATGCACCAGTCGAGAAGAAACTGGGGCAGTAATAATGAAATGAATGGAACTATATGTTTGGGCACCAACTCAGGATTGGGTCCCCCAGGTTTTGAAGACTGCTGCTTCCAAGTAGAGGAACGATGCAGAGCTTTAATACAGCAACCGAATGCGGCAGGCTTTGCTTTGGAAGGTTCTCGTATGCATTGCCACAATCAATTTCCCACAAAGAGGTGGTCTACATGGCATTGCTTCTTAGACAACCTAGTAAAACTTAATAAGCCTTCTGACTTCTGACCCTGGCTTTGAATGGAAATGAAATGTATAACAGCAAATGCACTTCAGGATATGTTTAGGTGTTTGGCATCGGCTTGCTCCGAAATAGTTTTGGCGTGGACTTCCTGAATAGCAAATCTACTTACACTTAAGAAAACATGTTGTTTGTTGTTATGGTGCATTATAGCTAAAAAATATTCACAGGGAAAAAAAAGGAACGGTTTTGTTCTGGTTTTCTGGTATTCAGACTTTTCTTTTCTTTTTTTAATATATTCTTTTAAGTAGGGTTATCTTGCTGGGAAAACATCTGATGTGCTTATGGAAGAGACACGAAAAAATACTTAATAACGGCGTTGCCTGTTTCGGAAGACCCCTTTCTCTTTAACCTCAGTGCAAATGCACATATAACAAAACAAGTGAGACTGACACTGGAGAGTCAAACAAGAAGGTTGGTGGGGGGGGACCCTCTGCAGTAATTTTCCTTTGACATTCATGCTTTAATAGATTCCAGAAGCCTCATAATTTCTAGTCAGTTTGAAATGGCCATTTGACTGATTTTCAACCTCGATGAAAAAGTGATACACTTTGAAAATCTCAGTAGTGTACCCCTGAAGCGTGCAAAATATGGAAAGAATATACTGTGACAAATCCGTAACCACCTTGAATTTTCAGCATTCTGTATGCCATAGCCTGTCCAAACTAATAAGGGAAGAGTGGGATGGAGAAGGGTAACATAAGAGCTGGGATCCTTCTGGTCTGAAAGTCCCCGCCACTTCAAATAAAGTTTTGAACCATGACTCAGGGTTGAACAGTTCTGCTTTCAAGCGGTTCACACCCACACATGCATAAACACAGACCCGCCTGTATACATGTACACACATGCACACACACACACACATGCTAGTTTCCCATGGCCCCAAGCCAGTAAACTACTTAAACCCATGTAACTTTAAGCATATGAGTAGCACTTTGGAAACAATAAAACTAATCCGCACGATTTGTTATGCCCATGCTAAGGTACTTTGCTGATGGTGGCCTGTATACATTAAATACATTTCTAGGATGTCGCAACAGAAAGACAAATATGTTGGAACAATTATTTATTCTTGTTGGATGCCCCCATAGTAACACTTGCCTTCAGACATGGTTGGCCACAAGTAACCCGCCGACAGACTTAATGGCTCAGGATACAAAGACAAGATGTTTAATACTGCTACAACAATACCTCACACATATTCTCAGTATATCCCTGGGCACCATTGCCCCCTTTTACAGACGGGAAACTGAGGCACAAAGTGGTGAGGTGACTTTCCCACAGTCATTCAGCAGGAAAGTGGCAGGAATAAAACCCAACTCTCCCTTAGCACCAGATCACAGTGCTTTGCACTAGACCCCACTGTTTCCCTGTGTAGAAATGAAACAAGTTGTCACTAGGTCAGACCTGTCTTGGTTGGAAGTAAAATCAAAATGTCTTTCAAAAAATGTCTTAATACATACTTGCAATTTGCTGGTTGAATAAGTTGACTGGTATATTGAGTGCCTGGTTATTCTGAACACCTACAGCAAGTTATATTCCTTGCTTTGTAAGGAAATGAGAATGAGCCTCATTAATCGGTAGGTCTCTGTATTGATGACAGCTGTATACATTTTTGGAGATAAACTGTAAGGCTACAACTGGATCTGAATGCCCTCAAGTGCAGGGGACTGACCTGGAGGTTGGATTCAAGCCCTAATTGTTGCTGCTAATGCTGATTTAGTGGCCTACATAAGTTCTTAGTGATCATGTCTACACGTGTGCTTTAATGCGCATTACAGCATCACAAAAAACCCATGCACTTGAACTAATGCATGTTAAAATAGGCTAATGCACATTTTTCTAGTACCTCACAATGGGGAGCACTTTTCCATATGCTCTGGAGGAAGGGGGGATGGAGCTTTAATTAGAGCAGCTTGTCCAACAAGCTTTAGTTCAAATGCCCCCAACTCCATTTTGAAGCACGGGGCACTAATACATGAGATGCAGGAGGCTCCTAGAGCACAGCAATGTCCATGCTCCAGCAGACTTCATTAATCAAGTCTGCTCTGACATGTGGAAATTCCAGTGCACGGCACTCATATATAGGTGCCCAGAGGTACTAAATTTAATGCGCATTAGCAAAAGTGCATTAATGAATGTGTAGACCCAACCACTGAGCACAAAAGCCTCTGTCATGACTCGCACCTTTGAGATGGGTCCCTGTCTGCCACTACTGCTGTTGTGAATTCACCCCTGGATCAATGAGAAGTTTGAATACCCCTCATCTTTGTGACAAGGCTCAACCACATCTGAAGACAGCATGGGGATGCTTGCTCAGCATCTGCATGTACTACATCTGTAATCTGGATAAACAGAGGCCTTTAGTTTCCAGACCTGCCAATCCAGCATTTTTCCATGAGCAATAAATATAGTTTTCAAAACAAAAAGAGAAAATAAAGCAAAAAAGCAGAAGATGATGAACTGCAGACGATTTAACTCTCAAACATCTAATGTGGGGTTGCCTGCATTTTCCTCGTCTGCTGAGGAATCAAGACACAGAGTTACAGCTTTATTTGGGAACTGTCTTATGGAAATCTCATTTTGATACTAAAATGATATTTCCAAATGTATATATAACTCATTGAAGAATTTAATCTCATTTATCTTTCCTACTGGGCAGAAAATGAACAACAAATTACTCAGCCTCTGGAAGCAGAGAATCACTGTCAAAAAGAAAAAAAAACCCTGGCTAATAAAAGGAACAAATTTTATTTTGATGTTTATCTTTTCTACCTTCACATCTCCAAACTTATTTTTACATATTGTTTGGTCAGGCCTAGCTCCTTCTAGGCAGAACTGGCTGTCTCTGCGCTGCATCTCAAAGTAGCTTGCCACGACTGTAACAACAAGAAGACAGCTGTAAATCCATTGTGTTACAATACACTTCCTTTGTCATAATTCTCTCTGGGTGTGGGCTGTTTCTGCCATATGGCCTGATGGATAGTGCAACATTGGGTGACCCATTATAAGTTCTGAATGATGGGATCAAGCATGAGTTGTCTTTTCTTTGAATGAAACTTGGTAACTAAGGGGCCTGGTAGTTATGCAAGAAAAATTCTTCACAGAGTAATTGCAATGAACACAGGCATATGGCATTCAGGAGTGTCAAAGGGAAACCAATAAAGGACCAGGAAAAACATGTGCACATTTTCCCCAAGACAAATGGACATTGGCATATACCAGCACCACATTATTCAACTATGGGAAGGAGTCTCTGGGCAACACACTTTTCATGTCACAATGTATCTTGAGTAAGCAAAGAGGATTTTTCTTCAAAGTTTACTGACTAATAGATGGAAAGGTCAAATGCTGGGCGGAACGGGGCGGGGGAAGCAATGCGTAGGGGAGTCTGGAAAGCAGATCTGTCATAAAAACATAGAATTAATCTTGGTTCAGCTCTAAGGTCCACCCAACCCAGTCTCCAGACTCTGACACTGGGTAACACCATGTAAAAGTCCCCAGTAATCATCTGTGGGACAATATTCACCCCCCCAGTACCCGCCCCTCAGACCTATTAGATCTCCTCCAGGTTTCTAATAGCTAGAGATTGGTTTAAACCCTGCTAAATGAGATGTAATATCCATCTCAAAAATGTGCTTACCATCAGTTCTGATAACTGCACAGTCTCGACTTCCATGAAAAATATACAACTCCCTTTTGCCTCTTGCTAAGTTCCCACCCTTGCTGATATCCTGTAGCAATAGGTTTCACAGTCTAATTCAGAAGTGGGCAAAATATGGCCTGCAAGCTGGATACGGCCCATGGAGGGTCTTTGTCTGGCCTGCAGCGGGTTGCTTGATCCTGCCTGACCCAGCATCATCCAGCCGTGGCATGTCCTGCCACCCCCTGGGCATGTAGCAGGGCTGGACTGGCTCCATGGCTGAACTGCCTTTCTAGGCAGCCCAGATGGCAGCAGCTCCTTCTGGTTGCCGCCAATGCTGCCCCCAGCCCTGCAGTACCGGTGGGCCATCAAGAGCCCATGCTGGGCTGTCCTGGGTCTCAGCTGCCATCACCACCGCCTCTGGACTTCCCAGCGGGGCAGCAGTGGCAGCGCAGAGCAGCCACAGACCAGCTTGAGCTCAGGCTCCAGGTGGCTGCAGAAGGAAGGGCCCAGCAGTGGCCACACACACACACCCACATGCTCCCACAAACCCCATACCCAAAACCCTTCCCTGTCCACATCTCCCCACACCCCCACAATATACAAAAGTAAGACATCATTTTGAGCTATTATGCAATCACTTCTATATACAGAATGCAAACATACACAAATCAGGGCAATTAAAAAAAATGAAAATATGTTATTATCAGTGTTTTATTTTTAGTATATAATTTGGTTTTTTTCTGGTTCCAAGATGACAAACCCCCTTCCCAAAAGGAGTACTTCTGGGGGCAAGGGGAAAGACTTCTAGTGGCAAAGGTCAGGTATTGAGGTAGGACTTCTGGTTGCAAGATGGTGACCAGGGGTCAGGGCACCTGTCAAGGGGCAGGGCTAACCTTGTGGCCCATGACAGCTCACCAAAACTCATTAAGTGGCCCTTCAGCTGGAATAATTACCCACCCTGATCTAATTCATTACCGGTTGGGTAGAAAAGGCATTTCCCTTTGTTGTTCTTATGTTTCTTTTGACTTTCATTGAACATACCCTGTGGTATGAGATAGAGAAAGCAGAAAGGCCCCTTCTACCTTCTCCATACTTTACATACTGTAGCTTTTTCTAACACTGAGCTGTGCCATCAGTGCCATGATAAATTCAGAGTGTTAAATACTCACCAGCTTTCCCTACAGTCCTCTGGATTCTCCCTGATGCTTTCCTATCCAAGATCCAATCATGCCTAGACTTGGATTGGTTTAGGAGATAGGACAAGGCTACAACTGAAGACAATGTGGCTACAGGCCAGCTAAGAGATACACCTGCTTATGAATGCAGTCATGCCTAATAAAAAGGAACAGAGTGTGTCATGCTATAAAGACACAGCACATGTATGTGTATCCCTAATGGATAACAAGATTCCTCTGTATAGCTACTCAAGTGATATTCAGGGGACCCATCTACATGAGATGCTAAATGCACAGTAGATTAATTCTACTGTACTTTAGCACATCATGGCGAGAACCATGCTATTGTGCTGTTGAATTACTAAAAAGGCATGCGCTGGTGCTACTGCGCAGTAGTGCCAATTACTGTGCATTCAGTTAGTACCTATTATTACAGGTACTAAACTGAACGCACAGTAATTACAACACAGTAATGCACATGTAGACATGCCCCAGGGAGCAATTAAGCTAAATACCTAGACCTATACAGTATTTCTTACTTGCCCTTTCCTCACAGAGCTGGGAAAAATTAACACTAGGATTTCTTCTTAGATCTGCCACTGATAGCAATGTAGGCAAGTCACTTGACTTCTCAGTTTCTGAGTACTATTTCAGGTCTATTTATTCTAGGGGTCCTTATCACAGCTGGGGGCCTCTGGTTCTGCTACCCAAATAAATAAATAAATAAATAAGTTAATAACACTCGGATAAAGCTCCTAAAGTTTTCCATACATGTTTTACTTGTACAAGGCCTGTAGCATTTGGCACTAAATTAATAAAGAATAGAGATCTGTGTTTCTAAATCTCCTGTTCTTAGATGAAAAGAGAACACGTATCATCCATTTGTTTGTTTTTTTCCACCACAACTATCTTTGTGATTGGCCAGATTTGAATTAGTATGGCAAGTCGTAGGCAACTTCATTTTTCAGCAAAATCTCATTTGACCTTCAGACCTCTTGGGTAGTTGAGGTCTGAGTTTTTGTTCATCTAGAATACCCCATAAACACTAAAGGCTTGATCCAAAACCCAGGGAAATGACTGGAACCGCCCACCCCCCTTTGGCTGCCTTGGGAGTCAACTCCTGCTTGTCAGGGGGCTTTTGAGCTAATACATGAATCTGTCTTTAAGGCTGATCCAAAGCCTGTTAATGTCAGTAGAAAAACTCCTCCTGACCTTAGTGGGCATTGACTGAGGGCCTTTGCTAGGTTATCAGCAGCTTATTAGAATAATAACTTTATAGCTATGCATGTCAAGGCTTGTTTGTCCCATGCTCAAGATACATTGAAGATCATAAATATAATAGCTGTTTTGCCCTTTCAAAAATGTATTAGAAGTCTAACAGCCACAGCAATGACTTTTTCCAGAGAAAATTATGCTAGCTTTGTGGGTTAAAATTTATTCTGGCCTAAGTTGTTTGAGAGTACAAGGACCATCCCTAGAATCATTTTACTCATAAATACTCATACTTTGAAAAAAACTGAGAAGGGGTCATTTAAAGTCCAGTAATGATGGGAAAACACCGAGAAACCAAGAATCTATTTCCTTGTTTAGTTCTATATGGCCCTTGTGAAACTGTTGTTTTTCATTCCAAGTCATTGGGCTCATTTAAATATTGACAGAATGGTGCCTTTTTGTGGGGAGATTGTGTTTTAATTTTCTTTTCACCAAAAGATAATAAAAGGCAAACTGATTAGGTTTAACATGCTGGATAATTGCATTTTGCTTTCAAATAGTGAACTATTTTCTTGGTTTTACTATTGTAGAAATGACAGTGCCTGAATTACAGCTAGGCGTGCACCAATGAAGATTTTTTGGGCCAATACCAATGGCGGATTATTACCAAGCCATATCAGCCTACACCAATCCAATCGCCGATATGCAGCCAGCACCACCCCAGCCCCAGCCTACAGCAGCAGCCTGCCCTCACCCCACACATAGATCTGACAGAGCACATGGCCTACCATGGCTCTCCCAGGGGGTACCTAACATTGGGATCCACCATCCTGTGCCCCCCACATGAGCCTCTCATAGCTCTGTCTCATGTCCTGCCCTGGCTGGGCAGCCCCTGCCCATGCCCCAGCCCCACTCCCTCCCTCATCACAGAAACGTTGATCTGCCCTTTCTCCCCCAGCAGACTTACCAGCCATATTCTGCGCTCCAAGCTGCCGGGCTAGCCATGTGTATGCTAGGGCTGTGCATATGCATGCAGCATTGATCGGTGACATTATCAGCCACATCAGCCAAAAAAAACAAATTGCCGATAATGTCAATTTTCCTTTTATCAATGATGGTGTGATATGGACCAACATATCAGTGCACCTTTAGTTCCAGCAGTTCCAGCTAGGTGGGAGATGAATTGATTATTGTTTCTATTACCTAAAAGTTGCATGTATCCTATTACTGTTCCAGTGCCTCCCCTATGCCTACCACGATCCAATAATTTGCTTCACCTTTATGTCTTTCCTTTAAATGGTAAGACCCTTGAAACCAGAACTGTCCCTCACTATTTATCTGTGCAGTGCCCAGTGCAGCAGACAGTTGGCCCACTTGGATTCTAGATGTTCCAAGACTATATAGTCATGTATAGAAAAGGTCTAATAGATCATCCAGGATATCTTTCATTCTCCCATATCTAATTTGGGCTAGTTAAACATGCTTTCTCCACCTTTTTAAATTCTCCCTTGGCATTCATCAAGTCAGATGAACCTAGCAAATAACATAAGGTACTTTCTTCTGAGAATAGTGATCACCAGAAAGTTGATCTGTTGACTTCTCAAATCTATTAGAAAACAACTTCATGGGCAGGTTCAGTGGGAAGAGGAGGTGACTGAAATTTGGCACGGTGGGGTTCTCACCTCTCCTTTGTCAGTCAGTCATTAAACCACACTGTTCCTCCTTGTAACCAGCCATAAAATGGGCATGATAAAAGCTACCGTCTCATGCACATGGGTAAGTCAGGGAAATTAACTGATGTTCTCATTTTTTCAAAGGTTCTCTCCATGGGCCTGATCCAGAGCCTAGCGACGTCTCCCGTATACTCCAGCAAGCTTTGGATGAGACTCTATAGTCATAGAATATTATTCTTCTAATTGGCTTATATGAATGCCATGTGTTCAAAACAATAAAAAAAGAGGAGAGCTTTCAAAAACTATTAATTATATTTCTTGCCAAGTAACATGTCCCAGATATTGGATTATTTGCCAATGGCTGGTCTATTTGCTACCTCACTCTGGATCTCTCAAAAAAGGAATTGTGGGGCACTCATTTGAATGAAAGTATATGAACGATTCCCTGCCCATCGCTTCAAATTTGTCTAGTTTGCTTTTTCACCTGAGCACCCTGGCAGTCGAGGTTGTTCCTGTCTTTTAGGGATGATTTAATAAAGGAAAGCATAAAAGCCAGATGTTATTGCTGTGAGGGTGAGCACAGTACCTGTAAATCATGGAGATGAGTTAAGAAAGGATTATTTAAATCCTTCCAAAGTTTTTCATTCAATGTTTACAGCAAAACACGTCAGAGGCCTAGAAGGCCATTGTTATTTTTCAGCATCATAATGTTCCTAACAATGCATGAGCTCATCAAGTTCATTTCTGTAACAAAACTATTCCTGATCTAGAGAAGAACTCTTCTTCCAACATTTTTTCCCCATGTAATTTCATAGCATCAGGATGTCCTGCCACAGTTTTAAAAAGAAAGCCAAGAATTCCAAGGGATATAGGTTTTTAAAACATATCTTACTCCTGTTGTTTGCCAGTTACAGAAAGATCAATTGATTCCCAGTCACTGAAATAAAACGGACTTAATGCAAAAAACAGCCACTTTCTTCGGGGGGCCTGGAAGAACTTTGTCAGGATAGCGAATTCATAGAATAACAAAAACACATGCAATTTTGATATAGTAAAGATGAATAAACAGCAGTTTCATGACAGACATCGCTGAATGGTTTGAACCTTCACCCTGGGGTGCTGGCCAACTAGCAGATAGTAGGAATATTTTACTGTCTGCACTCCTTTGGGCAAATATAAGAGAGCTAAGGAATCTGACTGCTGCTTCCAAGTCACACGGAGCTAGGAGAGTAGCTATTTATATTTTCACTGTGTGCACTGCAAGGGTGTCATTTATATTTAGGGCAAAATGTACCCAGAGGCAGAAGGTCTAAGCAAAGCCCTCCAAACCTCCATGGGACTGGGATACAAGGATGAGACATGAAATGTTTACTTCCTTAAGAGTGCTACACATCAAAGGGGATCACATCCTGAGATCAAATTGCTGAAAGAAAGTCCTGGCTTTGGACCCAGGAACATAAGGGATGTGAATATGGTGCTCCCGTCATGCCAATCCATACAACCGACTATTAGCGTGGACGAAACTGAATGCTGGACCTAATCTTTACAGAATCCATTCAGGAAAACTCATTTCTCTCTAACTTAATTACCGAGTGCCTTTATACACAGTCATTAAAGACAATGGAAAGATTTCCATTGATTCCTGTCGTTTTATCTTCAGACACAAATTCATCCATGCTACAACGATTTGAGTTAGTTGGTCTAATAAAAGATACCAGATTTACCCAGAGAACCTTGTCTGCCTCTGTGCTACCGATCACTCACCGGTTCATCTCTCTGTCTACTTTTGGCTAAGCTTAAATTTTAGCCCGTCTCTAAGATCTCCTCATAGATACCTTCTCATTAGCTCAGGCTCAATAAGAGACAGACCTCTCAATGGTTCCCCTCCAGGACTTCCAAGCTGCCCCTTTCTTGATCACAGTGACAACACCATTCTGCCACTTGCTCACATCTGTAACCCGACTGTCATCTTTGAGTCATACCTCTCTCTAGCTCCTTACGTCAAGGCTATTTCTAAATCTGGCAGATTCTTTCAGCATAGCGGCTCAAAAATATACACTTCTTCATCCATCCACATGGCTTCAACTCTTGTCCAGGCTCTCAGGATTGCATATTTTCTCCCGCCTTGATAAGCACACTCTTGTCCTACCAGTAATAATCTGGAAAGGTTGCTGCACAGATCACTTTCCTAGCCCATCATTTTGGTCATCTCACCACTCTGTGCATCCCTCCGTTGGCTTCTTCTTCCCTACTCCTTCACATATCAATCACTTCTCTTCACCGGCAAGGCCATGCCTGTCTCATGTCCTCCTTACTTACCATCTCTGACTCAGTATCGAAAAGTCAGGCTATACCACTGATCAGTCCATGGTGCTAGCTTTTGTTGGCCACTTGTGCTTTCTCCCACGATGCCCCCATAAATAGGAAGCCCCCCCCCTCCATACACAGCTACAGAGCTACTGTTCTCTTTCCTCCTTGAATTCTTCCTTAAATTCCTTCTTGCCTATGAAAAATTTGATAACAGGTTCAGGTGGAACAATGCTGTGGCACTTCATATAATGCACGTGTCTGTATACATCTGCTGTTTCTTGTCTTCGATTGTTTGGTCCTAAAGCATCAGCCATTGTTTTATTTTGGCTTTGTACAGCATCTAGCCCAGAGAGGTTGCAGTCTGTGACTGGGCCTTTTAGGAAATACGGTAGTCAATAATAATGATGTTGGGTGCTGCAACCATGAGGCTGAAGCTGCCAAAACAATTGCACTTTTGTGCAGTGGGAAAACTTCAGAGAACACCAGATCCTTGGGCAGTTCCAGTTTCTACATCTCCACTTATTTCAGCACCCAAAGATCTGGCCTACTGTGCTGAAGATACATGGCAAAGGATAAAGGTTGTTGATTATTACAGCAACATGGGAAACGGCTTTTGCCCTCAGCAATGTTTACAAAATAGCTGTTCTACTTACTAATGCTTGCCTACATCTGTGATGGGAGATAATAATATGTGACTTATGGTTTGTCCTTCACTAGCCTCCTATTTTTAATAATATTCTATCATTCAGTCAGGAATTAGTGTCAACATTATGTGTTGTACATAATTATAAACCAATAAACCGGGAATGGACAGTGAAGAGTCAAAATAAACAGTTTATGAATAACCCATGCGAGTTCTCATAAATGGGTCCATTGAACTGTTATGTAGAGCACATAGCTTTGAGTATCTGCTGAAATCAAAAAGTCTAAATTTAGTAAATAATTTTGATTTGTAATGTTAAATTTGATCTGCTCAAGAGAACAGTTACAGCTGTGCATTTGCTGGGCTGTATAAGCATGGATATTATAGCACATGGAGCCATTAGAAAGCAGACATCTAGAGCCACTTCATAACTTGCAGTGCAGCAGAAGGAAGCTAATGGTGTTTCATCTAAACAAAACACTTACTTGTAGGAGAAAGATAATTTATTGGAAAGCACAACTTGGATAGCTTCTTTTCATAGTTACAGTATTACTTACATATCTCTAGCACGTATAAATGAAAAAAAATAGATCTACACAGTAAATTAAAAATATGAATTATTTGCTTCTTAAAGGCACATCCCCAGATATTTGAGGATTTGGTTAAACTGTCATGTCTAATTCACGAGTGTGAACATGACAAGTTTTATAGAACAAGTGCCTACCAGTAAGCTTCAAACCATTCTGGGATGCTTTTTGAGACGTAAACATTTCTTTTTTAGGATTTAACATACTGTGATGACATTAACTGAATTTGAACAATGAAGGAGGAATGTTATTGCCTGTTTAAGCAGCTTACTATTTCCCCATCAAAAAGTAAGAGAGAGAAACTAAAGTGAAAGAAAAATGTAATAACAATAGAAAGTAAGCACCAACTTGTAATGGAATCTGATTGGCTGACAGAGGTGGCTTAGCATATAAGCAATAGTAGGAGCTGGAAAGAAAGAGTGGGGTAGAACGCAATAGAATGGTCAAAATCTTGGTTTTAGAACCAAGATGTAGGCACCAAGCAAAATTAGTCATACATGTAAGACAGAAAATTAGTCAAGCTGTTTCATATTTTGAAATTTGGAGAAAGCTTGGATTTTCAAAACAAGTAAAAACAGTCCATCTGAAAGAAAACGAAACTATTTGGGGACATGAAATCTCCAGTTTTTTTAAACCCACTCATGTAAAAAGTAACAAAAATTTTGAAGAGGCTTTGCTAGTATGTTGCTAAGTCTCAGGCTATGGGTTTGGAGCAAAGTGAGTGTGTGATGGTATCTTGAGCTAACCTCCCTGTGATCTAAATAACACGGACAACCACAATGGTGAAGACATGGTGGTATAGCCTAGCATGCTGTGGCAACCAGAATACATAACCAGGGTTCTTGGACAGATTGAACTCTGGTTGCTATTAGGGCTGTGCAAAATTTCACTGGCTGTTTCAATTCAACACTGTTTTGACTCATTTCGAGCTCAAAACAGTGAAATTGAATCGAAACAAAGGGCTTCAAAACAGCCTCAAAACAAAATGAGGCTAGTTGAAACATTTTGAAATTTTTGAAACATTTTGGGTTTTGAAGCAGCCAGCAGCCAGGTGGTGGGAGATGGGAGAACCAGGGCTGTGCTCCCCGCAGCTCTGCAGCCTCATGTGGCTCAACCTAGAGTGCAGCCCTGGCTCTCCCCGCCTCCTGAGGCCAGGCTGTGGGAAGCCAAGCACAGCGCAGGGGAAGGGAACTGAACCCCGGGCTCAGGTCCCCACCCCAGCCCTGCAATCAGGCTGGGGAAGGGAACTGAGCCCAATCTCTCAGTTCCCCTCCCCAGCCCTATGATGAGGCTGGCAAAAGGAACTCAATCCAGCAGGCTGAGTTTCCATCTCCAGCGCTATGATCAGGCTCGGGATGGGAATTCAGCCCAGCTGGGCTGAGCGCTAGATCAGGTGCTAGATTGGGCTGGGGAAAGGAACTCAGCCCAGCTGGGCTGTGTTCCCATCACCAGAGCTATGATCAGGCTGGGGATGGGAATTCAGCCCAGCTAGGCTGAGTGCTAGATCGGGTGCTAGATTGGGCTGAGTTCCTTTCCCCAGCCTGTTCGCAGCACTGGGGAGGGGAACTGAGCGATCTAGCTAGATTCCCTTCCCCAGCTCACCAGTCCCAAGTGGCAGCACCCGGGTTCCCTCCTTCATCTGGCAGGCAGATGGGGGGCCCACAGCCCCGGGAGGACTGGCACAGTTGCCACAGCCCTCCTGGGGTTGCAGGTGCCCATATTTCTGCCAGATGAGAGAGGTTGTTTCGAGCTTCCCCATTATAGCGAAAGGGCAAAACATTGAAAAACCATCAAAACAGTGTCACTGTTTTGATGAAGCAAAATAGACCAACGGTTTTGAATCAAAATGAAATTTGAAATGGAACACTGTTCCGCTGAAACCTCAAAACTCAAGTCAAAACAGAACGGTGCCGTTTCGCACAGCCCTAATTGCTATCACATACTACTATCCATGACAACATGTCTCCTTAGTTAGTACCATACTAGTAAGCTAGACTGAGCTAACACAAGTAGTCTATCACATGCCACAAGCCCATCTTCATTGTCCTGTGCAGACACACTTTTCAAGGCCAAACCTTCACCATGAGATTATCCCCATACGGAAGAAAGTGCTATTCGGTGTTAAAGTGGCCTAAACTGGATCCAGGAGTTTCATATGCTTGGGCAAGGACTTTCTTTTTGTTCTGCATTTGTGCTGCATGTAGCCCAATCAGGTCATGGTCCAGGACTAGGGTGCCTATCTGCTATGGTAATACACAAAAAAATAACAAGAGTCAGATCCTTAGTAATAACTCACACCTCGCACGCATCTTGGTCATTAGTTTTCAGCAAATTTGGGTGAAGCCATTTAAATGCTGTGTGAAATTACTGCCTCAGCTGAAATTGCTTCCTGAAGGCTATTGTTACCAATGTTTTAGCCATTTGTATAAAACCATTCTTCAGGCCTCCATCTTTCTTGCTTTCAATGGAAGCTCTTCCTTGAACTTAGTGGACCTGTATGGGGCCTGAACTTGGCAGATAATTTATCCTGAGTAGAAAAAATAAGTTTTTGGAAGAAACCAACATGTTTTTTAAAGAAGAAAAATGGCAGAGCACCATGCAGGAAATAGCAGAGTCATGGGTGGTTTCCCCCTCACAAGTAGTTTATATGCTGCCTTTGAGGCAACAGGGTGTGAGGGCATAACATGGGAGTCACTGAATGGCTGGTCAGAGGACCAGGGTAGACTGCAATACAGGTAAGAATGGTCTTTGGTGGCACACAGAGATGGAAGGATTTAGTGCCATTCCTTAGGGAATGGAGTTATTTTTCTCAACAAGAGACATTGCCTGCTTTCTGCGCCCAGCAGCGATAAGTCAGCTTTTCAGTAGGCAGCTTGATATATTTTCATTCTCTGTGGTTTCCTTACAGAAACCAGGCACCGAGGCATTGATGAATGGCCTCAAGCCAGAAGGCCATTTTAGCATGAGCTGTTGTGGTCACATGGAACCTGGGCAGCTCACCCATGAAGCCAAACTCTGAGTCAAAGATTGATCTGCTCTGGAATACTTGCCTGACATGTTGAGCATTGAGTTATGCAAACACACTAATTTGCAATGCGATATAAAGCAACAGCCTGTAATGTTTGATTTGGGATCCCACAGGGAAAAGATGGGCTGCTAACATGAATTCTTTGTTAATGTTAATGTTAATGACACCGAATGTAAACTACAACGGAGAAAAAGAAGTAATAATAAATATTTCAAAGGGAACTCAGGGTTATCATTTTTATTCTCCAATTAGCCAAGGCATATTTGAAAGGAGGGGAAACTTCTCTGCATGGTTTCTTGCATGTTGTGATGGAGTTTGGAAGGTAAAAATCATTTAAATTTTACTCTTGCAAAACCCTGGGGGGTTTTATTACATACTGCAATTATACAGTTTCTCAGGCCCCAATCCCAACGAGGGCCTCTCTAGTCTAGTGGGAACTGTACAAACCACTAGAGATGCAGACAGCCCAGAACACACAATCTCAGTGCAAAGAGTGGGGAAGAGGGAAGCATCTGTGTTATTCTCAGATTGTAGACCTGAAGTACAAAAGCGATTCAGTGATCTACCCAGGGTCCTCCAGAGATCTGTCTGTGCAGCTGGGAATGACTTTAAATCTCCTTCAGCCCAAAGATGGGAGGTTTCATGGGCAGGGGCCTGCAGGCAGCGGACCGTGGCCCTGCCCCAGCCCGTCCCCGTGCTGTCACCACCACAAGATCCTGATCCTGATCCTGATCCTGATCCTGATCCTGGCCCTGGATCAGCTCCCTACCCAGCCACCTGCCCTGCCTAACCCCATGCTGTCATGCTCCCAGGGTATCCATGTAGAATGGCAAGGAGTTGCATGGGCAGGGGCTGCTGGGAAAGAGAGTGTGGCCAGTGGCCAGATCTGCCATTTTGCCCACCCTTGACCTAGAGACACATCTCACGTTACTACAGACCTTAAACCAATCCTCAGAAGCTGATCCAAAGCTGTCTGCAGGGAAGGGAAGAGGGAGCAGAGAGGCTTTGTGCATTGCAGCAAGAATGCTGAGAGTACAAACTAGCATCAGTCTATCAGTCTATGCCATGTGGACAGAATCCCAACTCCATTTTTTGTGTTTCTGGAGTTCCCAGTGCCATGCCTCAGCAGCCAGTAGGGCTCTGCAAAGCTTTGGTCCCTGATTCGATTCGGCAGAGATTTGGCCTGATTCGGTGGCTGAATCTCTGAATCCGAATCGAATCAGAGGGTCCTTTAATCTCTCCAAATTGAATTGGAGCCCTCTGAATAGATTTGGAGAGATTCAGACATAGAGACAGCTTTAAATATTTTTTCTACATACTTCTAGATAGCAGGCAGTTTGATGCTGGGGTGCATGGAGGGTCCCACAGGAGTGCGGAGGGCTCCCCAGAGCACTCAGCAGCAGACCCAGATGTGGACCAGAAGCACTTCTGATCCACTTCTGGGTCCACCGGTGAGCATGTGGGGGGCCCACCCCATGCTCCCTTGGCTTCGTGACAGGTGCCTCCTCAGTCTGGGAGGGCACCCAGGGTCCCCCTGCAGCTGATCACCAAGCCCAGAAGTACTTCCAGTCCACTTACAGGTTCACTGCTGAGCACATGGAGTGCCCTCCGCACTCCTGTGGGATGCTCCATACGCCCCAGCACTGCAGCATTCACAAGCCACTCTGGTACCTCGAGGTATGTAGAAAAAACTTTTAAAGTTGTGTCTATGTCTGAATCAGCATTGAATCTTCAGATTTGGATTCGGCCAAATCAAATCAGGGACAGTGATCCGAATCAATGAATTGAATCACTGTCCCTGATTCGGGCCGAATCCAAATCAAATATGGCTGCTTTGCACACCCCTACCAGCCACCTCAAGTGTTCTCCTTGACATGCCTTCAGCAACCCATCAGTCCTTGGACCTGCTCCAATAACGTGCAATCCTTTGCAACCCACCAAAGTGAATCTTTCCCCTGCCACAAAGATGTTTCTTCCCAACCTCATCTATCCTGCCTTGCAGGATAACGAACGGCTTCTTTCCAGTAACACAGCCCAAACACACAGCCAGACCATAGCAACATCCAAGGTTCAGTCATGCTCCTAACTCTTCTCTCCCTACTGCACACACTATAATCATAGCCCAAGCATTCATATTGCACGCCATAATGGAGGTGGGAGGGATTTTCCTTCATTTCCATTTCCAAACCAATGCAGCACTTTGCTGACTCCGGGAGTGGTGAATCAGCTCTCATCACCATCACCATCACCATCACCAAGCAAAGGGAGGGCATATATTTACAATGCTAGTTAAGGCCATCGGCTCTGTAGCCATGCACTGGAAACCCCTGAAATCAACTCAATACCAAGCACTCTGCTGAACTTCAAAGGCTGAGGTCAAGTCTCCCTTTAACCCACCACTTCCCTCACTGCATCCATAGCTCACCCAGTACTGCAACTCACCTCAGCAGCAAAGCACATGAAGACCATCATCAGCAATCCCATGACTTCCTGGCGCAAATTTACAGCCCTTCTGCACACTACTTCCTATCTGTACTCCCCATGATCAGAGCCAAGCAGAAAAGGAGAGACAACTAATTCACTGACTCTTAGAAGAGCTACACTGGAGGAAAAGCATTGTTGATAAGCAAGATACAGACCAGGAGGGGCTTGGACTAGGCTGCTTGAGGGCAACTCTCAGTCCTCCCTAAATAGCAGTGCAGACATACCCTATGTAGCCAGAATCCTTCGCACATTGCAGTACCTACATATCCATCCATCCATCCATCCATCCCTCCATCACAGATTTACAGAAGTTTAGGGCTGGAAGAGACCTCATGAGATCATCAAGTCCAAAATCCATCCATCCATCCATCCATCCATCCATCTCCCCCTATATTTCACATTATTCCCAGACCACAACCCTATTGATAATGCAGATGACTGGGATCGCATTTGCTGCAATGTAGTTACAGTTATCCCAATGGCTACATATCCCAGAACTGTATATAGGCATGGTTATGAATCTTGCTCTCCCATATCCACCTCCATTCCCAATAACATCTGCCTTTTTCTCCTCTAAAGCGGTTTGGTTTTGGTTTACCGTTAAATCATGTTGTGATTTCTCTTTGGTGTGCATTAGCATGGGAGTTAAACAATGTGAAGGACAGCAAATTCTTTTGATTTATGTTTTTGGTGCTCAGCTGGATGTACAAAGTGGGTGAGAAGGAACTTAATTACAGTGATTTTGAGGTTTTGAGATGATGGGGAAGACGGTATGGCTTCCTGACCCTGATTTCTGCTGAGAGTTGGATGCCGCGTGACAGATTCCTCGCTGATGGAATCCCATTGACTTTCTCCTGAATTACATCAAGAACAGATTTGACTCCTATTACCATGGGAGGCTTGGGAATGATAATCATCTGATTTTTTAGAACCACGGCTTCCTATTAGCACATGATAATCACATAAGAGAATGTCATTGAAACAGGGCAATCAAAAAGCTGTGAGGAGCAGCACCTGGCATGCTAGTATCATCAGGCATACATTTTCAGAGGTAACATGGGGCATGTGATCACTGTGACCTATCTATGTCCCCAGCACTCATGTCAGCAGGGCTTAAAATACACTTGTTATAATCTGACAAGGAATTATCTCTTTCTCACCCAACTCGGTTCTCATGAGACAGTGGCAGACGGCCAGAGTTGGGGCCTCTGCTGTAATGTTGGCTTCTTGTTTGCAGCACGCATGAGCTGAAAACAGCTCTTAGGTGCCTCAGCTCTTTGCCAGGGGACCAGTCCTGTGCAAAGGTGGGGGCAGCGGATTCCTCCAAATTTTTCTGAGGAAGGTCTGGCCTTGTTTCCATCATTTTAGTTCAGTGGGTCTTTCCATGGATGCAGAAAGTAAAACATGTTGCTGAAGCCATTGGTAAATGCATCTGTGCCAACTAACCAACCTCCCACCAGGCTTACAGCATGTTTGAAGGCACATGAGATTCATAGAAGTTGCTCAACACATTGCCCCTCGTGCACCCACAGATGCTTGAGCTTTGCAGAGGAAAGTTCAGGTGGCAACATTAGAGATTCAATAACAGAGCTGGGCACAAAATCCAGGACTCCCTATTCGACAGGCCACCACTCTCCCTGACTTAGCTCAGCCTCCATTACACTTCTCTCTGCTATGAGTTATGGTAAGTGGAAACACAAGTGGGCTTCAGTTAAGGCTTAATGAATTATGCTCATTTTCCAGCACATTGTTTTGCCTGATAAATGTCAGCTTCATGCCCCATTAGCATACAATGATTAGAAGAATTAATATAAGGCCAGTTGTATGCATCCATTGTCTTTGGGCACAGGAACAGCTTTGAGCCATTCTGCATGCTTATCAGAAACATATCCTCATTTGACGTCGCCGTTTCAATCTGGCAGGACTCTGCACTCAAGCAAGGCGAGCAAGGTTTTGAACAAAATGAATGGCTCACGAAGAAATAATATAGAACAAATGCAAAGTTCTTGCAGGTGCATGGAAAAGGATTTGTAAAGACGACAAAAATAGGAGTAGGATAAAAAAGATGAATGCTTGAGGGATGTTGTAGCTGTCACTACTATTATCTTTCCATCATTCAGTGTCTTGCTGAGAGCATCACTGATTGCTAACATAGGACTGGCTCCGACAAAGGCACAACTGAGTATAAATGGTGCCAGCTTCCCCCATGTTTTAGCGGCGTCCATCAGCGTGGCTTTCTGATGGACTCATGGTCTTACAACAGAGGCAATTTCCAGTTTGCACAGGGTTGATGCAAGGCCTCCATCATAATGGGGAGGGGGATAGGACGTGCACTCACTTCCCTCTCTAATATTGACTTTACCTGATTATAGACCTGGGCACCTGTTGAGCAGGAATGAGTGGATGGGTCTGTGTCTTGGGCTTAGCATGGGCTAGGTCTTCATCCCAGGAGTTAGTCTAAGGTAGTTAGCTACTTGCAAATTCACATACTCTAACTCTCCAAGGAGATCATTTCATAGAGGCAAATTTTCAAATATGGCTATTAATTTGGCATCCCCAACTCAAGACATTTTAGGGGTTAACAGAAGCTCTTGGTACTTAGCACAGGTGAAAATCAGGTCCAAGACATTGTGTTGGGAAATGAAAAATGGAGATATCCAATTTTAGAAAGTATATTTGGAAATGTTGGCTGTGACCTCTGAGCCTTAGTGAGCCTGATCTTGCACAACCATGAACTTATTTGTGCTATGGATTGGACATCACAATAACAGCACCCTTCATTAATATATCTTTAAGAAATGGCAAGTTCCTTTATAGAGCCAGGTAGTGGAAACTATGGGGCTCCCATACAAAGATGACTATAAAACCATGTGAGAAACGAGAACATCTACACCTGAATACACTCATCATTTACATATATGTAAGGATTTGTTTTACTGGCAAAACGATGTTTCCACAATGTGTTTTTAATTTGCCTTTTTGAGCAAAAATGTCCATGACATGTTTGTTAGTGGAAGCACAGAGTCACCCTGGGATACATATTAAAGGCACCTCCCACACAAGAATGAATCAAGGGAATGTAATATTAAATAAAAATCTCCATTCTCCTACCATTCTCTTGTGTGTATTTTGTGTTCCCGGATATGAATGAAGTCTCATGTTTCTAGAATACTGTATGTTTTTGTTTGCTGATTAAAATGCCTGGTTAAACAGCAGTCAAGAGCTCTCTGGGTTGAATTTATTAAGGCCCTGAGTTTTAAAAACAGAGACCCGAGATCCACACGCAGTTTGGGCACAAGCATTTAGGAACTGATACTTAGACATGTCAGGCCAGAATACCTATGTGAAAAGGGTATCTGTGCTGGCTTATAGCTAGCCAGGCATTTAACTATTCACAATTTCTGCAGTCACCCACACAAAACTGGGTGGCCAAGAATGTGCATAGCATTTTGTGTGCAAGTAAAGCTGTGCTATTTAACTTTGCACTCTCTGGGAACATTCCCATGAGCAGGAATGTGCGTTTCCCCAGGGACAAAGAGCCGTGGTGCAATGTGTGACTGCTACTTGTCCCCAGGGAACCCCTGTGCACATGCGCTCTTGTACGTGGCATGTGCCCTGGATGGGGTAGGAAAGGCTGGGCCAGCACCTGGGCTGGCCCCAGCAGCCTTACCTGGAGTCCTGTGGGGGCTGCAGCTTCAACTATCCTGCAGCAGGGAGCCTGGCTGGCAGCCGGAGCATCCTTCTGACTGGTCGGGCTCCAGCTTCGGGCAACGCGCACTGCCACAATGTGCACCACCCCGCTTTTTTTTAGGCATGGGGTCTTTTGACACGAGGATCTCACCAGATCTGATGACTAGGAAAATCACCAGACCTGATGTCTAGGAAAATCACTTGGAAGACCTAGTCCTTGATCAAATCAGGCAAAGAAAAGACTTGAACCTGGATTTCTTACATACCAGATTATTGCCCGAACAACTGGACTACTGGCTATTGCTAAACTGGGTGGCTGGGCCTTTCTCTGGTTTGGACTGGAAATTCCACCGTGGACCTGAGAGACCTTGTGAGTGAAAGTTGTCCCAAACTGACACATTTCCACAACAAGCTTCAGCTTTGCAGAATTAGCATTGTATAATAAAAAAAGTTTCAAATTCCCTACCCAGTTCTATATAAAATAGGAAATGCTATAACCAGAAGGAAATACGAATACATCCTGCTTACCACCAAACAACTTTGAGGTACACAGACTATTTGAACTTTTCTCAGTGCCTAAACTGCATATAAAAGGAACTTTTCCAAACAGGAGATTTTACCACACTTTCAACTCTCCTATGAAATAGGAACTTTCATTTTGACCCAAGAGAACTTTTACAATCTTATCTCCGTTGCCTGATGAAAGGTGTTTGTGCTCAAAAGCTTGCAATTAAACATTTTTTTTCCCCCAAAAATCTAGTTGGTCTAATAAAAGATAGCATCTCTCCCATGAGTCCTGATTGCGTTTCCCACCTAGTTCTATAGCATTGTGTGCATTGCATTTTTTTCCCTTTAGAGTCTTGTAATAGCCCTGTGAGATAAGCATGAGATTTATCTTCATCTTGCATATGAATCAGCAGAGGCTCAGACAGACCTGCTCAGTGGCACGTATCCTATCTACTCTTTCTGACCGAGCAAACTCCTACTCTAGACAATATTAAGCTTCACCTTAAGACCACTGACCTGATGCATTTCTAGCATTTTAGTCCTGAATCACACCTAGAATTTAACAGTAAGGCCTGTGAACCAAGACTAAAATACAGGGGAAAGAGGACAATCTACTTCTCACATGACTTCAGCCATATTTCCTATGTACTGGTAGTATATATTTTACTATGAAGGAAGGGATGCCCTCTAGTGGGGAGTGCTTGGGAGTAGAAAATTGGTATTCCTGGGTTGTACTTCCTGTCTCTCACACCAATGCATCTTATGATAAAGACAGACAATGTTCTTTGAGTGAATCTGATATCTTTTATTAGACCAACTTAAATAGTTGGGGGAAAAAATTTTAGCAAGCTTTTGGGTTTCCTAAAAAAAATTTTTTTCCAACTATTTAAGTTGGTCTAATAAAAGATATCAGATTCACCCAAAGAACCTTGTCTGCCGATGCCCTTAGACCAACGCAGCTACAACCTACACCCCTGGCATATGGTAAAGGGCAGGTTATGCAATTATTCTGTGCCTCCGTTTCTCTTTGTGTAGATACCTAAAGTAATGCCTGCTTTAGGTGAAAAGGCCTAATTCATGTTTGTGGCATGCTCAGAGGACGGTTCTGTGTCAGGTTGGAAGAGCGATTAGCTCAAAGTGAAAGAACAAGTGATAGGAAAAGGTGCAAAACAGCAATGCAAGCATCACGAGCACAGAAATACACTTGCCAAACCTTCCCCCTCTTTATTTGAACTCCCCGGAAACTGCTCCTTAAGTTGATTGCTGCTTATCTTTACCTAGGGCATCCCAGATTTCTATATGATTAAAATTTCTTTGACAATTGCCAAGGATTTACAATGTGAAATGTTTCAATTTTCCTTATATTATGTCTTGGCATCAAAGAATCTACACTCAGATCCTAAGTACGGGATAAAGATGATTTCTAGTGGGAGACAAATGAATCAAGACCCTGACACCCGTCTTTTTTCTCTCTCTCTCCTGCTCTTTTTTATACATCTGGTTATTATTGAACGGAGGCTTTCATGTTTTAATGATAAATTGTCTTCTCCCGCTGTAACAATGTCCCCAGACGGCTTGTCTCGGCTGAAATGTCTTCTAAGAGCATCTGCTTTTGATCTATGGTGGTTTTAAATCTTTGGATCTAATCTCTAGCCTGACTGACTCGAAAGCCGATTTCCACAAAAGCAGAGTGTTAAAACTTGTAGAAACCCCTTAGCAGGGATCACTTGAAATTATTTAAGAGACTATATTGACAATATTCGATACGTCTTTATAATTGTTTTTCTGCGTACACACATACACAGATTGCTTGCAACAAGTCCTTTAGTGGTATGTCAGAGCAGCCTGCATATGCTGTGGCTTAAGTCCCTATAAAGGAAGAGCTGGAAGCTTTCCAGAGCACAATATTTATGCTGTTCATATTAATTAAGATAATTGCTAATTATAGTGGTCTGCCAATTAAAGTAAAGTGACTTTTCAAAGAATATGAGCTATAATGCAGTGGGCAACCTAACAAGTGGGATGGTACATTGAATTCAGACAAGAGGAATGACCCACTTGAAGACTAGCAGTGCATTATCTGATTTCATTTAAAGCACGTAGGACAGGCTCTGATCTCACACTAGCACAGGTGGGAATCAAATCTGACTAAGATATGTGTGGGGTTTCTGCAGTGGAAAAGAAAACCCACAGTGGTCAAATGAAAAGGAGCCTGGAAACAGTGCAAGGAAGAAAGATCATCCTACGTTCACTTGTCTATTGACCCCTGTGCAAATCACTGTGGCAGTTTATCTACCACATTAATGACACCCATAGAGATGTCTTAAAGGGTTCTGAGTTTAGGTTTAATTTGGATAAGAACCAAAGTTAGGACAAAACAGGACATTTTGAACAGAATGTCTCTTCCCCACAACATTTCTGGTTTGGACATAATGGAACCCAAATCCAAGCCACCCACGCTTGGGATCTGCAAAACCCAGTCATAACCAAAACCAACTTGTAACTGTGGAGGTTTTGCAAACATAACAGCAACCGCTTTTGCCCATTCAGTAGATAGGACCAAACTGAAACGTTTCATGCAACCTTTTACCGTCTGCACATAGATTGCTGTAATGCGATAGAACCGAAGGGATCATTATTCAAACGGCTTCAGGTTTTGCATTTGCTTTTGCAAAGCTATAATCTGACTAATCATCTTCAGGAAAAGAAAAAAGCCAAAAAACAAAAGCCAGTTTTCTACAGGAACTTCAAAGTGTACATGCTTCTCCAAAACTCAAGTCTGGCTGGAAATTTTTCTGAGACTCTCCGAATCCTGTCTGCATCCAATCAAGCTAAAAATACCACGGCATCAGTCCATTTCATGGCATTTTAGCAACAATGTTTCTGTCTAACTCTGAACCCAAATGCAGAAACCAGAAGTGAGAAGCAAATGAAAATCCACGGGGTAAAAAAAAAATTTTTAAATAACCCAGTGTATTAGTATTGTGAGAAAGGTTCATTGTGGGTTTGGGTTGGCCACAGTATATTAGGACAGCGTTGTCTCCCAAACCAGTTTGCTTCTTCCTGGTTAACCAAATGATATGGAACATTGGAAGCAGCCATAAACCAGTGGCTTCATGCTTCTCTTAAAGAAAAATGGAAATAAAAATACTGGTAAATTAGTGTTAGGATGTTAGAAAACTGGTCCACGAGGAAAAATGAATGAACTGGACATATACGAAAATGTCAAGCAAATTTCAGCTGTGTTAGGATGGACCTATCATGTTGGCAGACAGGTCTGTTGCGTATGTTTTATCTCTCTTGAATGAGAGGATCAGGATGGACACTGGAAGCCGACATTCTTCTTCAAGGGTGTTGTGCTCGCTAAATGATTTCCAGAAAATTTAGAAAAAGAGACAGCAGACTTGTCAAAAGAAAGTTTTCTCTTTTATTATTATCAGTAACATAAGTTTTTGACTTTATAAAGGATTTTCCAGCTAAATTGAGAATCCTTCTTCCTATAGACATTTTTTTTAACAAATCTGCTGCAGATTGCCACTGAGAAAACCTGCTCCAAAGCTACCAAATGGCTTTGTGCATTGGGAGATAAAAGATACACCTTTGCCATTAAACTACATCTTTGGACTGTTGGCAAGATGTCAGTTGAACTTCTTTCCTGCTGCTTCCTTTATGCAACAGGGAGCTCCCACATTGCCCTAAACTGCAGCATTTCTGTATAGGACACTGGTATCT
>NW_017728993.1:21843450-21859455 GCF_001723915.1 Gavialis gangeticus | reverse complement strand
GGGAGATAAAAGATACACCTTTGCCATTAAACTACATCTTTGGACTGTTGGCAAGATGTCAGTTGAACTTCTTTCCTGCTGCTTCCTTTATGCAACAGGGAGCTCCCACATTGCCCTAAACTGCAGCATTTCTATATAGGACACTGGTATCTATCGATTGATTGATTGATCAATCGATCTATCGACAGATAGATAGATAGATCAATAGAGTCGAATTCATCAATTCGGCAATCCAATTCATCAATTCAGCATCTGCTCTGCTGTTGTGTAGCAGAATGATCCTATACAGATATATCTACCAATCAATTGATCGATAGATATAGATATAGATCTGTATAGGGTTATTCCGCTACACGACAGCAGAGCAAATGCCAAATTGATGAATTCGACCCCAGTAGGGTAGAAGCCATGCAACCAGAGGAAGAGTGAACAAACAAGAAACCTTATACAAGTGAAGCCAGGGGTAAGACACCATACTATTGCTGTAAACAGGAGTAAAATAGGAATAAACGGCCCTTGCAGAACTGCACTTGACATGGAGGATGATGGGTGCATCGCCTTCCCATTTGTCATATACTTTGAAGCAAGCTCCAGTTACACTGGAGCTATCTTTTATGCCCATTGTCTAATCTTCCACAGTCCCAAGGGAACGTGAACAAATGGACTAAGCCTAGGGTGGGATGGGCTCCGTTCGTACGGGCATGCCCTCCCTCAAGATCCTCTATGATCTTCCCATCAGTTAGAAAGATCCAGCCAGACCAAGCATACACAGGACTCCATACCCGGCACAGCAGGGCTGTTTTTTCCATTGCAATGAGCTGGTGTCACTATAACAAATATTTAGGCCACTGAAATCGGTAACCATGCAAGCCAACCACAGCTGGTGGTATTTGTCCCTGTGCACACCAAGAGCCCTCTGCAGATGCCTGAGTCTCCTGTAGACTGCAGCTCCACATTAAGCAGCTAATGCACACTGATTTCTCCTTAAGCTTGAAAGCACAAGAGGTTAAACAGATTTTGATATAAGAGCCTACAAGGAACACTCTATTTAAGAAGCCTATGCATCACTGGCCGCAACTGAAAGGATGATGAGTGGTAGGAGGAGATGAAAGGTGGTTCAGATGTGGGTATGATGACAACAGTAAAGGGAAATTAAATACACTGCAGGGAAATCAGAGTCATAATCATCTTGGGTTTGCTGCTCATGAACAGTGAAAAGCTTATGCGATGGAACAGCAGGTAGAAGTGCCATGAGATTCAAGTTTTGAGGCCCCAAGGGTTTCAAATTGACATACAAGCCTTTTAAAGTTTTATGAGGGCATCTTGTAACTCCTCTTGCTCAGTCCCTTCCCAATGCGCAGGACCAGTTGATTTACACATCCAACCAAAGGAACAATGAATTCCAGGAAACCCTGCAGAAACCATTGTAGAGTTGTAATTAAAAAAAGCCTTCAAGCAGCTTAACATCTCTAAAAACACCCCACCAAAATGCAAAGGGGCAGGTCATCATCTGGCAGGAATTTGTCATAGTTCCCCTGAAGTCTACAAAGCCAGTCTGATCTTAAACCTGGCAAGCAGCAATATTCCCTTTCCAAAACAGATGCAGTCGACAGGGATTGGTAAAAGGAATTGAGCTAACCATGCAAAAGATGGCACGGCGGTCTCTCCCTCCCCTCTGAACAAAGACTGAACAGAAGAGAGGTGTAGCAGCTCTCGTGTTGCTACGTCAAATCACCAAGTCCACACTCAGGTAAGAAGTCAGGGAGACACGTTCTCGAAACCTCCTTTTCAGAGCTGCCCGTAGGCAGCCATTTGAAGTGCTTGACCATGACAATATGACATGAAAATATGAATTTTCATTTCTACCTAGAAGAACTTTTCCAATCTTTGCAATCTCCTATGCCTGATAAAGGGTGCCTATGCCTGAAAACTTGCAAATAAAGATTTTATTTTTTTGCAAATATCTAGTTGGTCTAATAAAAGATAACACCTCTGCCATGAGTTTTGATCCCTTGACCATGACAACAGCTTTACTGAACCATCAGGCTTATTTACAGTGAAATGTACCCTATACTTCACTACAGTTACCCTAGCTATCTATAAACCATCATTATAGTAATTACTGTGCTAATTATAGCATGCTACCATTATATTCATACTAATTATATTACTATTATACTAATTTTCTGCCTATCCACTGATACAGCTTTTGTTAGCTAGAACAGGTATTTTTCTAGTCTCGAATGAAAAATGATCAATCCTTAAAAACTGACAAGCGAACATGTCACTACAGTCATCTGCCCACTTTCTCCTGAGGCAATGCAAAAAGCCGGGATTGATTCTGAGTTCTCCTGTGCTGATGCGGTCATGATGGGAGACAGCATAGGAGCATCTACATTGGGGAAAGGGACAACATAAAAGCACAGTATGCTCACTCCATGCTTAAGACAGCGAACTGATTGGTGCGTGCTCACTGCTATGCTAAGACAGCGATGTCACACACTTGCACCTGCATTTTTGCACACTGGCTTCTAGGAGAGCACAAAACAACTGGAGACTCTCCCTCTGCCTGAAGAAGGGTGTTTGCCCCCGAAAGCTTGCAAACAACAGATTTTTCCAACTGTTTAGTTGGTCTAATAAAAATATATAGCACTGATGCAAAGAACCTTCTCTGCCTATGTCCTTAGACCAATATGGCTACAGCCAACACCCCCTGAAGCCAGCTATGTGACATCTTTGGAGAGCAGGAGGATAGGCGAGCATGATGCATTTCAAATTGGGCACCCAAAATCAGCAGCCACGTTTAAAAATATTGGTCCTAGGCTTTATAAAAATGCCAAAAACCCATTCACCTGGCACAGGGGAGGGGGTATTGAGGGGCAAGTTCTTGAAGGCAAAAGGTCAATGCGATACTAGATTTCCAGTGTCTGTGGTTGTGACACAGTTATGTTTAGGAAAACTGACAGTGATCTATGAGTGCATATCGTTGAGTGGGGGTCTTTGGCAGGTGCAATTATAGAAGAAAGTCCAGCAGTGGTTATGGGGAATAAGAAAGAAACATTTCTGCGATAGGATTGCTTGTGAAAAACAGAGGCTGTTTGAAGTCCTAACAGAGATGGATGAGGGGGCAGAGGGCAGATGTGATGGGTCAAAAGGCACGTGATAAATTATCCAACAGCTCTAAAATGTATCATAGGGTCCCACAGCTGATGACATGGAGATCATCTCGGTATACACCAGACAGCAACACCTGTCAAGCCACTTTCTATTATAAGAACCTCATTGTTAAGAGTTTTGCTAAAATTTAACCAGCCACACTAACACTTTCCATGGAAGTACCTGCACAATGCACTAACTCTCACCGTCAAATGGTTGTCTTTGCATGCAAAAGGCTTTTGCAGTGCGCTCAGTGCTGTATAAACATTTCTACCTGCCATCTAAAAGACTAATCCATTTAATGCCTGCTTCTGTAGGTACTCCTCACCTAGAGGAGTCATTCTATTATTTACAATAATCTTTTTGGCACCTTGACATCCCATTGCACTAAGCACAGTTGTGCAGTAGCCGTGAGCCTTGAATTCTTTTTGGAGCTACGTGATACCTCCATCCACCCGCCAGTGGTATCCATGTCGCCTCCCCTCTGTCAAGTCTACTGCCTTTCATACTCAGCATGTCTTTGAGAGATGGGATATACCCTTTAGTGTCGATATAGCCATTAACATGCCCTTGAGGCCAAACGCTTATAAAGCGTACGTGCCAGGAGAAAAACAGCAAATATTAAGTGCCACATTTCTTTTCTGCAAAATATGAGCCAAGTCTGCCTTTCCAATTATTCCCCAAGTTCTCCTGGTGTTTTTCCTATTCATATGTCTCTGATCGCAGCATATGGCTAGTTTCTGAGAGCGACAAAATATTTCCCTTCCTATTCTATTTACGTAATGGTTTGTTCGAGCCGCAGTGTACTTAGACCTAACAAATGACAACCGAGAAGCGGCAATATACCCTCCAAATAAAAAATTAAATAAACCCAGCCATTCTCACCCAAGAATTTCCATCATTTCATGCTGAAATGCTGCTGTGTTGTTTTATTCCGGTTTTGATGATCCCCTTCATTTGTGATCTGGCCAAGGGTAGAGACAGACAGACATGGAAGCATCTGAAAGAGATTACTGCAGTCTGTTCCTCTACAGCAGGCTCCGGATCACTGACAAGGGGAAAAAATGGAGCTGAAAAGATATACCACTCTCTAATAACTAGAAAATTTGCAGGGCTGCATATTCAAACCAAATGGTGTTACAGTCTTGTATTCACTTCTCTATCAATCCAGCCCTAAATCTCCCCTGTGATATGGCAAGTTAAACCCACTCTGATGCTAACTACTCTTTTCGCATATTCTTATTTAACTATCAAGTATACAGTATTTTTCAACCATTAGTCTCTAAGTATCTTGTGAAGAAGAATAGCACCATTATCCCCATTTTAGAGAGGGGAAACTGAGGTACTCAGCAATCAGATGGTATGCCCTGGATCACCCAGCCAGCCGGTGGCAGAGCTGGGACTGAAACACCAGTCCCCTGAGGCATCTACCCTGTTAAGTGCTTTTGAAAACCCCAGGAACCACATCCTAAAGGAGCTAAAGGTCCTCTCTGAAAATATAGCCTGTAGGCACCTAACATCCATGGACTTGGAGGGAGTCAGTCTCCATGATGGTCTCTGGATCACCCCATTCCTGAGCAGAGCAGAGGCCTCCAAAAGTCTGACCTTCCTGCTGTTGTGCTTGGGAGCAAAGCTCTTCTCAGCTTCAGAGCAGGCAGAACTGGGCCCAAGAATATCAGAGCCTGATGGTTTAAATTTGACTTTGTCAGGAAGTCTATAAAACTCTAATAACCAAAGTTACACACTTATAAATGATCACACTTGCTGATTTTTAGTGCCTTCCTCAGCTGCATAACAGCTCAGGGCTGCACAGCTTGGCACGGTATAGCTTCATTTTCCCTCTCTCTTCCTGTCTCTCTCAAGCTCAGGCATGCAGTGGTTCACATTTCACCAGGACAGGGCCCTCTCCTGCCCTCACTTAACTCAATGGGAGTTTGCCATTCATGTGTCAGTGGGGCCATATGAAAAGCTCAACGGTTCAAGCCCACAAGGCATTCAGCCTTGTACTGAGCTCCTGGAAACCCTACAGAAGCCAAGAGAAGTTAACGCCTTCTGTACTTTGCACAAGAGGTGTTAGCACTGGATGGTGATAATGCAATGCAAAACTAAGGATCCTGATAGTCTCCAGATTGCAAAAGACCCAGAGGCTCCATTTAGGATTGGGGCAAACTCTTGTAGGCACTTCATAGATGTTAATAGAAAGAGATTATCTGTCCCCAAAGAGTTTTCAATCTAGGATACAACCTACTTCTTTAGGGCACCTGTACACACCATGGGGTTTAATCCTTATTAAATTAAATAGGTTTATAAAATGTAAACTTGTTTCTTTTGGAGCATCGCATCAGTGTTTGCACGCACTACGTTTTTGAATGAATTAAGCCCGGTCCCCGGATGGCACCACAGGAGAGTGGGATGGTCCAACGCTGCCCCACTGGCCCTGGGTCCCCCACCCCACGCCCTGCCACACAGCTATGGGAGCATGGAGCCATCACACGGCACAAAGCACACAAGAAAGAAAAAAAAGTGGAAGCAATTCGAAAGCGGAAGAAATTTGAAGAGGTAAACTACAAAAAAGTCGCAGTGCTATCCGGTGGACAGAGAGGTTCATTACATGTTTTTTAGTGCCTTTGTGTTTGCACACAATGAATCCATGGACGCGACACATTAATTTGCAGTGAGCCAAACTAAATCTCGCCTAAGGAGTTTTACTTTAATGTGCCAAAGAGACTTTTAAAGCATCCGGAAAACCCACTCATGCAAAGTCACACCACTGTGGTACAAGAAAGGGCAAAAAATGTGGCATATATAAAGGCCCTTTGGGTCCATCAAGGTCCAACTCCGTGGACTGTTATTTGTAGGAGCAGAGCTAATTTAACACCAGATTTGGCATATTGTACATATTACTGGATTATTTTCCAACCTATTTCTTTTTGGAACCCCACAGAACCATATTGGCATAAATGAAATACATGTCACAAGCCTTGAACACTCATGGCTGTGTTGCCATGAGGACCCATGGCCACAAGGCTTTGTAGGAAATCTCATCCTGCTGCAGAACTTGATCCATAATGGACAATGAGGACCTGAAGAAGCCAAACTGTAATACCCATTGGGTACTGATGGAAGACAACTGGATCAAAATATTTCCATTTATTATTGAAATAGTCCCATTTTGAGGGATTCTGCCATTTTTCATTATGGTATTTTTGTCCTTGTTGAGCTGAAAATTCTGTTTTCTGCTGAATAATGGCTTTGATTGAAACTTTTCTGCCAGCGTTACTTTTAGTTTCTTGTTTGCTCTGAGAAAGAAGGCAGTACCCTGCACCAGGGCTGTGCCTGGTTCAGTGTGGTGACATCGGGTACCAGCCACAGATATACTGGTCAGGGCTCAGTAGAGGGACTGGAGCCAAGGTCTCTGATCATTTTCTGTGCTTACCACCTATTCCTACCCTGGGTAAGAAATGCAGAATCTCTGAGGAATATGAATGTGGGTAGCCCACACAGGCTGAGACATAGTTTGCATTGTCCTTTTTTTATTTTTTTATTTGAGAAAATACTCATTAAAACATTGATTTCAAAACATGAAGCCTTGAAATAAGAAAAATAGTGCAGAATGCATCAGGTATAAAACTGCTTGCTTTTTTTGTCCCCTTATTCTCATGATTTTCTCCTATTGTTAACCTCAAAACAGATGTTTGGTGGTAAGGAGAAGACTCCTTGTGTTTCAGCAAGATCTTTACAAACTCCATAGCACTCTTTCAGCTGCAGCCTGAGCAATATATCCTCAGTGAACAATACAAATATGCAAGTTTCAAGAGATGGAAGGGTTGTATTGTCACTTGCTAAAAATCTTTAAGAGAAGCCAACTGATTGGGGTTCACCAGTGATTTTCCAATGGTTCTTGACTTTGTTCAAATAATTGCCAGATTTTAAAATTCAGAAAGGTTCTGTAATCAGAATAATACATTGATTTCAGCAGTTCTTCTTGAGGTGTAAAATACTGTCCAACAGGAATAGGAGTCTGACAGTCTGGCCTCTGTTTCATGGAAACTATTAAATACAATGAAATGTAGAGATTTACCCCAAATACCTGCCCCATAAATACTGCAAGAATCATCTTTTTGGTTTGTGTTTGTACATCACTTGCACAACAAGAAAGTGGTCAATGAATGGAGTTGCTAGGTGCTATCACACTCTCTCATTCAGAATCAGTTGAAAAGTTTTGAAATCTTCAGGGAGTCTTTATCAGAGATTTTCTGAAGCTTTTTGAAAAATGTATATCTATGCTACCACATGGAAAGGCTATTTAAAAAAAAAAGGCAGGGGGAGAAGAAAGTAATGAAAAACTAAAAAAAACCCCCCACATTTTAATTCTACACAAAAATGTTCTATATTTCAGCTTTCATTTCTGAAATCAATCAAATGCCTCTGAAGATCTAGATGCATACCAGAGCTTGGATTTAAATCTAGCCCTAGACCAGTCACGTTTTTAACGTATAACTCAGATCACTTTAAGGATAGCAGGAGCAACTTGACACCATCGGCAATCCAAAAAGCCATCCTTTCCAATCCGTGAAGGCTCTGTGCTTCCAGCCCACCTTAGATCATTTTGAGAGGCTTCTAAAACATATTGGTCACCATTTTTTCACCTCAGAGGATCTACAATTGATTCATAATAACTGAGACGCCAACCCGCTTCTTATTCAAGTCAGTGCAAAAGTGGCCATTAAGTTCAGCAGAATGGGGAACCAGCCTTAAGTACAATGATGTTACAGGCAAGAGGAATTTCAAACGAACCTGGTGAAATATTTTACAGCCTCTGTAAAAGATCTGACTGTTATGGACTTCATGAGAAGAACGCACGGATTGCCAGTTCAAGTCACACCACCGGGTCCATCAAATTCAATGGCCTCTCTCTGGAATGGCTGGTGCCAGATACTTCAGAAGAAAAAGCAAGCAAGAAAAAGAGCAAGCAATCCCCATCATGAACATTTTGGGCACAACATTTCCAGGCACTCAATGAATGACATACCCTGAAGCATAAATTGTTTATAAGCCTATTATTTTATGTCAACGTAGCGTCGCTATGGGTATTCCCATTGTGCACTCTGTGTGCACATTTGGCACGCTTTGGGGATGATCTCTGGAACTCATTCACATCGTTGCCATTCAAGCCAACCCAGCACGTGCCAATGAAACCTTTAAAACATGCCATCACTGAGTGTACAATGTACGTTTGTATGGCCTACGTGGTAAGCTGCATCTAATAAACATCCTATGCAACCTACAGGGACTTTACAGCTCAAGGACTGCTGCCCTGCAATCCTCTTCAAGTTCAGTCCCTATATTGTGTTATAAATGTATGGGTTTATGCATACCAAAACTGTGTGTGTGTATGTATGTGTGGACTGCTACCTCCAGGGTGGTCTTGGAAAAAAGAGCCAAAAAAGATGCTCAAATATGATTACAGGATATAATAAAAATCAATGCTTCTTCCAGTTCATTCTTGTATATTCTCTTGGAAGAAGAAGAAAAGAAATGTTTTTGGTTTTTTTAAAGGAATTGCTTTCTACCCACCCAACAGCTTCTGCAACCATTGCCAGCTTTTCTGTGTTTGAACCTTTGAGTATGTACTTCAGAGCCTCACATGGTGAAAACTAACCCTGAAAAGCTCAGGGGACAACTGAAAAACCCATTGAAAAGCTAGCACTTTGATTCCTTCATAGCAAAGACACAAAATTAGGACCCTTTTCTTTTTAAATCAGGAAAAACCTCCTGTCTCTGAGCAAAATGAAAACTGCAGTGATTACTTCTACCATAGATGGCTGAATAAATATTTACCCTATAAGAACTTGTATGAAGGAATGAGTTTTTTTCAGACAAGTTCTTTTTTTTTTTTTTACCCTCCCCTAATATACTGTTCACTGTCTCCATAGCTGTGAATGGTCCTGGTGTCTCCTGCAGTGTGGGCGACCATTTTGCTGATCCATCATTAGTCTCTAGCCTTTCCTGGAACTAGATTAGAGGGCAGGACCAGTTCCCATTGACATCACTGGCAAAATTCCTTGGCCTCGGTTCACTGTGCTCTGCACCTTGCACTGTTATTTACTGCAAAAGCAAAGGCAGGGCATAATATGACCATTCTGCTAAGGCAGCCATTTAAACCCACATTCCCCTTCATTTGCACAGGTGTATGTGACTAATTAGGATGCCAGCCAAGGGATGAAACCCAACTGGCTTCAGTGGAAACAGGATCCAATGCACAGGTTCCTATATCATGATGGAAATCAGTGCAGCCCAACTGCTTCTTAGTTGATAACAGCAGAGAATCCAGCCCAGAAAATTCAGTTCATCATTTGAATGTTTTATTTTTCTTTTTTTATGTGGGAAAGAGTTTTAAAATCATTGTATAGTGAATCCTGTCATTCTCAAAGTCCCTGGCAAAGTGAGGGGTTATTTATTTATTTCTCCCCATGCCGAGGGACACAATATTATGTCTTTGAATTATTTATACCTTATCTCTTTGAATTATGTGCCATTATATTTTACACCAGTGGTCTCCAACCTTTTTAAGTAGGAGATAACCTTTGGCATTTAAAAGCAACCCAAGATCTACCGTGTGCTGCTGCTACTCCCTGCCCCCCAACCCCCTGCACAGCAGGTAAGTCTGCGGGGAGGGAAGGGCGGGCAGATCAAGGCACAGGGGAAAAAAACAATTTGGGGGTGTGCCTCCCCAGCAGGTAAGTCCCACCTGGCCGGGGCCCCCTTCAACTTACCCCTGCTCCTGCCTCTGCAGCACTGTCCCTCACTGCAGGGGCCTCGACCTAGCCCCCGCCCCTTCCCTCCCCCATGGACTTACCTGCTGGGCTGGGGCGCGTGTGTGCATGCACACAGGCACTCAGCTCTCCACCCCAGCCTCAGATCAACTTCAAGAGGCTCTGAGATCTACTCCAAGAGTCCCCGAGATCTACCGGTGGATCGAGATCCACAGGTTGATAACCACTGTTTTACACTGAAAGAGTTGTAGGAGTCCTACTGTGTTACCTCTCAGCTCCATGCTCTTGGGGCACCCTGGCACAGGATGCAGCCTGTCTGACTCACAAAGAATTCCCCACCCCTCTCCTCTACCTAAACAAAAACTGATTAAGATGCAGTGGGAGACGCACCTAAAACCCTCCGGATAAGGGTGACAAGAGAGAAACAACTGCCTTAGGTCTCATTTGCATCCGAGATGGAAACAGATGACCATTCATTTACATGGGAGACGGGGAACAGGAAGCCTGAAGCAGAGACTGCAGTGAATTCTGGGATCAGAGACTGTATGATGGGGAATCTGTGCTCCAGATGCTAATCAACACACATTTACACACACCCAGCTCAGCATCTATCAGACCAGTTCTAATCTGGATCTACAAAGGACTTCCCCCCACCACGCCTCTAAGTTTAATAGGCATCTCGGGCCGTACATTCCCCAGTCCCACTACGGGAGGCCTAGTTAAACTTGATTGACTAAAACTCAGTTACCAGGTTAGGGAATGCTGAGGCAAAGAGACTGAGTCAGAGGGGGTATGGGCAACATTTTGAACAATGGTAAAGGGTTCATCACAGCATCCAGCCCATTGCAGCCCTGACCGCAAGTGTTGTCATACTTTTCCCGGGACAACTGGTGGAAGTTCTCCCCCCCCAAAGGTTATGAACACTCCAATAATTGCCTTAAGTCTGTTAAAAGACTATCGTAAGACCTGGAAAAGTCATGCTAAGCTGAGGCTTGTTCACAACAAGTAAAAATCCAAAACCCTGATGCTGCAACCTATCTATTGTTTCTGAAGAAACCATGAGATATCCCATCAGTATATCTGCTATCCATAGCATAGGAATTTCAAGCTGGCTCCTAAGTGTCTGGTTACTCCCTAACCTGATGTTTTTCTTGATTATCAGTCAGTTTCTTGAGATGTTCCAAACCAGATAACCCCTTGTCAATAGAAAAGACAATGATCTACACTATTGAGAATGCTTTTTAGAAGCTGAACTGAGGGTATAAAAATCTGTAAAAAATCAGCAATGTGTGTGTGCTTCAAGAGAAGTCTCTCTCACACCACCCGCTTTCTTCTCGAGAGGCTGGGAGAAACAGATCGTCTCCCTTCGAGGATCGTGCTGAGAACTGTACCTGTCAAACAACCCGAGTGGCTTGGACTGGTAAGATCCCAGCGCTCTCTCTCCCTCCCTCTCTCTCTTTTCTCTCTCTAGGCATAAATTTCTGAACCTGAACTGTATTAGGTAAGCTTGAGCTAAGTTTCCCCAAATACTTAGTGAAACCAGGGTAATACTGTAATTGTTTGTGTTTATTTTTCCTCTGCATGTCTATTACTGCTAGTGTCATTATATATTGCATATACTTAGCAATAAATAACTTTTACAGTCGAACTGGTGGTAACTGGGTATATTTTTCCTTCTCTACTTCTCCTTCCCCACTTGCTGTGCAGCAACACTTCTTTTACCTAAGCTAAAGATCCCTGTGAAGCCCAGAAATACTGTGGGGTCTGCTCATCAAGAGGCTAAAGATTGGGACGTGCTGAGTTTAAAACACATAAGGGGATCAGCTTGTACAGACTGATTGACCCAGTTTGGCTCAGATGGGCCCTAATGAACTGAATGCTGACCCATGAGCGTGTCATCTGGACACCCAGCTGGATTCAGAGGTATTCGGTTTACCTGTGTGCTTGTGTCTGACTGCAGTTTATTGTTCCTCTGATGAACTGATTCTTGGCATATGAGGGTGTCAGCTTGTCTATGCTGATCAGCCCGGCTGGGTCAGGCATGTCACATTAATCTGTGTGTATGACTCTTTTAGTGACTGGAGGAACCCAACCCCATTGAAACTGAGTCCTGCAAGACAGCTCCACTGGGGGTGAGGACTTGCAGAGGGGAGATATACAGTTCCGTATAGAAACACAAGTAACACAAGCAGCACATTGATAGAATTACCAAGACCCTAGAAACGTGTCCCTAATAAATGAGCACACCCCAAGGTGATGGGCAAATCTGGTAACAATTGAAGCCAAAAGAAGTACTTGTGGAGTTGGGTGTTTCTCAGGGCAACAATTTCATCTTCTGGACCAAAGGGAGCATAATCATGTCTAAGCCCATCAGGTGGCTTCTCCTAAGATATTTAAATCAATTCAAATGACATCCTTTCTCTTCATGAAACATTATTACTCTTTGGGTATTACTCTCTGCCTAGTGCGCTTGTCTTCCCCAACCATTTAGCTCAGGCCGACCAATGGAATTTAGAATTGATGCGCTGGAATTTCAAAATTTTCAGTAAATGGAATATCAATAAGAATGTGAAAAATGATTAAAATAAAAGTTATCTAGATGACGCTGCAAAGATACATGAGTATTCGCAGCATCATAGGGCTGAAAGGGATCTCAAGGGTCACCTTGGCCAAAATTAATTGGCAAGAACTGGGTCAACGTTAGATGAAAACAGACTTTTTTTAAAAGCAAAATCGGGCCTGTTTTCTGGTAGAAGTCAATTCTGCATGGGAAAAAAAAATCGAGTGTTGTAATTTTGCTATGATTTTGAAGTAAAAGCAGAGGTTAAACTGTTATTTCACACAAAGTAAAATTTTGGCTTCTTTAGGCAAGACAGTAAGAATAAAACATGCAAATGCTTGCATGAAATTCCCTGAATGTCACACACAACTGTTTAGAGAGGTAATTTCTATTGCAATCTTTACTTATAAGGATATTGCTGCATGCAGAGCTATATGACACATAAATCATGACAAAACTGGAAGAAATAACAACTCATTTTATCGCGGAGCTCTTCTTGCAATGCTTCCATAGTGCCAAAAACAACTTTCACTTGTGATCTAGTTATTATTTCTCTTACCAGAGAAGTTCCCACATTGTCCAGTGCCATTAACATGAACAAGTAAATTCCTCCACATTTGGCCTGTTCCCGTTGGGTGCCAGATGCTAATCTCTTGCACCATACGCTTTATGTAGAATATCTCCATCATCCTGAGATCAGACTCGTTCCCAGGCATTTAGTATCAGCAATGATGAATGGCAGCCTGACGCAGGGTGCCGACTGAAATACAGGAGACCTTCATTTTTTTTTTCCAGACTGCCAATTTTATTATCATCTCTCCCCATGCTATGACTCAGTAAATTGGTAAATCCCTAAAATGAAGAGAATGCGTGTATTCCTTGTACTGAAGATACATGACCATTCCTCTTCTGCAGCCAGGGCTCCATTTCCTACTTTATACAACATCCTTCACAAAGCATTTTTGTTCAGGGTGGGTTCATCAGTAAGTGCTTTGAGTCTCTGGGAAGCCTACTTTGTGCAGCCAGAGAGAGAGAGAGACAGCGAGTGCGAAGTTCGTTCCAAACACAACAAACCCACCGTTGAGAAATGCGGTCGGAATAAATCTGCCAACCTATCTTCTGCTCAGCAGTCAGCTCCCAACGCTCGTTGGACAAGGAATACGGTGTTGATTTAATAGATAAGACTAGAGATTTCCCGTCCCACTAACCTAAGTCGTTTCCCCAAATAGCAGCCCAGCATTAGGTCCCCAAGACCCAGGGTCAGAAATAATTAGCAATTATTTCAAATCAAACTGTTAAACCCAAATAATCTTCACTGGCAGGTATGCACATGTCAGGCACGGATCTGATTCCAAGCCTTGAAATGGCTCAATATGCCCCAGATCCCGGGGGATCTCCTGCTCCCCAAACTCGGGACTCTAAATCCCATACCATTTTCCATTCAAAATGACAATGTGAGCTAAAAAGATAATGAGACCAGTGCTAGTGTAGACAAATGAAGCCCTGTTACAGTTATTGGCACAGTGTCTGTTGATACCTCCAGAAAGTTAACTCCAAGGATTGCGTTACTGCTATTTTTGCCCCTCTCCACTCACTGTCAGACAAGTTCCAATTAAGCTGTTTACCATTGAACGTACAGAAGGGAACAAGTCTGGTAAAGCAGATCTCCTTTTAAGGTGGCGTCAGCAGCCTTAAACATAATATCATCCTTCCCCCGGCATTCTTGGCTTAATGCATGCATTTTAAAAAAATATATTAGGAGGCTACAGCTATACCACAGAATTAGTTATCAGGAAAGACATCCAATGCCACATGAACTATAATGCAGGGAACACAGAAGAGTATTATAGGCCCTTTCTTTCCCCACAGGAGTTGGAGATCATTGGGAGTCTCTGTATCTGTCAAGTGTGATTTTTATTTCCCCTTTGGAACAAGCTATCTTTATGAAATGAAATGACTGCCTTTCATATATTAAAATAACACCTCTTTAGGAGAGAGCTCCATGGTCGCTGACTGCAGGCCACTTCATAAAGAGAACATTTACACTGTCCAAAACTTAAAAGCCTGCTCAGGATTGGACCAAGACTAATTGTAGAGCATGGACTAGGAAGTTTGGTCTTCGGTGCAAAGGTAAGTACAGAGCCAATGAGCTGTTTTAAAGACCTTATTCACATTTCAACGCCACTTTGCTAAAAACAAAGAAACCTTAAATGTGGATTTTTTAATAGTACTGTTAAAAGTAATAGACATTTTGAGCAGCTTTGCATTGAAATTGTTTAAGGGTTTACATACATGGCTGGCTTCATACCCTGGTGCTTTACCTCATGCTAAACTGTGTAAACTTTCTCTTGGAAACACAACTACTTTTGTATCCAGGAAGCGGGGCTTAGAAGCAGAGGGTGTAAAAGTGAGCGGCACTCCAAAACACCATGCTTGCACACCATTCTTTGCCCCACGCGGACAATGTACATCTTGTCAGTGCAATAAGATTTGGAGAGAAAACCAACAGAAAAGGGCTTCGGATATTAGTCCACTAACTAAATCCTACACTTTGGCATGGCATGAAGTAATCTATTGGATAAACCAATGGCACGAGGCTGCCTCTAACTAAACCCTTTATCCTCTTTGTAAAAGTTCTCTCCCAACCAACAATGTAATGTTGAAAAAAACAAATATTTGGGGGATCTTATCTCTTCATATTTTCCTACCCACCGCTTAGTATCTCTATGTACAGTTCTTTCATTTCCTCTTCCCTCCGTCAGAGTTCAGTCCTTTGCTGATGCTACTTCTGACCATAGATGGGCAGATTTCTGCTACTTCTAGATTAAGCTGCACACTCTTCTGAATCCCAGTCCTTTCATAAATCGTAGGGTAGTCCACTGGCTCTGGACCGGAATGTGGGATTCCTGTAAGCCAGGGGCGGGCAATTATTTTGGGTGGAGGGCCACATACTGAGTTTTGGCAAGCCATCAAGGGCTGCATGACAGGCAGCCAGGGGCAGATAAATATTAATTTTCTAAATTTTTTAAGGGCCCCGCGGGTCGGATAGAATGGGCTGGCAGGCCGCATCTGGCCTGTGGGCCGCATTTTGCCCACCCCTGCTGTAAGGCCTCTGGAAAACCCACACCACCCGATAACCTTCCATCTATCAAATGGAGATAATACTTCCCTACCTGCTGCTAAGGGCAAAGTCATCGATGACTGTGAAGTCTTTGTCGCCCATACAATATTTGTGAGAGTTTACAGCTGGACTCCAAATGCCGCAATTCTGTGCTTCCTGTTTCTCCCCAGTATTAGAAATTAAAACTCCCAAAACACCCCAAGGAAAAGCCACTACTGAGATATATTTGACCTAATCTGCAGCAGCAATAATGGAAAATCTCATGGCCTGGCTTTTCAAATGATTTTGAAGGCCCACCTCAGGCACTTCAGTGCTCTCAGAGAGCACTAGCCTGCCAGGCCCCATCCCCTGCTTGCTCCCCCAGCCCCCTGGCCCCTGCCCACTCCCCAGGC
>NW_017728993.1:21842939-21843247 GCF_001723915.1 Gavialis gangeticus | reverse complement strand
CCCTTTAAGAAAAAAAAAAACTCTCCATGACTCACCAGTTCCTGCAGCAGCCTCAGGGCTTTGGGGGGCTCATGGAAGAGCCCCCCCATGTGGCATAGGGCAGCAGGGATAGCTCCCCATTGGGCAGAAATGGTGAGTCTGGCAGTTTGGGGGGTTTTTTCTTAAAGGGCTAGAGCCGGGGCGGGCAGGACAGCCATGGGGGGGGCTTGTGCAGACCCCCCCCATGCAGCATGGGCCAGTGGGGGGCAGCAGGGATCTCCCCCCTGCCTAGCAGCTGGTGAGTTGGGGGGAAGGGGAGGTTTCAAAGA
>NW_017728993.1:21836905-21842716 GCF_001723915.1 Gavialis gangeticus | reverse complement strand
AATTGGCCGAATCCGAAGCAAATACTAGCTGCTTTGCACAGGCCTACTAAACAGTCTAACTTTAACACCACTTCACATTCCTTGGAGTTACCATGTGTAAACTGTAGCACGTAACAGCACCCTATTTCTGATTTATTTTGTGCTACATAGCTTCTTACCCATCCTTATCAACACGATATATGAACATCTTCCACAATTGCATGATGCAGCGTAATTATACCTCCTCTCATTCAAAAGCAGGCACTCTCGATTTAACCGCCCCCCTAGTTCTGCTTGCAATTAGAGAGGAACAAAATTTTTGAAAGAAATGCTGGAACTATGTGAAACACATTCATGAACCTCCTAAATAAGCCTGGTCCCATTTCCACTGAGCCCTGTCAGATTATTGATTCAGATTCAAGAACAACCCAAACTCATTATACCCAGAGAAATACTTGACTTTATTCAAAAAGCATTGCACAACTGAGGAAGGAGAACCCATTCAAAATGAAACCAAAGTCAATGTCTACAAGAAGCCTTTCATGGTGAGTTTGCAGAGCTCTGCCTACCATGTTTTCCAAAGGGCGAAGTGTTCTCTTCTGCAGGCCCAAGGGAACACCCCCCCCTTCATCCTTATACCTGCCTTCTTAGGCATGTTTTCTCTCTCTGAGTTAAATGCATGTATGAAAAAACGCAAGGGCTTTTCTGCTGTATTACAAACCTTTTCGCTTCAGAAAAAAAAGGAGCATATGATTCATCTCAGGCATGTCCTCCGCCTTTAAACACATTGTGAACAGAACGGGTTCCACATGAGTGGAGTGGGCAAATTTTGGAAAGACTTCCATTATCAGCTAACTTTTTTTTTGGTGGGGGTGAGGGCTGGGAATCAATCTTCCTCCAAGCCACTTCTTAACTAATCCTTTGAAGGGTGTAGGAATCAAGAGTGATGTGACACGTCATCCCAGCAACCCTTGTGGGCTCCCTCATGGAAAGGAAGTTCAAGCAAAGAGATCTTACGGCATGAACATCTCATAAAGAAATGGGAAGGAGGCCAGACCTCTGCATGTGGTGTGTGCCAGTGACTTTGTTATAGTTATTACATGAAAAGCATTCAGATACCACAGTGATAGGCAACTCTATAAAACCCTAAGATGAATGCATAAATGGATGGACGGACAGATAGATAGATAGACAGCAACTGTGATGCTTAAGGTCTCTGAGGGACGCTATGTATCCCAACACTCCCTCAGGTATGCACAGAAACTGAGTCAAATCCAGTCCAGCAGTTGTGTCTTAGTAGCATCTTCAGGTCCTTCTTCCATGAATTTCAGGAGGGTGATGAAATGAATGAAAGGGAGCATATTTAAGGTCAAGGCAGATTGTGATGGGCAACGCTCCACAGTTGTTAATTTTACAGAGGTCACAGCTGTATACTTCTTGGATTTGCAAACCTGGCCAGGAAGTCCTGAGAAAAAGAGTACTACTTGTGACATTTCTCGTGATATCTGCATTTGACCCACCCACAAATACCGAGGCAGGATCTTACCATCTTTCCCTTTTGAAGGGCCCACAGTGTAGTCATGAAGGTATTGCTATTGCCCCCCTTTTTCTCAAACGTCCCTTTTCAGTTTCACACATGAACAGTCATTTGCTGACAACCATGGAGGAGGCGTATCTCCCCCATCCCCTTTCCAGAAACCCTCCCAGTTACTGTTGTTACCTTTGAGCTTATTATTAATAATAGCAACACTTGGCCTATTAGACATCTAAGTTGAAACATTTACCTTTGAATCACCAGCTCTCTGGTCCTCACTATTTCCCAGCAGGAATCGGGAAAAGCAGCTGCGGGTATTGCAATAAAGCAAATTGCAATTGTAACAAAGAGTCTCTGTTATGCGGCAGCTACTGTGCTCCACTCTCAGGGCTGAAGTGTAAATGCAATGTACCGTTTCCACCCAACGCAATGTGGCCTTAGTGCAGCTTATAGCTAGAGATTCACAGAATAGCAATGGAGAGCACAGCTCTCCCCCACCCACATGCCCTAATTAAACCACAGGAGAGAGTTTCCTCCCTTCCCTGGAGTTCAGCCAAGTGAATCCTCCTTCCCAATACCCCTTCCTCCTTGGCTGGTACAAGAAAACCTCCTCCCTTACTGCTTGATTCCACATAACCACCAAGAACCAAAACCGAATTGTTCTTGTATGGCCCCGGCAGGAAAGAGGAGTATTTAAACAGCAAAGGGATCCAGGTTGACCCCATTGCAGGAGCCACAAATCTACAGAGGTGCCTACAATTTATTGGGCACCTCCATTTTGGCCTGAACATTTCCTGATGCTCGTCAGCTTGTGCACAGGCTCAGAAGCATTACAGACCAAGCACCTCCATGCCTAACACCTAAACTCCACTTTAATCCAGACTGGAACGGGAGACGTCTACTGCCTGTTGACTAACAGCATTCAGATCAATACAGAGCACTGCAAACGCGCCCCTCTGCCACTCCACTGGTGTGGTGGAGGTCATGCTGGTGGTCCTATACAATAGCTTAGTGGTTGGAGCACTTTCCCAGCAAATGACACATGTGTCCCCATCAATTAAAAGGTTCAAACCTTCATATCCCACTTCCCAAAGAGGCCCATTGGTCCCAGGCTAAAGCATAGTCTTGCTTTTCCGAGACTGCTCTAGAAAGGAACCAAGACCACAGATGGCCCAGTGCTTAGGACAAAGCCTGTGAACACACTTGGAAAGCATCCCACTGATTTCAATTTGCTTTTCATGAGGCATGCAAAGTATCTAGGGTGTTCCTTGGCCTAAGGATGAAGTAGGACCCAAAGGCAAGAGAGGTGACCATGGGACCTTCACACAGCTCCATATTGCCTAAGAAGGAAGGTGGAAGGGACAAGCAAAGTGCTAACCCTCAAGAAGCATCATTTACCCCAAAACTTCTGACCCCAGCTGACTCCCTGCCCTTTGGGCAGGGGGCTGGACCCGATGATCTTGCAAGGTCCCTCCGAGCCCTAACATCTATGAAATCTATGAAACAACTGCTTTCTTTTGTGCTCTACTTTGCCATCTAGCTGGAGGCTGCTATATACAGATGAGAGATGTTGACCTCTGACATATGCCCATTAAAACCTTGCTGGATCAGGGTTTTAGACTGCAGGGTCCTGGAGCAAGGGCCATCTTTTTGCTCTGTGTATACATAGTGCCAAACCCAATGAGGCTACACAAACTAGGGACCTTCATACCCTGTTTCATGGAAGAGCTTACCCACCCCCCTTAAGAGTCCTATCATACACATAAATCTCAACCTCTTGATGTGACATTATAATCCTCTCCTCCCAGCATCCGGCCTTAGGACTTTTGATCCTTCCATGAATATGAAAAGTAGCCAAGAATCTATCTAGATAGCTCAGCTTGCCCAAGTGCATTCAAGGGTTTCAAAACTTCAGTTTCCTGCTTAAGGAGGAGAGCAACATTCTTTAAGGCTGGAAAGGGGTGGAAGCATTTGACGCCATTTGGCCGGTGTTTGCTAATACTTCATGGTCTGATGACAAATGTAAAAAGCTGTAAGTTGGGTATTGTGCTGAATTTGCATCAGAGCCATTAATTGTTGGGAGCTGGAATTGAAGTCAAATCACCCACTTTAGATTTACATAACCCGGTGGATCATTTGAGGCTGGACTCGATGATCCTCCAGGGTCCCATCCAGCCCAAATGTCTATGAAATTATTTCATACCTGGATGGCAAGGGGACCATTGTAAACTTGAGCACCTGTGACATCTTGTTTCTTGTTACTACAGTACAGCAAATGAAATGGTGGCGGGGGGAAGACATTAAGCTCTGTGCTACTGCTGCTGGGTTTTTAAAGGACTGCTTTAAAAGCGCTTTATAAAGCAATATTTTGTCTCAGCATCAAATACGACTGAGCAATTTCACCTCTCCATGTGCCAACTCAATTTTTCTTTGCATGAGCATCTCAAAGAGTGATCAAGGAGCATTTGTGCACCCTGGTCTGCGGCCCAGGAGCTATGCTAACACACCGGGAACAATACCGCTGCTCTTCGCTAAGACAGCTGAGGAAATTAGTATTGGCTGAAGCCAACTAGTTTGTGCATAGTTTCAGAATGAAGGAAGAAAAAGTTTGACGAGGGGAACAGGGGTGAGGGGGGGAATGCGACGCAGAACTGCAAAATAGGTTTTAAAGAAGAACAGGTTTGCTGCATTAGATTTTTGATGTTAAAAAGTCACTATTGAATGAAATGTACTTGTTAATGTAAAGGAACCTGGGCAATTAAGATTGCTATTTTTGTTCACACAGGGTGGAAGGTGAGTATCATTTGATTGACATTAATAGCCTGTATTAGGACTATACATACTATACTTCAGCCAGGCACCAATAAAGACACACACTCCACTAAGCAAGCAGTGCACAGTGCTTCTTTTGTAGCAGAGGGCCAGCATTTTGAAGTGAGTGACAGCCTTTAAAGCAAGTAGTTGAGCTTTGCAGAGATCCTAACTCAAATTGTAGCATCAAATGGAGAAAGGTTTCACAAGGAATTCTTACCCCCGGCTCTCATTGCTGGTTTTAAATCTTTCAAGGAGTTTGCATGTGTTTACAAATGTTTGCCTCAGCCTAGAGGACAGTCAAATGAATCAAAACATGGCTTGGATATTTATTAGGCAAGCAAAAATCATGCCACCCTGTGCACATTCGACTAATCTGATGCAGCAAGAAAATCACAATGTGCTAAGAGAAAAGGGGTAGAAACCAATACGTGTGCCAGCAGGAGCTTTAAAAAGCAGCGGTTAATGGTTCTGAATTAACTCGTAACCACAGGGAGCAAAGAATCAATGGTACCCTTGAGGTCTATCCTTGTAGTATTCAAGAAATATGGATTATTTCAAGAAATAAAAGTTATCGGATTTACCCAAAGAACCTTGTCTGCCTCAAGAGATATGGTGATTTTGACTAGGAAGTTTTTGTTCATAATGAACATTTCTCCGAGTGCTTTCCTAACGGCCTCTTGCCGTACCAAATATCAGGGCTTCTCCAAGATCTGCAGAAGTGAGGTGGTACTTTAGATCACCGAGTGGCTGGAAGAAGCATGTGATTCAAATGGAGGGACTGCAAGGCAATACAGGTGGTAGCTGTATCTGCAGACATATGCTTGGAACCTGGACCCTTTTGCTCTATTTAGAGGGACTGCCCTGTGCCATTTGAGAACAGAAACTGGGCTGGAGGTTGTGAGCAACAAGATGCATCTCAGCATGGGCGACAGGTGCCTCTTGAGCCTGGGGGGGCCACCTGCAGAAGCCGCCAGCAGCGTCAATGGCAGGGACAGGACTGGCAAAGACCCGCAGAAGCTGCCAGCAGTGTCAGCGGTGTGGACAGCCCTGTCGGGGGGGGCACGTGTCCCCCCCACCAGTTGCCTATGCATCTGGGTATGAAGCTAGTAAAAGTAAAACCATCTAGCTCCTGAGTGTCTGATCCTAAAGACCTTGTCACACAGGCCACTTAGCATATCGTTTAGTTAGACTGTAGTAAGCATGATTGTGCCGTATCAATCATTAGAACAAATTAAAACTGGATCAACCAATGTGTTTTTCCAAAACCAAATCAAATGCTTCTTGTGGGCATTGGACCAGTTGGCCCTTGAACAGCTTTTTGGCCCTATGATTCTTATATCTATATCTATACCTAGATAGATAGATAGATAGATAGATAGATATTAGGCACATTTCAAAATATCAAATCAAAATATCCCTTATTAAAAATGCCCAAATGAAACACTTTGATGGGTTCTTTTTTTTTTGGGGGGGGGGGGGGGGGG
>NW_017728993.1:21829379-21836836 GCF_001723915.1 Gavialis gangeticus | reverse complement strand
TATTTTCTTTTCTTTGCGGTAAATGATTTGCTGAACTCTGCACAGACCGGTGAATAGTTGCAGCTAATAAGATATCAGATTTTTCAGCAAATAATGCATTTGTCAGAAAACATTGGACCCATTTTAAGTGGGAGCAGACAGTCCTCAAGCCCAATACCATCCCTCCAAAAGAAGAGATAGAAAAGAAAGGCAGAAGGGGACAGGGAGAAGGCGAGTACTCTTAATGAGCACTATATGCTTGACATCTCTTCCTCATCAGAAAGCCCCAGGTTTTAACTGCCTGTCCCATAACTTTTACAGACAATAATAAAAAGGGGAAGTGTAATTCTTGCAGTTACATCTGAAGAGAGGTTTTAATGAATATTAAACAGCTTTGAACATCAAAGTATTGACTAAAGTGGAAACCTTATATCTTTACTACCAGCCCTTTACCCCCTACAAAAAGTAGCAGCATTTTGTGGGAAGGGGAAGGTCCTTGGCTGGAATGTCAGAAGCAATTTATAGAAGCCCACTGACTTGTACTTTGAACAAGCCTTCCTCTGCATGTAGTTTGTAACATCCAATAAAAAGGTATGTCATTATCTCCTCCACGTCAGCCGGTCACCCTAACAGGAAAAGGATCTCTGCTGTAATGCCTACGGAAACACTTACTGTATTAAAGACAGATAAAGGTCCTTCCTTTTTCTTTTTCTTTTTCTTTTTTAATGGAACTGTTTTTGCTGCTCGAGATTCATCCAGATTGTCTCACGAATGCTAGGACAGAGTCTCCCAATGGGCATGGCCTAAAAACTCACTGACTATATCAACTGAGATGGGGAGAACTAGAAAAAAGTCAAAGGATTACCCACTGTTTCTCAGTTATTCTTTTTAAAATTATGTTTATGCTAGTCTAAAACCTCTAACCAAGATCTGGGAGTCTTGGGTAAGATCCCAACCAATCGCATTTAGAGTCAGTCTCCTTTGTCCAAGCTGCTGTAGTCTTGTTGTCGTACCAGTAACTAGACAGACAAGATGAGATCCAGAGCTCACTGTGCAAGATGCTATATATAGGGTGACCCTACGTTTTCCCAGACATGTCCTCTTTTTGGGTCCTCCCATCTTTGTCTGGATGGGTTTGTTTTAAGTATTAACAAATGTCCGAGATTTGGGCTTTTGTTCTGATCAGCATTGAAGTTTTCCCTGGCACTGGAGTGCAGCAGGGTGGGTTGCAGCAGGGTGGAGGAGGCGCCTGCTGCTTCAGCGGGGGAAGGGAGTGGGGGCAGGGCAGCTGGGAGACTCTTGCAGGACTGGGGGGGAGCAGGAGGCTGCGGGTCAGGAGTGAGGGGCACCAGCAGGGCTGGGGGGTATAAGGGGCTGTGAACCATGAGTGAGGGCCATCAGGAGGGCTGGGTGGGGCTGTGATTTGGGAGTGAGGGGCACCAATGGGGTGGGGAACTGTGGATCAGGGAACAAGGAACAAGCAGTGCCAGGGGGCTGAGGGTTGGAAGGGAGGGGCATCAGTAGGGATGGGGGGGGCTGTGGGTTGGAAGGGGCACCAGTAATGGTCTGTGGGGTGCAGTACTGTGGGTTGGGAGTGAGGGGCAGCAGCAGGACTGGGGGGGCTGTGGCTTGGGATTGAGGGGCAGGGGCACTGCCCCCCCCCCCACAATCATATTACCCACCCCCCACAGGTGTCCTCTTTATTGAAACTGGAAATATGGTAACTGTAGCTATACAGAATGATTGCTATTAGTAGTGCCCCATGTGACAGATTAGAGCACTGCTGGCAGGCCTCAATGAAACCGGGATCATCACTGAAAAAGCCCACTGGTAGGGCTTGGCCACACTACTGCAGTCATGAGACTTGGCCATGCCATCCCCAAGCACCCCCTACCTGCCTGCTTCTGATTCCACGCTCTGTGCTCAGAAATGCACCAGTGAGGCTGCTTCAGGGGTATCCCCAGCAGCCACTGTCAGGCAGTCTGGAGACGGACATCTCAAAACTGATTGTAGATGACCCCCCACACCACCCCACCCCGTGCCAGAGCATCTTCACTGGTACATTTGTGAGTCTGGAAGAGAGTTGTGTTTCATGTATTTCCTATTGTTTCATTTCCCCATCCCTCTTTTAAATCAATAGCAAATAGCCACAAAAAATTCAGTGGCCATTGATCTGTCTTTATATAAACCTCCAGGAAGACATAAGAACTGTAAATATTCTACCACTCTCCAGCACTGACTTTGGTGGGACTTAAGCATTTGCTTAAGTGCTTTGTCAGGCAGGGATGGATGTAAAATCAGCAGACGCACAGAATGGCTAAGATTTACTTGAGAAGCCTGTAACCAGCAGAGAAATGAACTCTTTCTCCATGAACAATTCACAACCCTGGAGGCTGAGGGGCGGGGATGGTGACTGCCTGCAGGCAGTGGTGGCAGGGGCATGGCATTGGTGAGCGGGGAGCTCCTGCAGGCGGCCACAGTAGTGTCAGTGGTAGGGGGGGCCACTACCCACAAATGCCACTGGCAGCATCGGCAGTGGCCAGCAGCAATCAGGGACCACCCGCAGATGCTGCCGGCAGTGTCAGTGGCTAGTGGGGGGTGGCAAGCGGTGACCGCCCACAGGCGCCCGCACCATCAGCAGTGGCCAATCGCAGAGGGTGCACCGCCAATCTCAGGGGGTGTGCATGCACCCACGTCCACCCCCTATGCATCACCAATGCCTCTCTCCTAAGTCCAGGATTCTCACCCTAACCAGTGGACAAAGCAGCCTCATGATGGATGAGGTCAAGCATTTTCTTAAGCCCTCTTCTGAACTGAGCCTACTCTCCAGTTACCTCTGCAGTTTCAGCTGGGATGTATTTAAGCACTCTCCAAGGACATAGCAAAATGGATGATGGATCATTAATGAAAAGAAAAACAAAATTCCACTGGAAACTTCAGCCACACTTCACCAGTGTTCCTTAAACCAAGGACTGCCTGTCAGTGTTGCTCCCAAGGTCAAGTTTCCCTCTGTGTTGATCATGAGTTTCAATATTATCTGTTTCTTTCATTACATTTGAGCTATGCAAAAAGTGGGTCAATGTAGCAAATCATACTGGCAACATCACAGGGTAAATGTTTCTTAATGATAATGATAAGCAAATCCTTCCTCACCGTGACGTCTGGCTGCTTGTATGATGGAATGGCACAGTGCACAGATCAATAGCTCTTCCTCATATCAGTCTATACAATCAGTAGTGTAATTTGGGTGGCCAAGCAGGACACTAGCCTCAAGTGCAGACTTAAAGGAAGTACCAATATGCCCCCACCCCTCAGGAGCCTTTGGTATGGCAGGTTAGGACCTGCATAGCCCACCCCTGCACCCAGGGGGTGGAGGTGTAAATGGAGCACCAGGAGTGGTCCCTGGGGAGCCAGCACAGCCACCCAGCTGCAGCAGCCCAAGTCTATACTGCTAGAGGACAGTAGCAGCTGCTGCCTGAGTGAAGACAGCCCTGGCAGGTAAGACTCTGCTCCCCCTCTGTTCCCTGTCACCATACCTTCCCCCTGCCACCTGCCACCTCTACCCCCAGCACTGAAACAGCTTGCTATGCCTCTGTGTACAGCTGAAAGCAGTCAAGAGGTGAAGCTGCTAATGACTACAGAAATGACTAGGTTCTGCACCTTCTGGCTAAATACAGACAGTCAAAAAGCCCAAGGCTGAATTGATTCAGTTTTTGCAGGTTAGTCTAAGCTGCAAAGATTGAACCAATAAGCAAATGAACAGACATTCACTTTTGATTCAGGAAATGCAGCTACATGCCTGCAGTGGCTCAAGTCAAAAGCCAGGGGGTGCTAGAGTATGGCTCTCTGGCAGGTAGCCAGCATTAGCTGTGCGTTCTCTTCCTCTTCCTGCTGCCCCTGAGATCTCTGGAATTTGCAGTCCAAAATCAAAACAACAGGACTCTGTAGGGTTGCTCATCACTTCCTCTTCCTGCTTCCAGGTGCCTCTGGGATTTGTAGTCCACAGTCACAGCCAGCAATAAGTAAGCCAAGGCAGGACAGCTCCATACTCAAGAGAAGGGAAGTTTAACCCCACCCCCCTCCCTGGCCCCAGACCCCAGCCAGAGTTTGGGGAGGAGGGGGGGGGAACAGTGAGCCAGCCATCACTGTTCCAGCTGTGGAGGAGGGGTGGGGCCAGCCCTGCTCTCTGTAGCAGACAGCACAGCACAGCCCAGGGTTTCAAAGTATGCTGGGATGCTGGGGGACTCTTATTTAACTTGAACCAGGAAGGAGTCTGGGACAGAAATTCTATAAACCAGTTTGACCTACATTCAGGTTTATCTTAAACCAGTTTGGACCATTTTGAAGCACTGAGCTCCTGTTTTGAGCTTATGTGCACTGAGCTGCTGTTCTGTTGCAGGTTTAAACCAGTTTCTGATCACTTAAGCAGGTTTATATGTAACTTCTGACCCTTGTGTGTATGAGTCACATCTCTTCCTGAGGCTTGATCCAGACCCTATAAGAAGAATTTCCTTTGGATTCATGGCTGTGAATCAGGTCCATTGGGAAGTCACTTGCTCACCACCCCTAAAAAACAATTCAAAGATTACCCTGCTATCCAACTATACAGATCCTCCTTGCACTCTGAGGACTGCAGTGAGTTTGCAGAGAGCTGGACTCAAAAGCTACCCTCCTATCTCTGCACTGATATAACGCATTTGGGGGTAACTTTATGGACAAAGATGGGAAATATTGAGGCCCATGCTGAGAACTAATAACAGGTGAAAGCAGCTCAGCTCTACCACTGCCTGTAGACAGGACCCTTTTCTATTCACCAAAAAGTCCCTGGTCTGGTTGTTCACACTGCAATTTGGAGACAGAACTTAAGACGATATGCTTTGTTGTAGCTTATAGTACAATAAAACAGCACAGACCTTTCCTACTGCTTTACCAGGGCTGGAGTTCACTATGGGTCACCGATAAAACCCACTTTGAGGGAAAAATGAGGCAGCAGCTTATAAAAACACGTTCTACTATGTGTCTCCCGCAGTTCTATGCACCCCTTCTTCACTCTACAGTAATTCATCCCGAGTGAGATGCAAGCCATATCAAACCTACTCCAATCCTGGCCCGTTAAATAAAACATTGAAATAAGTTTCTAGCATTCGGATGTGGTTATTTGGTCACCGTTTGGTAAGATATCATAAAGCACTGGGCTGCAATTCAGCGGAGGACACTGCTTGCTGCCCGTAAACCATTAGCAGCAAGGTCAGTAGACCTTGACATTGATTGTGTAACCCTCTGCATTACCATTCCACAGTTTATTTTCTCTTCCTCTCATGAGGACGGTAGAAATTTTAGGAACAAGAAAAGGGCAACCAGCTCAATCCTCCTGCTACTACCCAGCAATCTTCTTAATCCTGCTCTTTCCTTAATCTTGCTCTTTTCACCAGGCCTCTCCCCCAAAGAGAAATGGAGGTGTCCCTTGAACTTAGCCATATCCTTTACTTTGATTGCCATCCCTCAGATAATGTGTTCCATATGTTTCTATACCTCATGAGTTAAAGTCTTCAGCCTATTCTCCCCTATCTTCCCAGGGTTTAAGCAGGTCCTTTATTTTCTAAGCCCGCTGCTCGTTTGAGTAATCTGTATCTGCCTCGTAGGAATGTCTAAGGCCTGTGTTCTGCTATTGATGGTTAAAATAAGCTTTCAATGACACCAGTGTGGGCCTCGGCATTTCTAATCTTTTCTTTTTGTCAGTAAAGTTACCCCCAAGCCATTCCTTATCATTTCAAACCTGCCATCATCCTCATCGCCCTAGACTGCATACTCCAAGGCCAATCATATGTGACCATGGTAAAATGAGAATGCAGTACCATGAATAGTAGTATATCAGGTGTCATATACCTTAATAGGAACATGCTGAATTAGACTAGTGATCTGTCTAGTCCTGTATTCTGTCTCTGCATAAGCACTTTCAGAGGAAGAAACCTTGCAATTCAGTTATGAAGTAGCCTGACTCCAGGACCAGTTCCCTCTGGGCCTCCCCATAGACATCAGGATCTACTGCATGGGAAGGAGTTTGGCTGATGTGTTCTCAGCTTCTCCGTGCGAAACAGTGCTCTTAATAAACTTAGTTGGTCAAGCAGTGAAATAAAATTAAATGCTATAAAATCAATACTGTATGTTTGTTTTTGTCCCTGATCACTTCGATGAAAAAGACTGTGAAAATATGTGTAGGTATAGTTGTTAAAATTAAAACTACTGCATGAGGTCTGTTGCTAAATATGCTGAACATTTGAACATAGCTGTCCTGTTCCTCATCATTCATGGAGCAATGATGTCCAATTGCAGCAAAGGAAATTTAGGTCGGATATTAGGAAAAACTTCCTTGTTACGACAGTCATTAAGCATTGGAACAATTTATCCACAGAGACCATGGACTCTCCATCCTTGGAAGTCTTTAAAGGAAGGTTAGACAAAGAGTAGTCTAGGATGATGTAGACAGGGATGATCCTATTGTGAGCAGGGGGTTAGACCAGGTGACTTCATGAGGTCCCTTCCAGCCTTACTTTTCCAGTGGCTTATACATTCTTCAGCTCCATCTCTAGCCACGTGAAACCACCTTTATTTGCATGGTTTCCTGCTGGATCCATAACCTTGTTCCAAGCTCAGCTCAGCTCAAGTTCACTTAAAAGCCGTCTGAAGCAGGCTTCAAATTTGTCTTAGCATTGCACAAATTTGACCTGAGTTAAGGTTCTCAGTGAGGAACGCTGTGCTTAGTAAGTCATCGCTGAATCCCTATATGGATAGCATTTCCCACTGAATATTGTACTCTGGGGCAAGTTCTTAAGTTGCTTGTTCCTACCTGTTTCCCACACACCTCTCTGCAGTTACTAAATTTAGAATCACGATTGCTTTCAATGATGTTTCTCTAGTTCCAGCAAGATTAGCAGAGCCCTATCATAGTTCACTACACACATACAAATCGTAGGTCTTATGTAAAAGTCAACTGTGACCCGTTAAAAAAAATTGGCTGCTCTAGGCCTCCCAAAATGCCCAAGTCCAGGACAAAATTCCTGGTTGTCTTGTCACTATGGGCAGCACTGGACATGAAGTGAAGAATGCTACCTGTCTCCCTTGCAGCTCCAAGTGTTTGGACTCTTCATTTCACCTCTGCTTCTTTCATTTTGGATGTCTCTGTATCACAGCACTGTTTCCCAACTGAAGCAAAGCAAAGTTATGCTCCATCCCGTACACAGGCATGAAAAGCTGCAGGGAAATCCAAACCTATTTGTGAATTATTCAAAACCTGCTATGGAATTTAACGTCAAAATGCTCATTGATTCTGTGAGCCTAGTCCCTTGTTATGTTTAAAAATCTCGTTCCACGTATCTCAGACAATTGTCTAACATCTCAGGTATTCACTTCAGGACAGAAATGACTTAATCACTGAAGCAACATTACAGTGACCCCCTAGTCCAAACACAAAAGAACTC
>NW_017728993.1:21817857-21824379 GCF_001723915.1 Gavialis gangeticus | reverse complement strand
TATATATATATATATATATATATATATATATATATATATATATATATTGGTCAGCTGCACTCACACAAGATAAGAAAGATCACAGACATCACAATTTTCAAGACTGAATGCAAAACCTAGTTCCTCAACTTAACTTTCCATCATTCAGTTCTGCACTTTTGTGCATACACAGGCAGGCATGCACACACCCCCACACCCACACCCATACACACATACCACCTTTACTTTTCATTTACCATTTTAAAGATGTGGAAATGATCCACGGTGTTTCTCCATAAATTGAAATAACTGAAAATGACAATGGCTTTGTCTTGACCGACAGAACATGTTGTTTTTGTCTTAACCTCAAGTTAACTAAAATTATTCAGCTGTTATTTCACTATAAAATCCTAAATTACGACCTGGTATTTGGAATTTTTGCCATGAGGTAGCCAAGTGAGCAAAGTTGTATACTCCTTGCCTATGGCTGACTTCAATGCCTTTACCTTACAGTTTCAGAGGTGTTGGTTGTAGCCATGTTGGTCTACCGTATCCAGGAAGAGCATAAAACAACGGCAGATGCTTCCTTTGCCTGAAGAAGGGTGTTTGTACCTGAAAGCTTGCAAAATAGAAATTTTCCAACTATTTTACTTAGTCTAATCAAAGATATCAGATTTATCCCAAAACCCTTGTCTGCATATTTACTTTACAGTAACACTCCAGTATCTTGTCTCCACTATTTTCAGAGCAGTAAATACAGCACACTAGTTATACCAAGATAAAACCATTGACGACAAAGCCAGTAAACACCTAGCCAAAGCTACTGCCATGCTCTTTTTAGGCTGAGACACTAGGAAGGGCCACTAGGCACTCCACTTGCATTCCCTGAATAATTGAAAGGCATGCAGACACTGTAAGGCCAGACAGAATTTCCTTCAATATCCCAATACACGCAGTTACTGGGCCAAATCACTGACTTGCCACAAACGACTCAGTTTTAACCTCAAGTAACATCATCTTTCAGTGTAAGCGATATATTTGGAGATGTCCCCCTTCGGATATGTGCCTCAGCTGAAATTTAGGGCATCAAAAACTTTGCTTGAAATTCCTTCTTCCGATATTTTTCCAGTGTGCAGCGGTTTGACAGCTTGCCACTGGCAATGCCTCCCCCAGAGGATCGGCGAACACCCAACAGGAGTGAAAGGCAGAAGGAAAAAAAGCAGCAAACAGCATTGGAGTACACGGTGCTCCTTCGACACACAAGCTGTCCATTTTAACCGGGCACATTTGCTGAGATGGAGGCTTTTGTGCCGAGTTCCTTTAGCTGCCTATACAGATGTGCAGTTGTCGGATCCAGGTTTCCACCTACAGTGGTTTGCCTTTCACAAATGTTGCTCTTTAGGAAGCTCTATTATGGCAGCAGCGGGTGTATTTAATGGTTTGAAAAGGAGATCGTGAGACATGATACTGAAAGGATCCAGTGTCTTGGGCTGTTCCAGAGCTGCAAATTAAACAGCAGCCGTGGAGCCAGAAGGCTGCTCAGGTGAATGGCTTTCTCACAGAGGATTTCCCAAGTAAGACTGAATAGTTGATGGCAGGTCCTCAGGTGTCCCTTTGGGTTGATCAAAATAAAGGCCTGAGGGAGGGGTCTAAACCTCCCAAAGCCGAGATTACGTGACAGCCAGCCGATCCAGCCTGAATGACTGGCAGAGGCCCATCACAGGCAGCAGAAGTCAATTAAGCCTCTGCTTACACACGGTCTTTCTGAGCCAAGCTAAATTTTTATAACCCCAAATGGTTCTGTTTCAAATTCTAAACTCACACTTTCACATCCCCTCCAGTAGAAAATATGTGAATTAAACACATGTGTAACACGCACACATGCAAAGAATGCACCTTAAAAGACCCTGATATTTAGCAAGTTTTTGCAACGAGACAGGGGAAAGGCTTGGAGTACCGGGCTCTGTGTTAGGGGAGAAACCAATTACCATTGCTGAAAAGCCCACTGGGAACACAAGAAACCCCTGCCCTTTTAAAATGCCAAAGGTCAAATCAATGCAAGGATTCTCCTGATCTCCAGGAGTTAAGTGGGGTTGCCATTATTTGATTACAATTCTCTCTGGCCCCATCCTGAGATACTACATTTACTCATGTTTCACCTTCACCAGACATTGCTAAACTTTTGTGCTTATTAATGATTGCATTTAGCTCAAGATGTGAATTTGGTGAACGACTTTGCAGTGGTGACCCTCAAACGCGTCAGACCCGAAATCCACTTTCCCTAAGCACTTCAAATGTCTGAATGCGTATGCAAAATATAGGCATGATCTAGCTACACAATTCAGAAGCAACAGTTTTCTCATGGGATTTACAGCACTAACTGCTTCTGGAAGGGGGCAGAAATACTAGAAGAAGAGCTCTCCCCGTCGTATTTGGAACGCGTCTATCACCATTTGAAATGGAGCTGAAAGAATAATTCCCAACGTGCAATTTTCTCGTGCTTAATTTCCCCTCTTGTTCTCTGAAGAGTTGTTCACAAGTTAGATTGCGATCAACTTTTATTTATTTAAAATAACATACTCAATAGCTCTTGCAAGTAATTATTGGGATTTGGCTTGTCTACAAGCAGTTTGTTGTGACTTTTCTGTCTTTAAAATTCAAGTTGTTTTGACTGGATATATATGAGTGGGTCACATGCCTGGCTTGTGATCCCTGACTAGATGAATATAACTCTTGCATCAGATTTCAGATGCTAAATATTTGCATCTACAAATCTGAAATTTGCTTTCCATGAACACTTTGCCGCAGTCACTTAAATTTTACTACATTAATAAATATTCTTACCAGTAACTTATTCTTGCCATCTTCTTGAGCATTACTAGAAAAATTAATTTAAAAAGCATACAAAAAACCTGTGAAGTTTTAACTTTTAACAAATATGCGCACATGAACTTTCACAGTCTTTGCTGTAGAAGTGATGTGGGGAAATAACAAGCAATTTGGTTTCACTGGTTTCGTAAGATTTGATTTTATTTCACTGCTTTACCAATATAAGTTTATTAAGGATCGTTTCGCACTAGGAAGCAAGGATATGAGAGCACATAAGCCAAACTCTTCTTTCAAGTAACTTTGCTGGCTTGAATGGTGTTAAATAAGGGAAGAATTTGAGCCCACATTTCTATTCAGTGTAAGGACAAATCCTTCAGAGGCAACATGCTCTAGCCATTGCTTGCTATTCCTTTCTTTAAAAGAAATGATAGGTTCATTTGCTGTCATCAGATACATTTGGCTCTGTTTTCCATTGCACGGATCAGACTCAACACTGCCACTGCCTTCTACGTGTTTCGTTGGGGGTGGTGACAAGGGTTTGTGCTATTTTCTTAGAAGAGGACCATGCTACTTGAACCTCATGTCATCACTTGAAGCCAGCATGAGTTCCAAGACTTCCTCCCCGCATTAAGTGAAAGATATTTCTCAGCAATGTCTTTTATCTGCCTGAATGCAATTCCACCAGCCTGAATTTCTTCTAAACGCCTTCCATCTGCTTCCTATTTGACTCTAGCAGGCATTCAAGGTAGATGTAGTCTTCCATTTGTTTAATTATGATTTCATCCCCAGGGAGCCGTCTTGCTGCTCCAGGTTTATTGTGTCTGCTCTTCATTTCCGGAACATTTTGAGTACCCGTTCTTCTGGTTTTCATGAATGAGTTCCTCCGCTAGCCCTTCCCCAGGTCTGCACTGTCTGGGTTCAACCTAAATCAGTTTATATGGCTCAACTGATGTGCAGTACATATCTCAGCTAGATGAAGCTAATCCCTGAAAGATGCCGTTTCAGGAAACTATGAAGAACGTGTCAGAGGTGCTTTTATTTTATGCTGGATGGACATGACTCTCAGGCATTCAGCTTAGGAGTTGAACAACTCCTTTATCCATAGGAACATAGGAAATCCCATATTATAACAAAACATTGCTTCTTATGGGCCCAGTTTCATCACCAGCAATGATCGGGACCAGCTGCTTCAGACAAAGACTCAAGGATCTCTGCAGTGCTCAGTTAATGGATAGTCTCTTAACTGAGCCATTTTGCAACCCTGTAAAGCCCTTTGACTTCTTTGCTCTTTTAACCAAACCTGGATAAGAAAAGACACAAGACCTCATCAAAAGCACAGTGTGTGTCAGGGAAGTAAAGCCAAGTAATACGTAATCTGTAATATATAAACCATTCCCAAAATGTTTAAGTCAAAGTTAGATACCTAAAGTCAGTATGAAGATGAACTCAGCCCAACCTTATGGACTCAAGCTTTTCCAATAAAACTAAGTACTTTTTTCTATTCAAGCTTCATGCAAGAATGATTCGCATCTGAAATATAACTGTTCCTCTTTTCCATGTGAACTCTATGTGACTTCTACATCTGACGTTATGATATGTTGGGTATAGAGCTTAATTTCCTGAGTCTTAAAAAGGCCTGAGTGAAATCTTCCAACTGGTATAAATGCGGGGTGGAAAGTACTGACATCTATACTGCACTGGCCCATTTCTACCAGCTGAGGAACCGGTCTACCACTTGGTTGAAATCTTTATGTAGAAAGACTCCTCTGTGTGATTGAGGTCCCCAAAGGAAAGCCATATAGGTCTTAAGAAAAGACAGAATTTGGATGAGAAAGACTTGGCTTAGAGAAATAAAAAGGTTTGGTTTCAAAGGATCAGATGCCTTTGGTTGCCATCGAAAAGACCCAGGTTCAAGAGGAATGTGAAAGGGTAAGTAGCTACAAGAGAAAAGATTATTACCAGGAAGCAAAGGCATACGCCGTCCACACATATGTACAGGCAACGTCTATGCACAGGTATCTGGGAAACAAAAAGTCTCCAATCTGAAGGGCCTCTAAAGACAACCATAGCCAAAGATTACCATTAAAGATCATAGGCATCAGAAACTCAGCCAACCAATGGGACTAAAATAAATATCAGACTTCTTTTAAGTTGGGTTTTCTTCCCCCTGCCGCAAGATGTAAGCTAATCTATTTAGTTAGACAAACATGGCTTATTGCAATCTAAGTAATTTTTATTTCTTTATATACCACAAGAAGTAAACTAATCTAGTTAGTTAGAGAAACATGGTTTTGCTGAATTCTGAGTAACAGCCCTTGTAAAGGAGCAAAGTTGTTGTTTTTCTAAGTCCCGATATGTTTTGCCTGTGCAACTTTTTCTGAGTCTGCTGGGTTTCATATCGCCTAAAACCTTTCTGGCCACTCCTCTCCCTGCTGGCCCCTTGAATTTCAGAACATACACTGGAGGTGGCATGAAAAATCCTCAATGTGCTGCAGTGGAAAAACAATTTGTAACAACATTTCCTGAAGCAATAGGTTCCAACCCATTGAAGCTCTATTTACCATATGCTTGAAAGACTCCAGGAACAACAGAAAGCCATGTACAGATGCCTGTGTGCAAACGCGAGTGGAGTAAAAATAGATCCTTCTGACTTTCAGCCAGCAACATCTGAGAAGCATTTCGATTAGGCCTTTCTCACCCAGACTGAATGAGTACCTGGGAAATCATCAGTGCTGTTCACTTTGTACCCTGAAAGAATTACTGTTACCACAAGGGGCAACTATGGAAACTCTTTCGGCACTAAACCTATAGCTGCCTTCAATGGATCTTCAGCGAAGTGCACGCAGATCCACAGCTGGCCTCAGTTTCCAAAAGGAGGCCTGAATCCCATACATAAAAGCACATATGCAAAAGTGTTGTTGAGATTGTAACTACATGGGTCAATTGGGCAAACACTCATGCACACACGTAAACACACGCACAGATGGCCCTCCTCCCTGTACAGTTCCAGGTGTATTTTTTAGGGCTCTGTGAAGCTTCAGTCCCCAATTTGACGGGGCGGAGATTCAACCAGATTTGGTGGCCGAATCTCCAAATCTGAATCAAATCAGAGGATCCTTTAATCTCTCCGAATCGAATTGGTACCCTCAAAATCAATTCGGAGAGATTCAGAAAGTTTTGGAGTTTTGGACATAGACACAGCTTTAAATGTTTTTTATACATACCTCAAGGTACCAGCACGACTCATGAATGCTGCGATGTTGGGGCACATGGAGCATCCCACAGAAGTGTGGTGGGGGAGAGTGGGCACATGCTCAGCAGCAAACCCAGAAGTGAACCAGAAGCATTTCCAGTCCACTTCTGGGTCTGCCAAGAAGTGTGTGGGGGCCCCCTTGAGGCCCCCTCCCTGGCTTGCTGACTGATGCCTCCCGGGTCTGGGGGCACCCGGGGTCCCCCCCCAGCCAATCGCCGAGCCAGGGGGGTGCATGGGAGCCCCCCATCATACTCCCTAGCAGACCCAGAAGAGGACCAGAAGTACTTCTGGTCCACTTCGGGGTTCACTGCTGAGCACATGGAGGGCCCCCTCGCACTCCTGTGGGACGCTCCATGCACCCCAGCATCACAGTATTCATGAGTTGCACTGGTACTTTGAGGTATGTAGAAAATAACTTTTAAAGCTGTGTCTATATCCGTTGAAGCTTCCATAAACCATTG
>NW_017728993.1:21812627-21812857 GCF_001723915.1 Gavialis gangeticus | reverse complement strand
CACCCCAGCATCACAGTATTCATGAGTTGCACTGGTACTTTGAGGTATGTAGAAAATAACTTTTAAAGCTGTGTCTATATCCGTTGAAACTTCCATAAACCATTGAAGCTGTGTCTATGTCCAAATCACTGATTCTCCAAATCAGCATCGATTTTTCAGATTTGGATTCAGCCGAATCGAATCAGAGACAGTGATCCAAATCAACGAACCAAATCACTGTCCCTGACTCA
>NW_017728993.1:21802365-21807627 GCF_001723915.1 Gavialis gangeticus | reverse complement strand
GTCTATGTCCAAATCACTGATTCTCCAAATCAGCATCGATTTTTCAGATTTCGATTCAGCCGAATCGAATCAGAGACAGTGATCCAAATCAACGAATCGAATCACTGTCCCTGACTTAGGCTGAATCCAAATCTGAATCGAATAGGGCCCACTTTGCACACCCCTAGTAATTTTGTGCTCATTTATTCTCCATGAATGTATCTGGGCATTTACCTTCTGAAAATAATTGACTCTATAAAAGGGCGGGAGGAGGCAGCTTGCCAACACCCCAAAATTCTTCTGTCCTTCATAAACCAAAGAAATAGCTGAACCAAAACCAGAATAAATTGAATATCTAGAGGCATATATAGGTATTAATGAAGGATTTTTAAAGTAATAGTAGATCAAGAAAAGGCTAGAAAATAACCAGGTGAATCACTATACAACTATTATATATCAACAACTAACATCTGCAGGCAGGCAGTTAAGTTTTGCAGACATTTCTCTTAGGGATGATAACAAAAGTTGCATAGTTCATGGATTATTTTTGGTTAGGATGAGCCTCCAAAATTTCAGGTAGCTTAAACAAGTGCACCTGCCCCGTTTGGTCTGGAAATTGGGCTAAAAATATTATGGATGGGATTTAGGGAACGGCTCTGTGTTGACGTAATGCTGCTTCCATTGAAGTCAGAGGTGAAATTTCCATGGACGCATAAGCTTCTGTGTGTAATTCAAACATCCACAAAACCTGGGAATGCCCCATTCTTCAAAATGAGGCTTTCAGTGGGATTTTTTGGTACTTTTGGGTTACGATAGAGTGGAATGCTGCATACTTTCTCCTTCTCGTGATCTTCTGATGCAGCCAAAGGAAGGATTATGGAAATGGAAAATAAGGGGAAATGAGAGAGTGGGGAAAGTCCACCCCCACCCCCGCAAGTTTTTATTTGCATTTAATTCAATTGTCAGGTAGAGGTTCAGTTGGCATCAGTTTTACTTGGGGCAGAGTATCTATCCCAAAGTCAAGCATCTAACATCTTAGTGGCAAGCTTTTGATTTCTTTAGATGAGGATATCCACAAGATCACAGTCTAAGTCTCTACTATACTTTTAGTTTTATTCACATTTTAGAAACAGGTATTGCATTCTTCAAATACTCTCACAGATATGCTTTTATTTTTTTCCTGCAGAAAATTCTAGTAAAACAGAAGTAAGACTTGCTTTGGTTGCAATTTCCAGCTCCAAATAGTGAGTTTTATTTTCTGGGTTTTATTGTTATTTTTCTTTTTGGCCAAAATTTTGGAGAGGAGAAGTTTGAGGAAAGCAGACACTTTTGGGGAGGGAGTTAGGACAGGGGGAGTCAAACCCCTAGTTTTCCATCAAAACTTTTTCTTTGATGGAAAATTTCAACCAGTCCTAGGCATGAATTTTTACTACCATTTTCCAGTAGTAGTACAGTCCTAAAGGAGAGCATAAAAAACCTCAGTACAAAAAAAACTAAGAGCCAGAATAACTTTCATCCTGACATTAGGATGTTGCTTATCCTCCCCTGTAACTCTCCTTTTAAAACACTTGCTATTGATGTCTCCTAATGGCTCTGGGTCCATATGTTTTTGTCTAACAAAAATGGTGCAATTATACTATAAAGTATCACTTTTGATAATCTTGGAAATGCAAGCCTAGAAACATGCTCCCAAAACATTATGATTGTGTTTCATCACATTCTGCCAATTGTGTTTCTCACTTGCTCAAAACTGTCTCAGTCTGTTGTGATAAAAAGGTAAATATATGCAGAACGGGATGACTCATGGGATATAGACGCTTTTGATTCAAGGTCCTTTGGTCAAATACAGGTCACATTGTTAGTGATCAAAAGTTTGTTTCATCTGATGTCCGTTCAAAGGATTCCATAGAATAAGCTGGTGCACATATGTCCATGCCACAGTTTATACTAATTAGCCTCTATGCTGGGAGCCTTAATAGTCGAGCTGGCTGAAATGGTTCTAATCAAAGCCTATTTTTCAATGAAAAAAGGCTCCCTGGCTGAAATTAACATTTTGACAGAAAAAATGCTGAGAGTCAAAATGGCCTGATTTTGCAAAAAAATAGAAACGGCACATTTTACTAAAAAAATAACTGGTTTTCAGTTAAATTTTAGAAGGATTCTTTAAAAAGAATCAGTTTTTAGTTTAAATTCTACAGTGGGAAAGAAACAGTGCATTTGCAAGAAATTATTTGATTTCTAGGATCTCCTCTGAAAAAAAATCCTTTGCATTTCCACATAAGGAAGAAAGAAGCTCCCTCAGAAGGGACTTGCCAGGTAAAAATTTGCAGCCTCTCAATGGAGCATCTTCAGTGCTGTTGACCATGTATTGCCCAAAGAGGAAATATTTTTTGGGTATGTACAAGTGTTAGACGTAGATCTACCTAACCAGGGTTAGGTCAGTCTAAATGCCCACTCGCTCAGGCATTCTCAGGGTTTAACTCAGCCAAAAAATGGCTGCCATGTCTCAGTTAGTTCATCTCAGAAAGGGTTAACCTGATCTACAAAGGGGTTAACCAATCAGCCATTCACCCCAGCCCTAGGGTTGTGCTGTTCCTTTCTCTCTGACCCAGACTGGGCTATTTGTAGCCCCCTAAGTCCTCCCCTACTGGGTAACCACCCCCCAGCATGGACCCACCAAACCCCCCGCAGACCTGCCAGCCCCGCCAACCCCAACATTGCTCCTAGCAGTGGCGAACACCTGCACACACCATACTCACCTAGGTTTGGGTCGCAGAAAGTAAGCTGCCTAAACCTAAACTAAGTGCCACAAACTTTTGTACAGACCCTCTGCATCTATGGCTGCTTGTCAAATTAGCTCTTTTTTTACCACTTTGCAACCAGTTGCATGTAAAGACTCAAATGTTTTCTGCAGGAATCACAGAAGTGTGCCTGGGTTTCTTTAAGGTAAGGTTTCCCTTCTATGTTTGGAAATGAATGGTAAATGGACCCACGGAAAATGAACCTGTGCAGAATCATAGGGTAGGTGGATGGTTGAATATTTACTGAGTATTTCTTCTGAGATAAGGGGTATTCCAACATTTTGGAGCTAGACTGGTTCCAGTGGTGGCAGCTGACAGAACAAGGAGCAGTGGTCTCAAGTTGTAGCAAGGGAAGTTTAGGTTAGATATTAGGAAAAAAACTCCCACTAGGAGGGTATCAAAGCACTGGTATGGGTTACCCACAGAGGTTGTAGTATCTCCATCCTTGGAGGCTTTTTAGACCCGGCTAGACAAAGCCTTGGCTGGGATGATGTAGTTGGGGCTGGTCCTGCTTGAAGCAGGAGTTTGACGAGATGTGATCTCCTGAGCTCCCTTCCCACACTCATTTTCTATGACTCTAATGTCTACACACACAAGATCATTTGACAAGGTGAGGAAGTCTTTTTTTTGATCAAAAGGTGCCTGCTTCCTTTACCTGCTTAGTTGGCCTGGATTTGGCTGTGTCTTAGTTGGGGATTACAAGTTTAAAAAGAAAGAAAGAAGAAAAAAAAAAAAGGACAAGTTTCTGATAGAGAAAAAGGCCCCTGCCAGGAAGGTGTGGAAACCTGAACGCCTGACATGTTTTATTTTGCTGTCATGTACGTTCTTGCTCATCTGCTGAAAAAGAATCTCCTTTGCTGAGGGCAAATTCATGTACAATCAAGGTGGGGAAATGTCATAAGGTTTGGTTTGGATAAGCACACAGACGTTTGGCTGCTTGGCTGCCTCGTAGCCAGCTTATCTGAAGCTCCTGGATCAGCTAGAAATTATGCCAGGGTGTGATTGCTCTGCTTTTCCCAGGAGATTTCTAGCCTCATGAGTTCCAGTTTGGGTTTAGCCAAGAATGGCAGGAGTGCATTCTGTCTACTAATTGCTCAAGAGTTCAATCTCCTTGTCCTCACATAAACCAGGAACTGCATGAGTGAATGCGCGCGCACGCACACACGTGCAGAAAACAACCTGGGGATTGCAGTGGACAATAATCTGAATATGTGGCAACAGTGTGCCCTCATTGCAAACAAGGCTAACACAGTACCGGGCTGCATTAGTAGGAGCGTTGCCAGCAGATTGAGGGAAGTGATTATTCCCCTCTCTTCAGCACTGGTGAGGCCACATCTGGAGTCCAGCGTCCAGGTTTGGGCCCCCCACTACAAAAAGGATGTGAACAAATTGGAAAGAGTCCATCTGGGGGCAATGAAAACAGTGAGGGGGCTGGGGCACATGACTTATGAGCAGGGATCCAGGTCTTCCATTTCCCACAGGAAAACAGAGAAAAATGCAATTCTTCCCCTTTTCTGGAGGAAAACGGGGATTACTCATTTTACAAGAGAAACCCATGGATTTTGCAGTTTTGAAAAGAGCTCTTTTATGGCCACTAGGCAGCCTGGAAAGCAGCTCCCACAGGTATGTTGGGGGGGGCGTGAATTGAGGCCCCCATAGGCAGGGATTTGGGTAAGACTGGGGCTGCTGCCCAGCCCAGGGGTGCATGGGACTGGGGCCACAATGTGTGGCTGCAGGGTGCTGGTGGGAAGTGAGACGGAGCCGTGGGCAACTTGTCCAGGGGGCAGGGTTAGGGGAGGGCAGCAGAGTGGGAGCCTGAGCCTGCAGTGGGCAGCCTGCACCTGCCCCCGCCTAACACACAGATCTGGGGGTCCAGTTCCCTCCCGTGCCCCGGGAGTGCACACAGCAGGAAGGAGCTGGCCCTACCCCAAGCCCGTAGCAGGCAAGCTGCAGGCAGCAGGTGGGGGTAGAGCTGGGCTCTGCTCTGCTGCAGCAGCCACCACCTCCTGCCAGGGGCAGAGGGCTGTGGATCTGGGTCCCTGGCCCCATAGCACTGACAGCTGGGGGACCCCTCTGGCAGGGCTGGGGGTGGCAGGGGGCTTTGGGGTGGGGGGCAAGATGCACCAGCAGGGATGGGGGAGCTGTGGAGGGTGAAGGGCATGAGCAGGGCCTGGGGGCTGTTGGGGAGGGGGGAAATGATGGGCACCAGCACAACAGCGAGGGGGTTGTGGGGGAGAGTGAAGGGTCTTTTATTTTAATCACAGATTTTGTGAGTTTTATCAAAAAATTTGCAATTTTTTATCAGGGAAACCAAGGATCCTGCTTATGAGGAAAGGCTAAGGGAACTGGGCTTATTTAGTCTCAGGGGGCATTTAATAACGGCCTTTAGCTCCTTGAAGGGGATCCCAAAGAGGATGGACCTGGACTGTTCTCAGTGGTGGCAGATGGCAGAACAAGGTGCAAAGGTCTCCAGTTGCAGCAA
>NW_017728993.1:21797100-21797365 GCF_001723915.1 Gavialis gangeticus | reverse complement strand
GGAGCAACAGTCTCCAGTTGCAGCAAGGGAAGTTTAGGTTGGATATTAGGAAGAATTTTCTTACTAGGAGGGTAGTAAAGTACTGGAACAGGTTACCCAGAGAGGTTGTGGACTCTCTATCCTTGGAGGCTTTCAAAACCCGGCTACATAAAACCCTGGATGGGATGATTTAGTTGGGGCTGGTCCTGCTTTGAGTAGGGGGTTGGACTAGATGTGACCTCCTGGGCTAGGGACAGACATTCAAAAAGCCTGAATTGATTTGATC
>NW_017728993.1:21781250-21781726 GCF_001723915.1 Gavialis gangeticus | reverse complement strand
ATTCCCCTCTCTTCAGCACTGGTGAGGCCACATCTGGAGTCCAGCGTCCAGGTTTGGGCCCCCCACTACAAAAAGGATGTGAACAAATTGGAAAGAGTCCATCTGGGGGCAATGAAAACAGTGAGGGGGCTGGGGCACATGACTTATGAGCAGGGATCCAGGTCTTTCATTTCCCACAGGAAAACAGAGAAAAATGCAATTCTTCCCCTTTTCTGGAGGAAAACGGGGATTACTCATTTTACAAGAGAAACCCATGGATTTTGCAGTTTTGAAAAGAGCTCTTTTATGGCCACTAGGCAGCCTGGAAAGCAGCTCCCACAGGTATGTTGGGGGGGGCGTGAATTGAGGCCCCCATAGGCAGGGATTTGGGTAAGACTGGGGCTGCTGCCCAGCCCAGCGGTGCATGGGACTGGGGCCACAATGTGTGGCTGCAGGGTGCTGGTGGGAAGTGAGACGGAGCCGTGGGCAACTTGTCC
>NW_017728993.1:21768202-21776250 GCF_001723915.1 Gavialis gangeticus | reverse complement strand
CAGAGAGCCTTGCCCAGCCCAGAGAGCAAGCTGGGATGCTGGGGGGTTCTGGTTTTTCTTAAACCAGGAAGAGGTCTGGGACAGATATTGCATAAATCAGTTTGAGCCAAATCAGTTAAGTCTAATACTACATTCAACCAGGTTTATCTCAAACTGGTTTCAGCCATTTTCAAACTGGTTTATGTGCACTGAACATCTGTTCTGTTACAGATTTAAACCAGTTTCTGACCATTCAATTGTCTGTCCCTAGTCCTGAGGTCCCTTCCAACCCTCATTTCTACGATTCGATGACTCTATATGTAGGTGTGTGTGTACAGAAATGCATATATATGAAACATTGAAGGGACTTTCTTTAACCCCTGGGAAAGGTTCAGTTCAAGTTTGGGCACAAGCTTGAGATAGTTCTGATTTTAACTATAGATCTGCATACAAATAGTTTCAAGTTGTGGAACTCTGGATTTTTTTTATTGATGATTTCTTTACAGAGCTCCAATTTAAACCAAAAAAAGGACATTTTAAAAAACAATGTGAAAACCATTTTAGTACACACAACAGGTTTTCAGTGGGTTGGTTATTGCCACCAAATGCATGGGATCCTTTTTCCAGCCTCACATCACACATGGTTTCATCCAGGAATGCTTTTATAGCATGGGATGGGAATCAGAATGACAATGTAGGAGAATCCCTCTGCCCACACCCAGAAAAGTCATGTCACACTTAGTTTCACTTTGTCTCTAGGTTTCCAAAGTTTTCTTGTAAACTCATTTATCCCATTAACCCTCACACAAGTGATTACTGGACCAAATCTATGTAAAACAACTTATACTCACCAACAGCATCGATAGAAAAATGCCCATTGGCCTCATCTCAGGACCTGGCCCAGCAGTGAATGGTGGAGGATTGATTACAAATGTCTTAAGCCTTAAAACATAGGGGCAAGGCAGGTAAATACACTGTACCCATTCTACCAGTGAACAAACTGCACCCTTGTGTGTGCACACTGACTTAGAGTGAAAGCACCCCCTCCGGTAAATGCTCAGGACCAAACCATGGTCCCTTTCCCAGATTCTGTCTTGCAAACTTTCCAATAATGGTCCTGAGCTCCATGCACAACAAGACATAGGCAAAGACAGCAATACAAGTGGATAGGAACAAGGAGAAATCAGGAACACTGCAGCATTCATGCAGAGCTCAGCAGCCCAATATTTGGGCAGCCATCACCGCACAGTTTGAATCAAACTGGGTGCTTTAAAACGTCAAGGTTCAAACTTGCAGGGGTATATACTGCTTTTCCATCCTCCACCCCCCTGATCCCATAGGCTCCCTCTAGTGGCTTCAGCTCATCGGTAGTGGACCCACGTTCATTATTCATCAGTGTGACAAGAAATGACACGTCACTGCTACTATTTAATTTTTTTTTTTTTACGAATCTAGGTCTTAAGTACTCATCTGGAATATTCCCCTAACATTTAGCTTAGCACAGTAGCACATAGGATGCTGGGTTTAATATGCCATTGCTCTCCGAGAACGAAACATTGTTATTGACATGCAAAGACTGCATAATTGCTGCATATGACAGGATAAAAACCGCAAGCCATAAAATACTCTCTGTGCTATGACTCATGTTTACAGTAAACAGGGGCATGCTGCCAGATGTCAGCAGGGCAAAATCATCTGGTGCTTATCCCATTTCATCATAGGAAGAAAATAAATGCATCATGGATTTTATTTTCCGTAGACAGGGATGAATGCCGTGTTAATTGTGTCCTTACAGCCCCTGAGAGTTGCAAAAAGGAAAGATTTCTTTCTCTATGTTAGGTAAAGGTGACTTCCAGGGTATTTTCCCCCCACTCCCATTATTTAGAAATAAAAGGGGGGGGTTAGATTTTTTTTTTAAATGCTGAGTGCTTTGCCACTCCCATTGTCATTAAAAGGAGGAGCTGAATGCTTGGAAGCAAACATGCACAGGGACAGAGTGGATTTTCTGTCACCTGAAGGCTTTAAAGGAAGCCTGAGTCAGCTTGCTAATAGATCTGCTATAGTTCAGTCCTGGGCTTGATGCTGGGGCCACTGGGAGAGGCTCTACAGCCTATGCAGGAGGTCAGATGAGATGATCCTATAATGATCTCTGCTGGGCTTCAGAAATGTCATGTAATTAGTACCCTAAATATAGATATAAGACTAAATATTCCAAGTCTAGAGTTTTTAGGGTGCCTCATGTGACACCCTAAAAGGCCCTGATTTTCAGGAAGAGCACAGCACCACCTGCAACACATCTTGGTTTGCAGACGGCAGTATCGTGGTCCACAGAATCAAGTTGTCTTTGAGATGTCAAACCAGAATCGTGTGAATGTTGCATTAAGAGCAGAAATTTTGAAAAGGAAAAAAAATCCATTTTTTTAGGGCCCAAATCCTGCTTGCATGAGTTGTTTCAATTAAAAACATTGGTTTGGATTGCTTGAGTCAGCAGCAAAGCTATTTGGAATAGTGCAGTGGGTTGCAGCTCATTAAGCGAATATGGATGTATGAAAGAATGGCATCAGCAATGGGATGGATGATACGGATAATATAAGTTCTGGTCCACTGCTGAAAACATGCAGGTGTGTCAATCCAAGGATGAAAATGGACCTCTTAACCCGTCCCATCACTCTGCTTGACTCCTCGGCTAGGGACAGCAGTTACACATAAACTGGTTTAAATGATCAGAAACTGGTTTAAACCTGTATACAGAACAGAAGCTCAGTGCACATAAACCGGTTTCAAAATGGCCAAAACTGGTTTAAGGTAAACCTGGTTCACTGTAGTATCAAGACCTGGTCAGACTTAACTGATTTAGGTCAAATAGGTTTATGGAACTTCTGTCCCAGCCCCCTTCCTGGTTCAAGTTAAATCAGAGTCCCCCAGCATCCCAGCATGGTTTGCAGCCCTGCCCCTCTGCTCCCTAGCTGGACCACTGACAGCTGACTCACAAGGAGATGGAGGTGGGAAACCCGGCTGGCGCAGCCCCGTCTTCCTGGCAGAGGCAGACCAGACCCTGCCAGACTTTTCCCTGCTGGAGTGGAGGGAGTGGGGGCATGGGCCAACAGGCTTGAGGGGCACAGGGATTAAACTGCCTGCCTCCCTGCTCCCACTCACAGAAGACCCCAGTCCAGGTCTGCCTGGCTTTTCCCACTGTTAGCTGCTCTAGCAGAGGGGTCGTGGCTACAGCCCACTCGGGCAGCACCTCAGGGGAAGTGGGGGACAGGAAGGGGGACTACACTCCCCAGTTTCCCCTCTCTGGCATGGCATGGGGACCCCAGTTTGGGTCTGCTCAGCTTTCCCCCCTGCTCACTGCTTTCCAGCTGGGGCCCCCATGCCCATGCCAGAGAGAGGAGACAGGGGAGTGTAATCTCCCTCCCTGCCCCCCCTTAATCTGAGGCACTGCCCTGGCTACTGTCTGGCCATGTCCCCACCCCCCGGGACAAACCTAGCAAGGGGGGCTTCCCCCCTCCCCGCTCCAGGAACACCCTGGCTGGAGACCCTGCAGGCCAAGGGGTGGGGGTTTAAACCCCTCCTCAATCACACTCAGAGGTGTGCCAAGGCCTGGCCATGCCAGCCCCCTCCCCCAGGTCAGCTCGCCTCCAGCCTTGCAGCTGCTGCAGAAAGGATGGGAGGGCTGCTCTAGCACCCCCTGGCTTCCAACCTGAGCCACTGCAGGCATGTGGCTGCATTTCCAGAATCAAAAGTGAATGTCTGTTCACTTGCAAATTGGTTCAATCTACGCAAATTAAACTAATCTGGAAAGTTTGAATCAATTCAGGCTCGGGCTTTTTGAATTTTGTACTTAGCTCTGGAAACAAACTTTTGGCTGTTTCACCCTGGAAACATATAAACAGTCAAATTACCCAAACTTGGACTTCTCTGAGTAAAACGAGCACCTGATCTCATTCAATAATGCATAGTGCTTGCAGTCTTCCTTGCAGATGCAGTCTTCCACATCATGAGGTGCTGGAAGCCCCTCTGCTACATGAGCTCATCTGCTACATGAGCTCATTTTTATCTGCAGCAGCTGAATTCAGGCAGTACGTTGCAAGCATTATTGATTCAAACAAATCCAGCATTCTCCAACTTTCAAGCCTAAAGCCCTCACAGTGCCAGAAGGCAACTTATGCTTAATGAGCAACAGCCTCATGTTGTCTAAATCCACAGGGAAATGTTAATTCTGATAACACGTTTGGGTTTTGCAATCAAGGGAATCAAAAAAAAAAATCAGTTTAAACTGACATTTCAATAGATGAGGACATTTCCATAGTCTGGACAGCATATGCAATTCTGACACGGATGATCATTTTGTCTGGACTAAAAATGTCCATCCTTGATTGAAAATGTCCATCCTTTCCATTCCCTCTCCCCCAATTCAAAGCTTTTCAAAATTTCCCATTGCAAATTTCCCCTCCCCACCCCCCCATATTCTGACTTTTTGTTCAGATGCAGGACAGAAAGTTATTTGGAAAAGGTTTCCTAGAAAAGCAAGGTTCTGTTTTTCAAACAGCTCTGTCTGAAGAAACCACTCCTGGCACAAGTTAGATAGAAGATCTGGGGCTGGATGAACTTGCAGTCTCTTTCGGTGCAGCGATCTGTTATTTCCTCTCCAGCCAAGAAAATGCTATTCATTTTCCACTGGTTCACAAAGTTGAAAGAAAGAAATATGCCCTCCCAGCTGATTCTTTCTTCATTGAGGTCTGAAGAGCACCTGCTGTGTATCACACGGTTTTCATCTGCTGTTGGCAGCCTGGCTTTGTTTGCAAAAGTTTCACACTCATAAACAAGCACCCCCCTGGCTACTGCTCTTGGATTAATACTGCAAGGAAATGTGCTTTTCACATGTACACAGTGCAGGCCTTGTGCTCTGCTGACCTTTGGTGACTGTCCTGTTTAACCGCAGCTTTGATGCAGTGGCTTTTTCGCTGGCTCTTTGTGCGCCAAGTGTGGCATTTTCCAACCCGCTGGAGCTTTGATGCGAGTCCCTATATAACCCTATCCAAACCCTAAAGACCTGCAAATCCTTGTTATACTGAAGAGGTCGGTGTTTCCCCAACAAGGTAATTCCCCCAGATATTCCCTCGGGGAACTGGGACAGAAGTTCAATAACCTGATTGAACCTAAACCAGTTAAGTCTGATACTATATCCATCTAGGTTTGTCTTAAACTGGTTTTGATCATTTTGCAAGCAGTTTATGTGCACTGAACTTCTGTTGTGTTACAGATCTGAACCGGTTTCCAGTCACTGATACCAGTTTGTGTGTAATGTCTGCCCCTAGCCAATGAGCCATCATAACCTTGGTGAGCTGAACCTATTTATTGGCCTCCATTTCTAAAGATGAACTTGCTGTAAACTGAGTCACTGCATTCACCACTCAGTATCAATGGAGGTTACTCTCCAGGAGTAAGAGCCTGTATTTTTCTACTTCCAATGAAACCCTCTGTTCCCTTATCAGTACTCATCCCTTTTACATTTGCCTCTTACCTCCCCAGGAAACAACCGTTTCCACCCCAGCACAAGTGCTATTGCCCATAAATTGGTCAGGGAGGGGGCAGCTCACCACTGCAACAAACCACCAAGCAAGTTGGTAGATCCTCCATCTCATGATGTCTTCAAACACACATGCCCAGACAGACATGCACCTCTCCATATATATTTATATGCAAATATAGACCTCATAACTCTCTCTTTCTTCCCTGCTCTTCTTTATGTTACTCTGGCCGCAAAGCAGGCTGGAACTGATAACGATTTTTGCAGGGTGCCTGGAAGATTGAGTTGAGAGGATTTAGCAGGAGACGGTTGCCGGCCTGCTGTTATGTGTGTGGGAGTGTTAAATGGGCCGTGCTGCAGCTTTGGTCCACCGTCCAGCTTTGCTAATTGGAAAAAGCTTTCTCATTACTGAAAAATATAATTGGTTGTTTATTATTCATAACAATTACCATTAATTGTCAGGGCACCCAGAGCCCTTCCAAGGGATTTTTATTATGAAAACCCAATTGAATACATAAATAATAACAGGATAAATAATTTAGCTGTCACAGCATCTCTCCGGCTGTCTGGATTGTGAAAGACACCCTGCACAACAGAAATGGCCTCCTAGGTGAGCAAGGCTTGATTTGAGAATCAGAAAGTCGATCAAAACCAGAGAAAACAAAGGAGATTTTGCCTGGAAGATGCCCCTAAATTTACAACCATAGCCCTGCGTGCACGTCTTATTGCCCGCTCTGTCGGCCCCCCTGAAGCCAAAATAATGAGTGAATGACCTTGCAACCATGCTCCTCTTCTCCTTCCACCCCTCCTGCCAGCTCTGCCCTCCTCCTCCTAACAATCCATCTCTCCCTGAGACATCTGTCTACACAAGGCCCCAGTTAAACCGGGCAGTCATTTGTTCTGGCTGTCACTCATAGCCGGAGGGGAAGGCCGGGGTGACCGGTGCTGCTTATGTCAATAATCAGTGTTAGCATGTCCTCTCTGTTTTTCTTCACTACAATAAACTATGCCCCCTCCCCTTCACTCATTTCTTTCCCCTGGATTAAGACACATACTCCGCAGGGAGGGCTTCCTCGCCCCCCCCCAAACGGCCTGTCTTCACTTCTGTATGCAACTGGTAATTACATGTGCATTGCCCTAAAACCTGCTACGTTTGGATGAGCAGCAGATACTAGAGGTGTCAGCGTCCAGATGTGCGCCCGGGAGAGTTCCAGTAACATCGCTCTACTAGCATCGCTCACTGGATGGGTTTCTGTTCCAGCTGTGCGCACAGCCTCAAAGGCAGGGGGCAAACTGGAGATGGGTCAAAGGTATGGCCTGGGGGCTCTGTAAGGCAGTGGTCTCAGCTCCCCTTCAGCTGTGAGAAGACATGGGTAAGGTAGAGCAGCACTTGAGCCTTGTACTGGAACATATTCAGAAGATGCAGGTAAGTTGGGTAGCACTTGAAACTGCTCTGCCTTGCACTGGAAGATATCCAGAAGACACGGGTAACGTAGAAGGGCACTTGAGCCTTGCACTGGAAGATATCCAGAAGACACGGGTAACGTAGAGGGGCACTTGAGCCTTGCACTGGAAGATATCCAGAAGACACGGGTAACGTAGAAGGGCACTTGAGCCTTGCACTGGAAGATATTCAGAAGACATGGGTAACGTAGAGGGGCACTTGAGCCTTGCACTGGAAGGTATCCAGAAGATGCAAGGAGCTCTAACAGCTGCTTCCAGAAATAATAGTAATAGGGAGAGAGTGACATGAATGATCTCATGTTGCAGAGAGACTACGAGGAGCAGAAAAGTGACTTATGTAGACCTCAAACACCCCAAAGTTCAGGTGTGTTCCCACTCCCCAACAGCCAAACCCTTTTCTCTCTGGCCTCAACCCAAATCTGACACTGCCCGAGCCCATGTATACAGTGGGGAGACTTATGGGGTAGGGAGCTCTCCATTTTCCTTTTCATTGCAGTGATTTACAGATGAATGACGCTGGAGCATCAAACCACACTACAAGAGGTCATCTTCTAAACCAAGTTCATGGCACTCATCCTATTCTCAAACCTGGCTGACAAGGAGAGGATTAACCCCCTCTCTCAGCACACATTAGCTCACACAGGTGTTTTTGTCTCCACCCTGCCCTGAGGACGGCTCCTGTGGCCATGCTCAGCTGCAGCCAATGACTCCTAGCAGGAGAACGTATAAGAAGGATGAATGGTGGCAGCTGCTGTTTCTTTGTGGGATTCAGGGTTGGTGCAAGAGGGAGGGAGACTATGCTGCTTGTAAGAAGCTCTCTAGGTTTCTCTGTGTGAATGCTAGCTGGAAAAAGCTTTTTCTTGGTCTGTCCTCTATGTAAAACCCTTATTTACATGGGATCTTTTCTTCTTTACTCAATCTTCCTTTTTTTACACTAGAAATGACCTGTTATATGCCATTCAATGTAGTGAAGATGTTCTCAGCTACTTCTAGGTCAGACTGACTTTGCTCGTGGGGCTTTCCTGCACAAAACACCCATTCAGCAGGAGCTCAGGGAGCACATTTAAGCCTG
>NW_017728993.1:21754563-21767932 GCF_001723915.1 Gavialis gangeticus | reverse complement strand
TTTTTTTTTTTCCTTCTTTAAAAAAAAAAAAAAAAAAAAATCCTTTTTCCTCTCCCACACTTGCTACTAGCCTGTAGCATTTCCAAATCCTGCTGAAAGTAAGAGGTGGTTTTGTTTTTTTTCCTAGGATTTAAGCCAGAGTTGCACAACTCTGTGGATAAGACTCTCCAAAGCTACTAACGCCAGTGCTTTTAGAGGGGATTTAGACTCTCATGTAAGGAAAATCTTACATGTAATTGGGGGAACTTTCTGCTAGGACAGACTGTTTTTAAGCATCTATTGGGATTGTCTGTGTCTTCTGAGTCAGCTGGTGCTGGCTGCTGTCTGACGCTAGAAGAGCAGCGTTATCCTATGGCCCAAGTGAGAAGGGAAAACTACTCAAAGCTTCCCCCCACCCCATCCAAATCATACACAGGGTCTCTCAAAAGGAGAACAAATCATTTTGCTGGGTTTTTTTAAATCAACAAAGGCTTATTGGCAGCCTCCATGGTCTCACCACCCACAACTCAGGATGCTAGGCAGTATCCTCTATTAGGAAGAGTAAGCACCTGTTTGTCAAATGCCTCCTATACATGAATGCCATTTAAAAGCAAGCTGGTGGAGAAATGGATTTGAGCCACTAGCCATAGGCTAGTATCTGAACATCTTTCCACCCCCAGGTGCAGCAAGGCTATCCTGGGGGAGGGAACTCTGTCAAAGGGGAACACCAGCAGCTGAAACATCAACCCCCAAACTTTTTAGGTCATTAATCCATGCAAAGATGGTTAAACTCCCAGACCGCTCCTAATGCTGATTGCTGTTCATTGTACAATCACTTGCTCACCTTCATATTTCCCTATTGCTTCCTCCTCTCTGTTGGGTTGTTCCCTGTGCATGCTGTTTTTAGACCACAACCAAGCTTGCAACTACCTGTCTGTATAGTGTTCGAAGCAATGAGTCCTAATCCTTGTGACCCGGGTATTTCTAAAGTATAAGTAATCATCTTGGATGCCTCTATTTAACTATGGATATGCTTATATCCCTCAGCAGTTTCAATTCTTAAGCATCTCCTTCTGGTCGTCTTTAATATCGCCTCTCATAGCCAAATGGATGGTAGTCACATCGTCCAAAGGTAAACTATATATTTGTAATATCCTTTAGGTTCAGACCCGGTTTTAGAGAATCTATACTCCTGTTCTGTTGTTTTTTCTTATCCTTTTTTCTTTTTTTTTTAAATCTAATTGGGTATTTTTTTTTAATAAAAACAGACATTAAAAAAAAAAAATACACACATTCCTGAGTCTCAGACAAACCCATTCCAGATTTTCCACCGAGTGATAAGCACAATAGTACTTCAGTTCTCCAAAGTGATGTTTAATGTATTAAAATACCAATCCAAGCAACAAGGATCATTGTACGATGACTGAGGCATTAACAGACTGACAGGCAATCTTTAGCTAGTAATTGTACAAGAAGGTACTAAACAGAGTTAAATGGTGAAGGGCAGAATCCCCTGCATTTCTGATGCTTGGACTTCCAGCCTTTTTCTATTGGTCTGATAGTGCAACTTGTCATATTGATTTTTAAATGAGTGCAAACATGCATGTGTGCATTGTTTGTCCTTAAGGTATATGTGCATTTAGAGACTGATAACCTGAATATTGACACGATAGCCAAAATAAAACTGCAAATTAAGGTTTTTTTGTATTTACCCTGCACAGTCTTTGTCAGCCATGGCTTCCAAAGCATTTCAAGCTCCTGGCTTTTAATAAACGCATGCAGTGGCATGACATAACAGCACACTGGCCCTGTGATAGCAGTGGCATTATTCTCATCAGAGAGTTCATCGTGACTACATGTATGCATTTAAGTGTTGGGTCGGACCGGACATCTGGCTGCGATGGGAGCAGAACTTTTTATATCCGCCTCTTTAACCACAAGATGAGCCTTTTCCCTTCCCTGCCTTGAGCATGTCACAGTAGATCACAACTGAAAAGTTGGTTTCTTCCTCCAAATGTGAGGGTCTTTCTTCCACTGCCCCTTGACAACAGGGTGGATTCGGAGCCATTTGCAAGAGGCCAAGGCTGAACATCGTCCTGTGGCTGTGGCATCATTATTGCATGCTAAGAAAGGGTGAAGAGGGGGAAAGGAAAGCCTAGAGAAATGAAAGCGAGTTATCTGGAGTTCCTCAGTGTGCCACAGGCAGAGATGAGAAGCTCTTCTGGTGTGGACTAATACTCTGCCCATTAGGCCATGCAGTGTTAACTGGGCTGCGTAGCAGTAGGCAGGTTATGCTGGGCCAAGACACCACAATGCAGCTAACCAGCCACACCGTCAGACTGCTAGGATGGTCTGGGTCATCCCAACTTTCACCCGATAAAGCCATCGCTCTGCGTGTTACAGGTGTGGGGAGGGAGAGGGAAACCCTCTTGTACCCAAATAACTTCCTGAGTCTGCCAAGAGCCTGAAACAATAGCCTGGGGCGGCTCCATTCCTTCCTGAACATAATCACTGCCATGTACTAGGTCAAACCATAGGTTCATCTATCTAGCACTCTATCTTGTCTCGCGGAGCACGTGTGGAGGGGGAAGGTGAACAAGGCATGGCCCGAATTCTCCCCCTCCCCCTGCAACTTCCCTTGCTCCTCTCCCACTGCAGCTCCCAAAGAGTTTTTAACTCTGACACCCCCTCCTCTTCCTACCAAGTTAAGCAATGGGTTTCAGTGTGTTCAGTTCACTCCAGCTGACCTTGTGTTTTGGTGCTAAAATGGGCAATACAATCCCTCTATTTATTGTGCTTTTGACTTCCTCTCCCTTGAGAAGATGCTGGGGCAGTGGAGCCCATGCAAGTCCCACCCAGAGAAACGTATGCTGTCGTACCCTGACCCTACACCACTTGCAGTAGACAAGCATATGTCTCAGCCTGGCAAGGGAAACGTGGATAGGACTTATAGCACCAATACAATCCCCAGTTCTGGTTATAGGGACAGAAGTGAGCTCCAGGTTTTCCTCCGATGTATGCAATATGCATATCCCAAATACATCCAACTCTTTCTCTCCTAGGGAAAGGGCTTAAAAGTAAAAGGTAGCTGGCACTTGCAGAGCTCCTCGAACTAAGCTATCTCTGCAGATTTAAATGGCCCTCCTAAAACAGGTAGATTTACTCCATTTCACCTCCTAGGCGCATATGCAACTGTCTTGCAGGAAAAGCTTCAGCCTCTTCCTAAAGCATCCAGTTAGTTTTGTGCTTGTCACCCCTGGCAAAGAGAGGGAAGCTGACTTAAATGGATATGTGGTCTGAGCCATCAGGAAAACCCCCTTATGTTCTTTGGCATATCTTATGCATGGCTTTTTTTTTTTTTTGTCATATGTAATAAAAGTGGATATTAAAAAAACCAAACCCCAGCAAATCGGACTTATGAACAGTTCTCTGCCATGCAGCCTATTCATCCCTTAGATTATGGGGGAGATTTAAGAAAGTGAAACAGTCGTTATCACTTGGTCTGAGGGATTGTGTTGGCTTATGTAGGCTGATCCCTATGTTTAAGTTAGAGCTGCCGTGTCAGACGGTCGTATTGTTTCCAAGCCAATGCTCCAATTATTGATGATCAGGAATTTACTTTTTGCAGGGGGGGAGTCCTCTCCAGCAGTGGTTTTGAGGAGAGGGGGAGATGAGCTGGAACATAAATAGATCTGCTTACCAGAATTTATATTGGCCTCTCACCATAACAGCATGCAGCCTATTTCTTTTTGGCTGTGATTTTCTGACTAGTCAAAAAGAGTAACATCACTTAGCTCTAACATGCAGAACTAGTTATTGGGGGATCTCTTCTGAGCTCTTGAGAAATAACATGGTAGTCGTTCTCTTTGTTTTTATAGCTGGGGAAACTGAGGCACAAAGTTGCAATTGAACCCAGCAGGCTAGCAATAGTGTCCTTTTGTCTCCTGAACCCTCGCACAGTACCTGCCTCGACTGTATAGTTTGCATCTTGTTCACCCTTTGGATTTTCCCAAGAGATATTAGGTCTACAAATTCAATTGCATTTCAGTAGGAGATGGGCATGTAACTCCATTTCCAGAAGAAATCTTGGCCTAAAAGTATAACTTCTGGGGTACTGAAACCATCTTTTATCCTTCCAGCCTTTCTTGTGACATGCACCTAATCTTACGATAGAGCACTCCAGTGATTGCAAAGGCCCTCCCCTCCCCTCTTTCTGTCGAACGTCCCTTTTCCGTCCCATATGTGTGGGTTTTCAATATGCTGAGCAACCAACAGGGTAACTTTTTTACATTCTCTAAAAAGACTCCAAACTTTAATAACTAGTTACAACTCATTGGCCTTTGCCCATAATAACTCTTTCTTGGAAGCCTGAAACCCAAACTTCCTTCCATGCCAACTATTCCACAGCAGTGTCACAAAAAGCCTGGCCCTAAACTTCAGATGTATAATTGCTTATTTTAACTGTCCTGCCCAAACTGGTGTGTTACTCCAGTGCTTTTGATCAGCATTTGGTGCCTGGTACAGGCTCTCATGAAAAGGCTAAGCAGCTCCATTTCTGTTGTCTAAAAAGAGAGCCATCCTAACGATGCGTGTAACCGTATCCCTTTCAATGGCCTTGACAAGAACGTGAAGCCGAGTCAGTCTGTGGCCTCGCCATCCCAGATACTATTTGCTTTTAAAATCTCACAGAACAAAACCTTTTAATTTTATATTTGGGCATAAAAGCTTAAAAGCACCAATAAATTAGGCAAATAAACCTGTTGCTTAGTATTAAATAAGCTTGGAGCAAAAAATTAACAGGGAACATGGATGGCAGTTAATCTTCCAGTGATCAGTGGGAAGCAGGGCCCTGAATCTCTCTCTTTTTCTTTGAAGAGGCAGTAATTTTGTCTTCAGCCTCTCCCCTCCTTCATCTGAGAAGAATCACTAACTACGCTATGCCGTGAGAGCATGAAGCATTATTCTGGTCTTATCTCCAGGAAGAGTCTGGGCTGAGGGGACCTTGAACTTAAACTTCAACTCTCTTCAAGTAACTATTCCAGATTGTGGGATGAATAACATGTCTCCCTGTGTATAACCAATGCAACAACATGGTTGTGCTTATCTTATAGAGAATAAAAGAGGAGAAATTCCATGTACTGAGTAAAGGATCCAATTCTTTTTATAGGCCCCTGTTTTGTAGTGTTGAGAGAGAGAGAGAGAGTGTGTGTGTGTGTGTGGACATGCCATCTATTTACAAGTATTACCTGTAACAACTAAAGGAAAAACAAAGATGCAGTCAAGGGTGGTTGGTTGCAAGAGGGCCACCTTGGTGCCACAAAATGAGTTGTCTCAAAACACATGGTGGGAAAAGTCAAAAGCTCATCTCTAGCAGGAAGAGATCAGATGACGAAACAACCGGGGATGCTGCTTCTGGACCAGGGACTCACCGCTGTATTGAAGATTGTTCACAGGTATTCATTCAAATGTTGCACTGTGGTCTGATTTTTTTTTTTTTTTTAATTATTATTTCTTTTAATTTTATTTTGATTTTTTTTAGTTTATTTTTATTTATGTTGTGACAATGACCCAGTGCTAACTTCTGCACAGAAATTGGTTAACTGAAATATTTCTTGTTGTATCTGATTGCGAACAAGGTTCTTTAATTTTTTTTTTAATGTTATTTTTGCATATGACCTAAGTAGTCCTTAATCTCTAGTCACTTTGTTTGAGAAAATGTGGGTTGCCCCGTCAGGGTGGGAAAATGTTCCAAGTGACTTGGGTGATCCTTAATACCCACATAATGAAGAACAAATTAAATGCTTCTCAGACAGGCTCCAGACCTGAAAATTGTCCATCCAAGCAAGCTGAAGTCGGGCCTTGTTCTTGCTTAACTGCTGGACAGAGAAAGGGGGTTTGTTATCCTAGTAAATGCTACTGCACTGAACAGGTCTGTCCCATCTGGAAGTCCTTCTCAATGTGGCAGCAAGGAAGCAAGGACATTTTTAGCTCTGATCAAATAATAAATAATCAAATCTGCTCCCAACAATGAAAGACAACCAGGGTGTTCCCAAAGCATCGACAAATTGCCAAAGTTTGGCACAACATCCATAGTAATGAAATAGGAGAGTGTGCACTTGTGGCATGCAGACATGCTTATTGAGCACATAAGAACAAGTGTGCCCTCTGCAAGCTGTGCTATGCTCCCTGGTGGTCACAGAGTAGCTCTCATTTGGTTTCAATCAATTTGAGAAGAACAAACATTTGCTGAGGAGGAAGGAAAAAAGAAACTACTTGAAGGGAAGGGACGGAGGTGTCACACTGCAACCTGAATGGGCTTTTGACAACAGGAAATCAAACTTGGGACTTGGGCCTAAAACCACGACGCTCTATCGACAGAGCTAATAAATCCATGCCTGCTACTTCAGGCTGTCACAGCTCATGAGCCTCCATTTTGAGGCCTGAAAACCACTGAAAAGGAGACAGCCATAGAGGGTTGCATGTGGGTAACTGGACTATGTACAGGATCCAAATTTGGGAGGCTGCAATGCAGAAAGTGACCCCTGCAGCCCTAGCCCTGTGCCCTCATTTCCTTTCCCTAGTAACAAGCAATGAGTGGGACCTGTGGGTTTTTTTATGTAGGCACAAGCTGCTTCTCACACCACCACCTCCTCCTCCTTTTGCTCCCCGCTGGACAGGTCAGTACATCATACTGTCACGTTTTGCTGGTGCTATCGCTGTTCATCTCCAGGATGTTTTTGCAGAGTCAGATGCAGATTGATGCCCCCCTTTGGAAAGAAGAATGAAGCGAGAGAGAGAGATACGAAGGAGTAGATGGTCCTTTCTGTGTGTGTACACACACATACGTACACACACACATGTACACACCCCTTTGGATTCAGCCTAACACAGGAAGCGCAGAAATCCCAGGCCCTGATGGTGACGATGATGATTATTATATTACTTCACTGTATTGCTCCTTTCTTACCTGATATTATCATCATCTTACTTCACTTGCATTGCTCCTTTCTTAAGCCTCAGTGTGCTTTTTTTCCAGAAACTACATTTAAAATTATATATCTATTTCACTAGCACGTATTGTGAATACAGCTTTCACTGAGCTCTCAGATAAATGCATGCAACCTTATTATCAAACAAATGTGCAGATCTGCATTCGAAGGATGGGCGTCCTCCTTGTGCAATTAAAAAAGCTAGCATCACCACCCTTGAAACGGCTTCAGCCGTGCAGCATCGCTGCTGCTTTCCACCAACTGTGTGCCCTCAAGAAAACCAAACGCCACATAAGAAACAGGAAGGGAGGGGGCCATGCAGCTTCTCCACCGGCATACGGATGTCCCACTCCCGGAGGGTCTGTCTGGGATGGGCAAGCCAGACACCAAAAGAAGTTAGAACAAGTGTGTTGCTTTCTCTATGGGTAGTGTATATTAGAGCAGCCCCGAGGTAGCTCTAACTGGTATTCAAATAACTCAAACAGCCTCGGCCTGCTGAAATAATCACTTGACCTTCCCCGTTTCTTTATTTCATGCAGGTACCAACAAAGTTGGGTCAGCAAAATCCACTTCTCTGCCTCTCCCACGTAACCTGTCCGGTGGATATGAGTCTCGTTGGTAGAGCGCCTCGTAGCAATTCCTTTTATGGGAGCTGGGAAGGGTTTTTGTCTCCTCCCAAATAAACCTGGAAACTACATGTATCGCCTGAAGACCTGATCAGAAGCTAAAACAAACATGAGGATGTTGAAAGTATGTGCATTAGATAACTTTTAGATCTAACTTCACTGTGGAGAGCACATTTCAAACTTCCAGAATGAATTCACTATGAAAAGGATTAGATTGCCATGTAAAGGAATTTAACTAAAAATATCCGTATTGTAACTTTTAGTAGAAGGGGGGAGGGGTGATCATCCTCAACAAGGATGAAATTTAGCCTAGTTTCAGCTGAGCTTTGGGAACAGTGAAGGTAGGACAGGAGTGTGTACCCTGTCACCAGAGGGGACGTCTGTGGCTAGGGACAGACATTACACACAAACCGGTTTAAGTGATCAGAAACTGGTTGCAACAAAAGTTTGGTGCACACACCAACCAGTTTCAAAATGAAGTTGAATGTAGTATCAGCCTTAACTGATTTGGGTCAAACCGGTTTATGCAATGTCTGTCCCAGACCAAAATGTCTGTGCTACATCATGCATCCTTCTAATGAGATGCACCAGTGGGTCTCAACCTTGTCAGACTCGAGGCATCCCTCAAAAAAATGTCAGCTCTTACCTATTCATTGATTGATTGCTTGATTTAGTGTTTTTTTTGTATTTTATTTTATTTTTTTTATTTAACCACAGAAAAATATTAGAGCATTTCTTCCGTTGCAGAGAACTTGGACAACAACAGGACAGGGGGGGGGTTTTGGATTTTTTGGATCCTGTTTGAAATCTATGGGCTTGGCTTGTGAATGTATGTGCAAGTGTTTTCACACCTAACAGCAGCAAGATGACATAGCCCCCAGGTTAAGCATGACTGATGATAGGCCCTGCCAACGTCTGGTCGACTCCTGCACAGCCTATTTTATGCTGAGCTAGTGAATCGATTCATGTGAAGTGCCTTCCCAAGCCTCGTTCCTCCCTTGCTCCGAGCTGAGAGAGGACCATGGAGCCCTGAAAGCCAGGCCAGGTGCATGTTGTGAAAATGCCAGCGCTGCTTAAAGTCTTCCCAAACTGGGCACGCTTCCCTTGGAGTGACTTCACACTGCAACCTGCCTCTACCAAGAGAGAGCTGGAGGGCCTGGCAAGGATGCATGTAAGCAGGATTTTAGGATATTTACTGTTTGCCTGTGTGTTGCCAGCTACAAGCTGAATGCTTCGGAGGCTTGCTTGCTCCCTAATTACTACGGTTGAGACACAGACGGTTGATCATCAGCCGCCTCTGCCCACACACAACCTTCCTCAGCAAAGCCCCATAGGCAGGGAAAGCCCTGAACACTGTGGAGGTGGAGGCTGATGCCCTTTCAAAGGAGAAAGCAGTCTGTGGGGAGCCTACAAAGGGAGCTGGCGCTGCTTCGTGTTGGGTTGGGAGCATCCTAGTCAGTAAATGCCCTGTTACCAGTGTCAACCTCTGCTGCAAAATTCACCCTTTTAGTCTTGGGTACCTCTGCAAGACGTTAATCCTTGCCCTATCTGGCCCTCCCCTGCATTTGAGGTTCACGAGAGCCCCAGGTCTCGGGCTGTGGAGCTGCGGCTAAAAACTAAGTGAAGCTCTGATGTATTAAAGGGTGGTGTGAATCCCAGACCAAAACCTAGCCACCCTGACAATCTTTCCTCAGCTGCTCTTTGGCTTGCAAATAGGGGGTAGGATCACCTGAGCAAAGCTCTCCTGTGCACGCTCAGTGCATTCAAGCTGCGCGTAGCCTCCTCCATTTGGCCCTCGATGAATAGAGCTCTATGCTACCCATACGGCCAAGCTCACAGCCGAGCGTATGTGGGACTGGATCAGAAGCTAGGCTAGCAAAGGCAGGAATGCTCATTTGGCAGGCATTTGCTACCTCATTTTTTTTTTCCTTCCAGGTGCCAATAATTTTCAGTCCTGGGTTTCTGATCTGGTCCTGGGCCAATATAAATCAAAGTCCTTACTCCTGATTTACATCATTAGCAGCACCCCGATGCTTGTTACTGTCTCCACCCTTGTTGCCCTGTACCAGCTCGCAGGGGAAGGGTACCGCTGGCATTTGCCGCCTTAGTTTGATTTCCTCTCTCAATAAGCACGGTCCTCCCATTCAGTGGATCTCTGGCCATTTGGTTCTCTGCACTTTAGAGAAGGGCAGGCTGGCACAGTAAAAGGAGCAGCTAATAGCCATGTTATTTATATATAGGCAGTTTCTTGCTTCAGAAATTAAAATGCACTATGCAGAGAGACTATAGTATTTCATGCTGAAGAGTAAATTGCCATGCCATGTCTTTCATTTAAATGAGTTAAACACACGAGGGATGACTGGAATGACAGATACAATTATATTACCCAATGGGATGCATTAAATTACATTAACCCAAGCCCTCTCTGGTCTCACCACAAAGTATCCAGGCAGCAGGGCAGTTTAAAAAGCAGTTTGCAGATTAAAGAAGCATTTGCATGCAGGGGATAGCTTTATAAATATTTTAAGGGTTTCACATTGTGTTTTGCTGGTATGACAGCTTACTTGCACTTTCTGGAGATGGACTTCTTGGACACTTCTTATATGGGTGAGATCAGACACCTCATCAGCAATACAAAGGGTTAAATGTGGTAAACCAGGAATGGTAAGCAAAATGCACTGATCATACAGCTGGATACAGTCAGGCTTTGGGTTTTGAGCTTCTCAAAGCCTTTAATGAGAATTTGTCAGTGGAGACCTACAGCATCCCTCTCAAGAAGTGCTAGGAAAGAGGAATCAACATCTGCAAACAAGGCAACTGCAATGCAGAATGATTAACTGGCTTAGCGAGCGAGATGCATTGCCGGTTAAGGGTGGAACTTGGACTCTCTCTAGAAAGAGTTCACTGGGATATCAATAGGATGCCAAAAAAAATGTAGCTGGTGTGGATTGCATTGGATTGCCACCACACTTCATGTGTGAAGGGATAAAGTATGCAGGATAATATATATACATTATCCTGCATACTTTATCCTGGAAACTTTTTATACTTGCACACATGAAGTGTGGTGGCAGTCCAATGCAATATAGTATAGTAATATAAAGTGATAGATAGATAGATAGATGAGATCTATCTATCTATCTATATAAGTTTCAACAAATTATATAAATACTTAATACTGTATACTATATATATAATTTCCTAATTGAGTTTTCCTAAATAACCCTCCTTTTGACTAGGGGGACTTGCTGAAGCAAAGTTCTGAGCATGTGGAAAAGGAAAGCTTAACCCAAACTCACTAACAAAGTGCTTACACCCAAGTGGCACAACTTGGGCTTTTTCTGTCAAGCTGCTTGCAGTCTGGGGGGCATACGTGCAAGGTTTTGCTTGCAAAGCTGCAGAAAAGCCGGCTTTGCTCTCCACGCAAATGCAAAGTTGTCCGTGTCAGGAGAATCACAGCTATCAGGGCTCCAGCATGGGGTGGGGATAAAAAGAGAATATTGTTACAGAACCTAAAAAGCCTCAGTGACACACAATATATGGAATTTAAAGGGAAACGGGCCCTTCTTACTTTCAGCATGATTCAAATTACTCCACCGGCAGCCTCAATATTCCACCAAAACAGGTAGGAAAGCACCGAGCTGTCAAAACAATTTTGAAATGGAAAGTTGAAATAAACCCAGTGGCCATTTTAGAAACCTGAAGTCTTGGAAGACCGTGACACTGCCCCGAATAATGCATCCTTCACAAGGTGTAGTTAGGCTTCCTGGCCAAAGCTGCAAGACTGAGCACAGCATCAGAGAAGCGACCTGAAGGTTGCATATTTAGGGAGCTTTAGTCCACGCTCCAAACAAAGGATGTGTCAGAAGCTGACAGTGCCATTTTGAGAGTCTGGGCCTGTTTAGATTAAATCGGTCACTGATATTTTGATAAGCAAATGACAGTAGCATCCATTACATAATTGGCCCAATCACAGTGGAAGATAGAAATGCTGCTCCAAAGGTCACCAAACAGCCGAGGGAGTGAGACAGTCTAAAAGGCTTCCTTTGGCACAGGGATGTCTCTTCTGTTTGCATGAGACCTCCTTCAGTTCAACCCAGCACATTATTCCCCACAGATCCTAATGGCAAGACTGTTATCTTGCTGGGGATGGCTATTAAGGTAAAACGCCTTTTAAATTCCTACCTTCTTCAATGCATCCTTTTTTTCTTTTCTTTTCTTTTCTTTGTCCTCCTTTCAACCGGGCTACAAATCTTTAATTCTAATGTTCTCTCAGGCCCCAGTGCCCATGAGGATGTTTCTCCAACATCTGGAGTAGCATCAGCATTTGGGGGGGGTTGCAGTTTGTGACTCTACCTGTTTGTCAAGAGCCCAACACTAAGAGTATTGGTGATTCAATGGCAGATTCCTGCTTGCCATGTAGAGGACCTGGGTTCAATTCCCAGCCAGTGCAGGTGCTCCAAGTGATTGTTTTTCCTGCCTTAGTGAGCTCAGGTAGTCCTTGAGAAAGATGCTCAACTCTAACTTTTTCCCTTATTCCAAAGGGGCAAATCTATGAAACCCTAATACATCCCTTTGCAGGAGATGCTGTGTTCCCTTTAGGCTAGATATCAGCAAAAACTTCTTCCTGGTAAAGGTGGCCAAAATTTGGAATGGGCTTCCAAGGGAGGTGGTGCTCTCCCCTACCTTGGGGGTCTTAAGAGGAGGCTGGATAGGCATCTGGCTGGGGTCATCTGACCCCAGCGCTCTTTCCTGCCCAGGGCAGGGGGTCGGACTCGGTGATCTGTTGAGGTCCCTTCCAACCCTAGCATCTATGAATAAGAGAAGCAGGAGAAGACTTGCAACACGAAATAAGGAGAACTCGGGACCCTCCATGGACAAGCTGCTGCCATCCTTCCACCACTGGCAAAAGGGGGACTCCACACTGGAAAAGAGGCAGCAGCAAAGACCTCAGGAAAGGTTTCACTGCTTTTGAAAAGCCAATAAGAAAAGTGAAGAGGAAGCTGTGACCATGTTGTGGTTGGAGCATGTGGGTAAGGAGACTCAAAGAAGCAAAGCCACAGAAAGCATCTTTGGAGCCAGGCCCAGGGCAGCGATTACTGCCGGGAAAACTTTGGCATGGATGGTTTCTCTCTAGCTTTCTATTCTTCAAGCCATAACAACATCAGGGGAGAACTTCTGTCTAAACTGAGAAAAACTTGCATTCGATCTGATTTTCCACTCCCTCTTTCCCAATCACCATGCACCTCCATCTCATTCTGAAATCTAGACATTGAATTTGTTGCATCCAAGAGCAAAATCAGCTGATGGGAGGGGAAGAGCACTGCCATTTAAATTACAACTGGATTGTTGCACTCATGCACTACTACCTGTATCAGCATTGGATGGGATTCAGTATCAAGACTTCATTAGCGTAATTTCCAAAAAATGAGTTTGTTTAGGGGAAGAAAAAAAACCCTTACATTTTAAATTAATAACTAAATGTGTTGCATTTGGCAGTTTCCCATAACTTTTAATTAAGAAGAAAATTACCCAAGAGTGTGTGTGAGAGACTAAACCTTTATGACCATTTCAAATCTCACCTCCTAATAAATTATACTTCAGTTTGCATTGGTAATATATGTAATACAGTAATCAGCCAGTAGGTGTCCCCATGACCTATTCCAGGCAGGGTGCAACCTGGTTAACAAGCAAGACCAAACTGAAACTCAGGCTCTGCAGAAACCTATTCGTGTTTTGTCACTATAAACCCTCTTTTTTTTTTTTTTTTTTTTT
>NW_017728993.1:21747854-21749563 GCF_001723915.1 Gavialis gangeticus | reverse complement strand
CCCCCCTGTTAACAGGGGGGGGGGGGGGTTCCTTTTTTCCCGTTTCCAAAAATTTGGCCACGGGGGAAAACCCTTTTTTTTTTTTTTTTTTTTTTTTAAATAAATGCTTCATGCTTGAAGGAGACTGACTTCCATATATCTATAAGTACAAACTATGTACAAATTTACCAGTACCGACACACAAGAGGAACATTTATTTGAGGAGTCAGTGGTAAAACAAGGAATTACATCTGGAAGCAGTAAAGAGAAATCTTAAATAAGCTGGGGGTACTTTGTCATTCAAAGTCACTAAAACAATAAAATAAGTTGCCAATGGAGAATGCTGGAGGCAAAGTTGTGCTTCAGAGAGATACATTTTGGATTCTGTTACATAAGTGGTTTTGCAACCAGGTGCCTTGAGATCCTTTCGGGGGTGCTGTGCAGGGTATCGCGTAATGTTTGCACTCTTGGGTATTCAAGCATGATTCACAAGATAAACCTGGGGATTTCAAAGAGGAATCCATATTGTAAAAAAAACGCATTTTTAACTTGTGATCTTTCTGAGGTCTTTGCAACAGAAGAGTTGCTATATTTCTGTAGTCATAAAACAAGTCAAAAAACTAAGAGCTGGCATTTTTATGAGGAGTGCCTCAAATATAAAAGGTTAGATCATTACTTTTGCTGGTATTCAGTTTAGCAGCGTTCATAAATTTGCATCAACACCACTAATGGTTTTGCCTAGAATATCAAATCTCTCTTATATGCTAACCATTCATCAGCAAAAGAGTTATCAAAGTTAGGAAAAAAAATTCTCTGGAAAACAATGGCTGAGAGCGCTAAGCTGTCACTGAAGCAGAGCTATATATTTGCAGCAGAAGAGATGCCAGAGTGAATATCTCTGCAACATTTTTGATGCTTCAAGTACTTGAGGCTGATGCTCACTTGTCTCATTTGCACTAACCATGAGGCAGGGAGATGCAATGGGTAGTTTATTCGAACGGTTAAGCAAGAGGTCCTTGTCTAAGTGGTACATGCAGAGTGGGAGAAACTTTTCTTATTAAAAGTATGTATTTGTTTTGAAAGTTTTTGAACAAGAGATGGAGTATATATAATCTTATAACAGACAGAGAAGATGGACTCTAGGAAACCTTCTGGGAAAATGCATGTAGCCTGGAGAAAAGACGGGGGGAGGATTTAAAAGCAGCCTCCAACTCCCTGCAGGGGGTTGCAAAGACGACGGAGCTGGACTGTTCTCAGTGGGGGCAGATGACAGAAGGAGCAATGGGCTCAAGCTTCAGCAAGGAAAGTTGAGGTTGGATATTGGAAAAAAAATTCTCACTAGGAGGGTGGTGAAGCACTGGAACAGGCTACCCAGAGAAGTGGTGCAATCTCCATCCTTGGAGGGTTTTTAAGCCCTGGCTACACCAAGCTTTGGCCGGGATGATCTAGTTGGGGCCAGTCCTGCCTGGAGCAGGGGTTGGACTAGATGTGACTGCCTGAGCTCCCTTCCCACCCTTACTTTCTGTGATTCTAAAACTCAAACATGGCCTTCAGGATCTCAGGCAGCGAGTCTGAATAACTGATCTTTCCTTTCAATGAACAAGTTTGCTCACACCTGGGGCTTCAACTACCATGGTATTGCATGCATTTTGAACACAACAGTCACGTGTACAAGCGCCCAGAGTGAGAATCCCATCTCCAAAGCCTGAGCACCGACTTCTAGAAACGCT
>NW_017728993.1:21742548-21742854 GCF_001723915.1 Gavialis gangeticus | reverse complement strand
CACGAGGTGACCAAACACTGCAATAACTGAAGTATCAAGAAGTTTAGAAACGCTACTGATTTGCAAGCTAACACCGGGGCAGCCCTCCTTTGGTCAGGGAGACCACTCATGCTATAAGTCCTACCTTACTGTTGCTAAAGACAATACAATCCTGTCTGTCGGGCAGATACCGAATAAACCCTCCTACATCCCCAAATTCCCCTCCTTGGACCTAGACATACAAACCCAGATAAGCAGGTAGTATAAACTGGCCTAATTCTGCTAAGGTATATTGAGGCTACTTATTACCCTGGCATGGATAAGATA
>NW_017728993.1:21729890-21737548 GCF_001723915.1 Gavialis gangeticus | reverse complement strand
CTAATTCTGCTAAGGTATATTGAGGCTACTTATTACCCTGGCATGGATAAGACATCCCAACCTGAGTGGCTTGCTAATTTAATCTTTCTAAACTTCTTGATACTTCAGTTATTGCAGTGTTTGGTCACCTCGTGATTCTTAACCCCTCCATCCCAGGGATGAATTGTGAAAGTGTTGTTTTTGGGGGGCTGGGCAAGAAATTGCCCTTTTCTGTCCTGGGAAAAGGGTTGAGGACTGGGACTCTTGCTCCAGACACCAGGAAGCACAGTTGTGCTAAATCAATCATGCCCACATTGCATAGTGTCAGTGGCAGAGTTAGGAATAGAGCCCAGGAGTCCCCACCGGAGCAAGTGCTGGGGGTTTTGGGGCCCTATGCTCCTGCAGTTGTTCCTTATGAGATCTTCAAGCAACATCTTGCTTTAAGGGAATTGAGGACCGAGTTGGTTTTTTTTTAAGCATGTGGAAGTCATTCATTTGTGCTTCCCAAGGGGCTGAAAGAACTGATCTGTTTTTTAATGCTTGAGCTCTTCATCAGATCTCAGCTGGGGACCCCCCCCCCCCCCAACATGGAAATACTCAGCTGGGATCTTCCCTAGGATCACCCTGGGCTCTCCACTCCAAGTTATGAGCAGGTCGCAGAAATGGGGCCCTAAGCTGATTGCACCGTTTGTGCATTTTGGCACTTGGTCTGGGCAAAGAATTGCAAACCTGGGAGCTCTGCTACAGATGTTGAGTTGATTGCTTTAAAAAGGAAACCGTGCAAACAAGCACAGGCATGCTCCAGTTCATCCCGAATGTGGCGCGGGCACTAAAGGTGCAAGGCTAGCAGCCCAGAGAGGGCAAGCAGAGGGGCTCACGGTGCAGACTGTCAGATTACGACAAATCTGTGAATTCTGCCCAATACCTCATCACAAGGACGTGAAAAAGAAAAAGGAAAGGATCCCGAATGTACCGGAAATGCAGAAGGCCACATACAAGGGTAAGAGGCATGTTGCCAAAATGAAACAATACTTGTAGTGTTGTGATAAGCGCAGGAGATGATAACAGGTCTCTGAAGGCGTTTGCTCTATTTTTTTATACTCTATTGCTGCTAATTGCAGCATGGAGAGAAATTACAGCTCTGTAAACACATGTTGTGCATTAGATTCTGATCTGGCAGCAACGTTTTTAAATCCAGGCAGTTCGAAATATACTTCCCGTTTTTGTTGTTGTTGTTTTCCCAAAAGCAAGAGCTTTAGAAACCAATCCCTGAATACACTATATACAAATTCACAGGACTCCTTCATTAGCATTGGTTCCCCAGAGCCAAGACTATGACAAATCAGCAAATCCCTTCCTGGCCTCCACCATCCATTTAGCCAATTACTGAATATCACAGCTTTTAAACGTGGTTTCAAGCCAGTGTGGAGAACAATGACAAGTAAACACCTAATCCATCTTCCAGATTAGACCCTCCAAAAGATATATATGCACAACCTATCGATAGCAATTAGTCCGGGTCCCTGTAGACACAGATGAAGAAAATATCTTTCAAGAGATTTGGAGATTAGCAGTTGCAATCTGTACAAACAAACCCATTAGCAAGACAGAGCTCTGATGCTGATTATACATGGAAAGCATGGACTTGACAAGCCAATTATCTAATTAATGAAGATGAAAGCGCATTTTTTTTTTAAATGTTGCATTAAATAGATATTAAAATTAGCGATGGAGTCCAACTGATTCTGTAGATCAGCATGCTGATGATAACCTTTTCTATACCCAGCACTCAGATTTGGCTAGGAGACTACCTCTTTCTTCTTTCTATTTGAGAGTTCATCTCCGCCTGCCAGAGTCCAATTTTTTAAGTAATAAATAAAACCATAGCCATCTGACTTCTGTGGGTTTGTGGTCTCTAGATGTCATGTATGGGATTTTTTGATTAATAAAAGTTCTTCTACAAATGAGCTTTGATTCGCTTCCAGACCTTGATTAAGTTTTTACCCCTAAGTGCATGAATGCAGGCCCTGGCTTCGCGTGTCAAACCTCACCCACCCCCAAGGAATTGGATATTTATTTGCATAGGTTTGGGGAAATGACTAGAGAGACCCTCTTGGCTAATGTGGACTCTTTCTTTTCCACTGGCCTTAATTAAGACCAGCCACTGCCCTTACAAACTTGGCTGGTGAAGCCGGAGATGTTGGACAAAGAGGAGCTTGCTCTCCAGGGGGGCAATAGCAGCATCCCATTCAGATGATAATGACACCATTTTATTGGTCATGGACAGACTTTTTTGGCAACTTTTACAAGAGTGAGAGATGGTGGTCCCAAAATACAGCTATCCCCTAACTTTCTGTTGGCTTTCCCTGAGAGGGACCACATGTACAATTAGTCACAAGCTTGAGCAAGGAGGCGAGTGAAAGATGCCTGGAGGTCCCTCCAAGTCTTCACTGAACCCCTGCTTAACTGCACGGGAAGAGGGATGGGGTAGTTAAGGAGCTGCCTGTACATGCTGAAAGCCTATGGTGATAATGCCTGACCCCTGCCCCTGGCTCTGAGAATAGAGGTACAAGGCAAGGCTTTGCCTTTTTCTGACCCACGCTCAAAGCAGTCCCTTGGGGGAAGGAGTAAATGGGCGAGGTGACCCTGCTGAATCCCCTGCTCCTACCTCCTTATGAAGGAACAGTGCTGGCAAAAAAAACAAAAGCCCAAGCCGCAACCCAGCTGCCAGCAGCAACGCTGTACCAATTTACAACCTTATTCCTGTCACCATCAAACATGGGATGCTGCTTCATTGCAAATAGTAAACCGTAGCTCGGTATTTGTTCCTGCTGCTTTTGCCCCAGGCACGATTGTGTTTGAGATGGAAGAAGAGTGACCGTGGGGGGATGTGTGCATGCACCTATGTGACCAGCAAGATCCCTAAAGCACTTTGGGATGCAAGTAGTGATTTTTTTTTTTTTTTTTTTTTTTTTTTTTTTTTTTTTTTTTTTTTTTTTTTTTTTTTTTTTTTTTTAAATGTAGGAAACTCTTACAGATAAAGATATGCCTTTTTTGTTCCCTTCATCTTTCCCGTTTATTTTTTTTTATTTTTATTTTTTTATTTTTTTTTGGGTGCGTTCCTAAGGGGAAATTTTTCATTTGTATTCAAGCACTTCATTAATGTTGATGAGGGAATCCAAACACACAAGCAAAACAAGACCTAAACACAAGCACAAGACGTGTAAGGCGATGAATGTCACTGGAGCAAATATTTGGATCTGTTTACAGAGAGGCCTATTAAGTCCTTTTGAAAATCTGTGCAGCACTGTAGTTTGGTTTCTGCATAGCAGCTCCAGCATAAACACATGGAAGATGGCTAACTTTCTTGTTATGACATCTGGAAACCCAAGGATATTAGAAGCCAACTGGGTGCGGCATTACAATGTGAAGAAACAGGGATGCTTACTGAATGACAGCGAGACATGCAAATTGAGGGCCATCGGTTGTACAGCCTATGCTAACATCAGCGGATTGTTTTTATTATTACTATTATTATTATTATCATTTCCCCCCCCAAAAAATGTGAACTAGGGATAGGGATGGCTATAGACAGGGGTATTTGGTCAGGCATGGTGACAAATGCAGTGCACTCCACCATTTTTAGAATGAGTTTGGTTTAGGATAGGCAACTTTTAACTGCGGGTTTTTCTTTTATTTGGCCATTCAGCCAAAACTGGCATCCACGGGTCCAAGGAGAAGCAGAGCCGGAAGGTGGAAATCTGCAGCAATCGTGGCTGTGTTTCGGGATAAAAGTGGTTGCCCAGTGAATGAAAAATGGGTCACAAACCCTAGCGAGAACCTCAGGGCCCCGTTTCATTATGATTGCTTCAAGTCCTTTTAAGCACCTTTTAATGCCTCCAGGTTTTTTCCAGGAGTATTTTGAAGATCAGTACCCCCAAAGGCATGTTCAGATTCAAAGGGGCTGATGAATACCTACAGTAAAAGCACGCTGGTTTTTGCATGTTCAGCTATGTGATTTCCTCTCCTCTTCCCCCACATCATAGGAGGTATTAGTATTCATATCATGCTGATGAGTCGAGTGGTACTGGATAAATGAACCTGGCTTGCTGGTCACATCAGATGCTTTTATAGAATATATTTTCCTTTCAGGTCAAACTAAAATGAGTGGGGTTTCCTTCAGTTGGTTTTACCTGGAGGAGCAAGACTTGCTTGCTTTAAAACAAACAAGCTTGGGCAAACGTTCAACATTTTTTATTTATTTATTTATTTATTTATAAAAACATTTTTGTTTGAAGAGAAATCTTAAAAAAAAAAAAAAAACAGTTAATGCAACACAAATTTGTGGAAATCGGCCATTTTTTTTTTTAAAGGGTGATATCCTTTTAGTGGACGAACCACATAGATTCTTTTTCAGGTCCATCAGACTAGAAGCTTTTGGAAAAAAGCTGGAAAAAATAGCTATATGCATCAACTGACTAGATAGAAGAAATGCCACTGGAAACGGAGGCAAAGTAGAGAATGCCCAACGTATGGATGGACGTACTTTTTGCAGTTCTGAAATACTAACTAGAGGTTATTTTTTAATGCTGAGCACAAATATATCTTGCATGAGATTACTATAGAGGACAATTTTGGAGGATTTCTGTTTCCAGGCAAAACTCATAGCCCCAGAATTAAAGGAGCTGCTCTCATTGTTGGGAACGATAGCAGACCCTCACCCACGGAAAACCAGTTATGCCAGGGGACGGGATGCACATAGGCAATCTGGTGTTATATACTCTCATACCTGCTGAGTTCGGTGCTTGTAGAACAGCACCCTGGTCTTTCGCCTGGCCACATCCTTCCTGTTTTATTGCCATCACCCTAGTTGCTCCCATGCCCCTAGTTTCAGCTCTGCATTTTAGCCAAAATTTGGAAGGTTTAAAATAACCCCATTGAGACGCATTTCACTGGGCTCCCAACTTGCACTGGAAGCAGCGAGTACAAGAAATCAGCTGGTTTCACTTCGTTTTGCTACACGATGTACCCACCCCACACCTGTAGGGATTTCCACATTACTTGCACAGCAAAACATACCCTTTCCTCCCATTGTTAGCTTGGCATGATGACTAGGCCACCTGAGCTACTCGGCTTGACCCTGTCACTTTATGGGGTGGAAATAAGCGTATGAGAAAACAGAAAGCGAATAAGAAAACTAGATTTGGTCAGCACGATCCAGATCGTGTGACTTGGCCTGAAAAAGTAATATTAAATATCAATATGGTATAGCAAGGGTTGACACCTACTCTGTCTTCAGTGACAACCTCCCAAAGAACACAGAGCAGAAAACCACTAACCAAAAATAAGCCTCAAACCAACGCCGACGACCATCTCAAACTCAGGGCTCCCTGTTTGCAGGAGCGTAACTTGCTCTTCAAAATGCCAAGGTCACCCACATTTGGCTACCTCTGGTGCTCCGCATCATCTGTGATGCCATGTGTCTGCCCACGTCCGTGCTGAATTACTGCTAGTTGTGAGCTGGAGTTCACCAAGAAAGAGAGTGCCCATGTTTTCCCTCAGTTTTTGTTTAATGCAGCTATATTTTTTTGTGAATATACCATCTTCTCTTTTACAATGTAGCCCCAAGACTACTTCTGACCCAGCATGCGCTGGTCAGGCTGCCAAAACCCCTCTAGTTTGACCCAAATGCATTGACAAGGAACATCATTCTTTTGAATTTAATTTTGAAGCATCTCTCCTGGTCTTATTGCCTGTCATAACAGCTCCTCTATAACCTGCATCATGATTACCGGACTTCGGCAAAGGCCGCGTGTTAGACACTGGTACTGAGGTTATTTTTGTCCATCAGTCTCTGAACCAGTAATGCTAATGCATTTATTGATTTCTATTTTATTTGTTTTAGGTGTATTTAGATGTTCTATTTTATTTGTTTTAGGTGTATATTCCACCCTATCCAAGAGGCTCAGGGTGGCTCATCGATGTTTGAAAAATGGCTAGACATGGAGCTCTTGAACAGTATGCCAAAGTTTTTTCTTTTTTTCTTTTTATTTGATTGACATCCTTGTTGTTTCATTAGCTTATTTTTGAGTAGCAAGTTGATGCATTTCAGTTGATTATATCAAAGAGAACTGTTAAAATGAACTACTTGCACAGCAAATCGGTTACAATAATTCATGCAGAATCCTAGATGTATGATATATCTACAGAATCCTAGATATCTATATATGTAGATATAGCTTATATGTTGTGCAACAGCTCAGTTTCTTTGTTTTGTTTTGTTAATGAAGAATATTTGGCTAATAAAGAGAATCTCCCCAGTGCTCAATCAGACCAGCAACTGAGACCAGAAAAGGTACCAAGGCATCTTACCTAGTCGTCTTCTCCTATGTATTGCCCATCTACAGCAGCCTTCTTGGCCGAAAGAGCCCATTTCTGCTCAAACCCTCATGCCTCCCAATACTCAGAGGGGAAACTATGGAACCTAACTCAGGGTACCCTGAATTTCAGGATGTTCAAAAAAATCCCCTTGAGTTGAATTCAGCAAATAGGGTCCATCTCTGCTTTCCTTTAGGTTCACGGCCATAAATTGCCGAGGGCTTTGCCCACTGAATTCTTCACAAACTTGTCCAACCATAATTAACACGTAGCAAGCACTCTGAGCAGTCAGTTTATTTTTCAGAAGGGCCCTCATACTTTAAGATATAAATAGAGCATTTTAATAAAAACATTGAGTGCTATTCCATTACCAGGACACGAACCAATGCTGGGCTAAATTAAATTTTTCTGGAGAGTGAGTTTCAGATGCGTGTATGTTAAAGCATTGAGGCTCCCTCTGGACGCCCTCCCTTGCTGGGAACACCTTTTGAAAGCGAGTTTGAATTATATACTGCATGGTGTGTCTTGTTTCATAGCCAAGCCACTTGAGTTAATAAAGAGAAACTTCTTTGGCCTCACACAATTAGCTGCATAAAGAGCAAGTCAGTGCAGGCAGGCACTCGCCAGCCGGCACTGCACATCCACGAATGCTCCTGCTGCCCCGGCCCTTTCCATCCTACGCTCAGACATGGCAAGTGGCCTTGTCTTGGATAGTATAAACTGGCTAATTTCTCTGCTGTCTTAGTTGCAGACCTGCCTTAAATTTCTCTGTTGGGCTACTTGGGGAAAAAAAACATTTGAGTAAACCTGGCACAGAGTTTTTTTCAAATGTGACATTGAACTCAACTGCGGAGAGGAAGACACGAGTTCCTAGCACTTGAATTAATCCAGTAACTACCAGCCAGTCATGCCCACTTTGGATGCTACAGCTGTTGCTTACTGCAATGTGCGTTGGGCTTTATTCTCCTTCCAGGAAATGAATGTGTCATTTTATGATCCATCGGACACCGTAGGGAATGGCTGCTCATTCGAAATGGCCTAGTATCCCAAGTGAAAAGGAAAAGGGAGTCTCAGTGGCCTTGGTCATACTCTCTGGAGTCAAGCCAGACTGAAGCTGTAGTCATTGGCCCATGACTACAGCTCTTGTCTACTGGAAATCAGCAGGGTACTTCTGCTGATGATCAATGTATTCATCACTTGGCTTTAATATGATTAAAACCTGCCTAGTGTTCCTCAGTCTCTTTGACTTGCGTAGATTTGATAGACATTAGGGCTGGAAGGGACCTTGAAGATCATCAAGT
>NW_017728993.1:21728359-21729873 GCF_001723915.1 Gavialis gangeticus | reverse complement strand
GGGCAGGAAGTCAGCTAGGGTCAAAGGATCCCAGCAAGAATAGCATCCAAACGCTTCTTAAAGGAGTCTTTAAGAACCAGCGATGTCACAATCCATTTTTTTGGAGGCTCTTCACTGTGCAAGCTGAGGCGCTGAAGAGGTGTGACCTGCCTGAGTTCACCCAGCAAGTGACAGAACTGAGACTAGAACCGGACTCTCCAGTCCCAGTCCGGTGCTCTATCCTCTAGGCAGCACTGTTGTAGCTATCAGTGCTCCTCTTTGCCGGCAGATTACCCACAAGACGGGAGAAGTTCAATTTTGTTCCAAGTTGGGTTTAATTAGACAAGCAGTTACAGGACTGTCCTAAGCCCAAACTCCAACTGTTTCACTAGCGAATATAGAAGGCCAGCGAACAACACTTGGAGTACGCCCCATCACCCTGATTCCCTCTAGCCACAGACTTAAACCAAAGTGCAGCAGGTGCAAATGATCTCCACAGGATTTCCCTCCATGTAACACTTATTTCTGATCTTGAAAGATGATACTGGAGGGTGAAGTGCTTCAGCCTTCCAGGCCCCTTCAAGTCTTTTCCCTCGAGGACAGCAACAAAGGCACCGATAAGTTCCAATGATCTTTGCTGACAATGAAACCTGTTCTCTTAGGAACAAAGCAAGGGATATCCATTTCATTTTGCAAAGGACACCACGCAATCTAGCAGTGAATGTGGCTTTTTTTCTGCCTGGTGAATCTGCAGTGAAAAGTGCCAGACTCCATCCTCAATCCATTCTTCCAAGCATAGGCGACGCAGCAGTGCCGACATGGGTGGGGGTGAACAACTCCGTGCCACCCCTGCTGCTGCTGGGTGGGTAGGGGGCAGCTCACCTTAGTAGCCATGGTGGCCACAGCTGGAGTGGGGCTCCCAATAGCACCAAATCTCCCCACCCTGCTTCACCCTCCCATACCAGATCCTGCCTCCTGGGCCATGGAGGCAGCTCCTGCCCGGTGCTGGTCTGGCCAGGCCACAGCCCCATCCTCTGTACCCTACTGTCAGCATAGAAATCGGGGGGGCACGTGCCCCCTATGTCTCCTTGATGCATCGCCAATGCTTCCAAGTCCCTCCTCTAAACCAAAAAAACCCTCTTTTTATTTCAAAATGATACATTCAGCGAGGCCAGATGAGTGTCCTGTTCATTTTGGACATGGAACAAAACCCTGGAAAGCGTTCTTGTTTCTCTGCAATGAAACTGGAAGGAAGAAAAACACCCCTCAAACTTTACATTTCTCACTGCTCTCCTAAGCACAGTCTAAGGCAGACACAACTTTAAAGTAATCCTAGCTGTAATGTGGGACTGGAAGCCTGATTTGCTGTTGAGCCGGTGTCTTGATGATGTCCTTGAAAATTGACTTCTCTAACTCTCCAATTCCCATCCTAATTTAGTGTGGGGAGTGGGGGAGAGTAGAAGTGACTCTAAGAAATGCATCAAGTATCCAGGTTGCAGCCGTATTGGTCTAGAGGAAAAAGCAATCTGGACTCA
>NW_017728993.1:21710743-21723359 GCF_001723915.1 Gavialis gangeticus | reverse complement strand
TGACTCTAAGAAATGCATCAAGTATCCAGGTTGCAGCCGTATTGGTCTAGAGGAAAAAGCAATCTGGACTCATAGTAGAAATGATATCTTTTATTAGACCAACAAGATTTTTGCAAAAAAAATAAATTGCAATTAAAGATATTTTTTGCAAAAATCTTGTTGGTCTAATAAAAGATATTATCTCTATTGTGAGCCTAAGAAATGTAGGCTACCTTCTGTATGTTGAACCCCTCACTCTCCCAAGTAATTAAGTAGATTACTAATGTGTTTAGCATACTTACCTTGTCCGCATTTCTGCTAGTCTAAGTTTCTGAGATTCTACCTGATGACCTGGACCAACAATCAATTGTACTCCTGTATCCTAGGTAAATATTCCTAATAATCCCCTCCATGCTGCTAAATTCATGGGGCCTGATCGAGACCTGCTGTCACTCGTAGCAGCCCACCGGCTCTGACTACTGGACTAAAACTCGCTGCCTGGATTTGTTTAGAAACTCTGCTAAATTTCTCAGGACTCCGTTTGGTTTTGCAATCTCTTTCTTTTTTCCATGCTGGGAGCATCGTATCTGCATTACATGAATTACCCCCAGCGTGATTATGCTGTCACCTGTAATTGATTTTTCTTTTTCTTTTTTTTTGCAGATATTTTCTGCAAAATTGGCTTAGTGGCAGAAAGTGCACGAAGAACTGTGTTGTTAACAAATGCGGCAGGGTATAGTGCAGGTCATGAGGCTCAATGTACTTTCTGAAAGCATGATGTACTGCTGGGATGTTGGCAAGATAGCTGATCTCTCGCTCTCTCTCTCTCTTTAAAAAAAAAACAAAAAAAAACCCATCCTCCCTGCTGCTAGCAATGACAAGTGAGCTTTATTAAAATGGAAAGACTTTTTTTTAAATCGACTTATAGGCCAAGTAAAAGAATCAGAATAGACAGAAACCAGGGAAGATTTAGATAACCGTCATGGCTCTATCCATTCTGACTCCTTTACACGGACCATTTTCATGTGTGACCAATGGGTCTTTAGGTACTGCAGTTCATGGATGTCCAACAAATTTCCTGTTGAGGTACCCACATCTCTGAAGATAGAAAATGTTAAGTTTCTGAGTCTCTAGCTTCATTCATTTCATCACTATTAATTTAATCACAGTGGCATGCTGTGGCCTTCCATCACCCTTGTTCTTTCCTTGAGCAAAACCCATGCTTGGCATGAATGGAAGTTTTTTGAGCAAATCAGCTAGGCATGGCCCACAGCTTTCTGATACATAACTAATGGAAGGCTTTCCTACTGAAATTTCTATCTACACCTACTGGATCCTGGTTGCCAAAGAAGTTGTTGGCAAAACCTCACTGACTTCAAGAGGACAAGCTTTTCTTCCAGGCAATGTTACTACAAGCAACCTTCACCCAAACACTGAAATGCACCAGCAGGAAATTAATACATGCTATTTTAAAAGCTTCCCTAAAATTAGCCAGAATGCCTAAAGAAATGAACTCCAATCTGAGTGTGTGTGTGTTGATGGGCAAGATGCATTTAATTTTCTAGAGGGCAGAATAAGACAAAAGCTGTTCATTTTATTGATCTCAAAAGGGCTCAGTGCTGATAAACATCTGCAAGTTGCACAATGTCCACCCCTGTTGCACTGGCTGCCATCCCAACATGCAGAAGACATGGCTTTAATTTACAGGTTGTAGCAGCTTTCTCCTCTACTGTGTTTGCTAGTCATTTCATTATCATAGCACAAGCTTTTTTTGTACCAAAAAAAAAAAAAAGAAAATCCTTGGAAAACACAAAGCTCCACAAACTGGAAATGCAAACGCTGTAAAAATGCCAGTGCTATGAAAGGGGTCTGAAAAGGTTGTTCTCCGGTACTCCTCTGAACTTCTGAACCTAGTGATTTGTATGCAGAGGCATCAGTAATGTTTTATAATGGTACAGAGGATTTCAGCTGCCATCAGATCCACAAAGGACCTGAGCAAGTGTGAGTAGTGACAACATATTTGTGAACACTAAAGGACACAAGTCCACTAGAGGACACCAAGATAGTGGAATAAGTGTGTGGGTGTTTGTAAAACCCCCTTCTGAATGCATTTTTTTTTTGCAGATCCAATTCTGCACCCAGTCCAAAGACCATGAGACCCATGCAGTAGCCCCAGCTACAAAACGTTGACATCGGCTCAAGCTCCAGTAGTTCCTGCTTTTAGTTTGACACATTTCTTTGGGTAAATCTGATATCTTTTATTAGAGCAATTCATATAGTTGGAAAAAAAATTCTTCTTAGCAAGCTTTTGGGCACAAACGCCCTGCTTTTAGTTTGGGAGTTCCTCATTTTACTTTAATTGTCACCCAAGATGGCAGCCCTCCCTTTGGCTTTAGACATAACCTTGGGTCTACCAGCTATTTGTGGCATTCATAGTTTCACAGTTATTAGGGGCTGGACAGGACCTTACAGATCATTGGGTCTAGCCCCCCTGCACATGGGTAGGAAAGACTGCTGGGATCAGAAGACTCTAGCAAGGTGGGCATCAAGACACTTTTTGAAGATTGCCAGGGTCTTCTAATAAGCTGATCCTTCAAGCTTCAGAAAAGCCTCCAGCACCTGGAACAGGATTACAAAGATAATCCCCCTCTCAGGTCTGCAAAAAAAATGGTCTGAAACAAACTGGTGTTGAGGATGGGGCCTACTAGTGCCTTTTTTGATGCTTCCCGAGTCTCGTTGCCTCTTCCTTGGAGTACTAGCATAGCTGAAAGCTGACAGCACCAAGGTCATGAAAAGAACGGCCAGGAACATAAGACTGAAAAGTGACCTCCTGGTTAAGATTAGTTCCCTGTTAACATAACCAACCATATCCTTTTTCAAACTTCTGCATTTTAAAGCTAGCCCCTTCCACCCCTGTTATGACTTTCTAGCACAGCCTTCTTCCCTTTGATTTGGTTGGAAACCTTTTGATTTCCCGCCTAATTGTTTTCATAGTTTAAAAGCATTTGTTCCTGAACCTCAGCAAAAGTTTCCCTTAATCTTAAAAACTGTCAAGGACTTGTTTTGTGTGCATCTGATGGACCATCTATCCGTAGAGTGAGTGCCCTAGTTCTTGTGTATTCTTCTGATGCCGGGCTTCTCAGGAGTCCTGTTTTTTTTCTCTAAACCATTGTAGGCCAAGATTTTCAAAAGTGATCCAGCGATTGCTCGTGCCGTGTGTATAACATATCCAAGGGGAGTTGATTTGCCCACCCCCCCAAGAAAGTCAAAAGTTGGCATCTCCAACAATGAGGTGAACATTATTAGTCCCTTGAAAATCTTGACCTTGCATCATTTAAATGGCATGGATGGAGAAGACAGACACCTCATAGGCCATTGTCAAAGCAGCTGAAGCACTTTCTGAATAAAATGCTAAAAAAGGAGGAAGGATAAATCATCCATAGTTACTAAATGTTGGAATGAACAAGCAATGATTTTCTTTTTTCTTTTTAGCATTTTTTGCCTTGATCTGGCTTGTCTATCAATGAAAGTCAAGAGGTCAAGAGCAGAGGGAACGTGGGATCCTGACATGTATTACAGGGGAAGCCTGTTCAGCTCTCTGCCCTACAGTATATCACTCTGAAGTCCCAAAACATGTCTTGCCAAGAGGCCTGCTGTGGACCTCAGACTCAGCAGGGGCATGAGGTGAATTAGTGTCCTTGCCTTAAGTTCATTCCTGGTCTCTTCAATACATGAACCTCTGACCAGCCTGAAAGATGTGGGTTGGCTTTATAAACCTCCTCCCCTCCCCTCTCTCAAAGGGACCGAGGGGGGACCATTAAAGATTTTTTACTGAGGACTGTAAGCTATACTGTCCTCAAACTGAGGCCTTTCAGGTCAATAGTTTGTTCTTCTAGAGGTGAAGCTATCTGGCTCCAGGGCAGAAATGTTGTTATCCTGGTAGCTGCAGTGAGAATTCAAAGGTGGGTCCTGGCAGCGTTTAAGCAGTGAGCAACCCAGCAATGAGGGACTAACAACCAGTCTTGCTTTGCTTAGTATTGGCCCCTAAGCAGTGAACGGGAAGAGGGACTCATTTTTTATTTTATTTTTTTTAAGTTAATATTTCATGTTCCAGGTCAAATCAGTTCCAAAAACCGTACCGGATTGAGCCAGAACCCAATCATTGCAAAAATCATACCAGATTCAGCCAGAACCCAATCGTTGCAAAAACTGTACCAGATTGAGCCAGAACCCAGTCGTTGCAAAAACCGTACCGGACTGAGCCAGAACCCGATCGTTGCAAAAACCATGTATGACATGACAACCAGCGAGCATCTTCCATCCCACGCTCTCACCCTGGGACTTCAGATACTCCTAAATCCATTGGCAGGCATCCTATGTGCAGGCCCAAGCCTGGAGGGATTTGGATGCCCCCACTTGATCTTAGCCTACAGTAGTTGCAGTGAACTCCAGGAAGGCTGTTTAGCATGGTGGCCAGTGACCCAGTAAAAGGCAGAAAACCCTCACCCCTGGGAAGGCTACTGGCTTGAGGGAGTGATGTGCCCGTGGTGTCGGAGCAGGTGGACCCAGAGCATGACGGAAATGCAAAAGCAGCCGTGAAACTCTTGATTCAACCTGATGGGTCTTTACGCTCGGCTTCACAAAAATGTGATCTTTTGGTCTGGCCACTCCTGGATGGGGAACGCTCATTTTTAAAGATAAACGGCAGAGTTATTTTAAGCCAGAGGTTTTTCAAGGGGGCTTTATGCAGGTGAAGCAGGAGGGAATGTGGGAATCGTTAAATCTGTTCCCCAGGCTGGCACTGGAGAGAGGAGCCTGGAGCGACAGATCAGGCTGCAGCTGCTGGCCATAGCTGCTTCATTTCCACATACAAGTGCCAGCATTTGCATGATTTTGCACCTAGCAGCTCCTCTACAGGCCTAATATCCTTTGGCATCTAGAAGAGGCGAGGTGATCCAGGACACCTGCTTCCAACTCACCAGCGGGTGCACCACAACCTCACATTTTAGGACTGTGTTTTTATGTAAGTAAATATAAAAGCCATGTATTTACTGTCCCACCAGGAAGCCAAAGTCTTACCTGCTCACATATTATTGTCCCTCTGCCTTTGCCTCTTAAATATTGTTGTCAGGGTATCTTTGGGATCTCTTCCTGAGAGCTAGTACACAGCATAGCTCAGAAGTGCCTTATATTGGTTTTCAGGGAGTTATAGATAAAAGCATCCTAGTCAACTCTTGAGGACTCGGATGTCTATAGTGGCCTTATTATACATGAATAAGGGGGCTATTATTTAAAATGTGTATAGATTTTAAAATACAGTGTAGTACCCAAGGCAGACAAGGTTCTTTGGATGAATCTGGTATCTTTTATTAGACCAACTCAAATAGTGGGGGGGGGGAAATTGCAAGCTTTCGGATTTAAAAACCCTTCCTCAGGCTGAGGAAGTCTCTGCAGTTCATGTGTGCTCTTGTAGTACCTAAAAGTCCCCAGTCCAAGGCAAAGACCCCCATTGCGCTAGGCACTGTACAGACTTGATAGCTCCTACCCCCGAAATTTAGATTCCCTTGATGCAGCAGGGATTTGGGGATGTTTGGTGTCCGCATGCAATGCAAAAACGAATGGTATCACATCGCTTCCATATTTCAGTAAAGTTCAAAAGTCCAATAGAGGATCAGAGCCCCATGGTATCATGTGCGGCAAGCCGAAACACACAGGCGGTCTGTGCCCAGAAGAGTTAGCTGAGGCCTTCATTTTACTATTCCTTCATATCTGGAAAAGGCTGGCACTAGTTGGACTGAGGCTTATTATGACTGGCTGGTGATATGCTGAAGGCTTGAGACGGGAAAAGCGGATGGGGTGTGGGGGGAGAGAAATGCAATCGTGTTTTTTGAAGACTTATTAGGTACATTTTTAAAACTGTACATATTTGCAACTATACATAATAAATACTGTAGAGGACTTGTCAACTGCCCCTGCAGCTATCATTAATGTGCTGATTTCTTTCTTAGCCATCACAACAGGGCTCTAGAAAAGAGCTCTGATGGAGAAGAACGCTGTGGTATGAAAATTGAACATAAAGTTTTAAAATCTTTGGGGTGTCAATGACTGTTTGCAATTATTAGTAACAGCTACTCATTTCTTTCTGAGAGGCAAGAATTTTTGTGGGTGATTACCCTTGCCTCCCGCATCACCTGGACCTTCACAGCTACAACATCGCTAGCAGTACCTTTTCAACCTGTTTTGTGCATGTGTATGACCTTAAAAATCTCACCCCCATCTAAAATGATTAAAGCAATTCCCATTAGGATCTTCTCTACCACAAGCAATACAGAATAAGTTTTAATTTAGCCATACCCATTTTGCACTGGCCATTTAACAGAATTATTTGATTTCTCTCCCCCTCCCAGATCAGGTTTTCAGCCAAAAAAAAATAACCTGGAAAACTTTAAAACACTGATATCCATCAATCACACTAAAAATATTTAGACTTTTTTGAGTTTGGGCCTCTTGATGAAAACCGGACTATTTCTTTTAAAAGAAATAGCACATTTCAAGAAAACATTTTGACAATCTCACCAGCACCACAACAATACAATACAATAAATCAAGCTTTCAGACCCCTAGTTCAATGTTCATACTGATGAAATATTATCTGATTAAAAAAAAAAGATATGAAGCCAGATCCTTAAATATACTAATTTCTCCTGGTGCCTACAAAGTTACAGGTACCCTTGCTGAACCTTGCAAAGAGCTGTTTGCTTTTTCTCCATTTTAAGGGGGAAAAAGACCAAAAAAAACCCAAAAAAAACTTCTACAAGTCCTACAAAATATTTCCCTGTCTACACATTCATGTTTCATACTGCTCTGTGACTTGAGACCCAACTTAAGCGTGCAGAGATAGCCGCTGGTGATCAAACGTGATGGACCACCCATCGTCCTTTTATTAACCAGCACTTGTCCCTTCTGTAATCCTATCAATAGAGTAATCAGAGCTGCTATGTCCCAGGGTTTGACAGAACAGCAGGACCTTGTTAACAGAGTCATTTCTGCCACTTAATGCTGATTCTCATTAGAAAGTAGGAAGACAATGTTTATTTGTGCGGAGGACGAGGAGGAAGAGAAAGAGGTGAAAGGAGATAAAAATGGGGAAGTGTAAAGCATGAGCTGGCCCTGTTCAAGGCTTGCTTTCTTTTGATGCAGTCGATTCCCATGTGACATTAAGTCTGTCATTCTGAATGTATCCCCTGCCATTTAGATGCTGATCAGATTTGGCAGGAAGTACGGAAACCTAGACCCATGATGATGATGATCAGAGTCTTTTGCTGCCCTCTGTTCAATCGGTCATTCCCCACATAGAGATTGGGAGCCGGGCAGCTTTCAAAATCATGAGGATAAAGGTGGGCCCTTAACAAAGCTGCTTTGCCAACATGGAGCGCAGGGACTGGAGGCTTTGCCCCCCAGTTGAATGTGGATTAGCCACGGAGACAAAGAGCCAGCGATGGGGAATGAAAGGGAGCGCAGCGGATAACATATATGGCAACGAACTAAAAGGAAGAGCCATAAATACTTTTCTGACAACTCTGCCGGGCTTGGTCCCCAGCGATGGGACCAGGCTACAAAACTGATGTCCCACTTCTGCCACCACTGCAGGGGAGACACATTGCCATGGCTTTACAGGGACCAGGACTTCACCCCTGTAAAGCTCCCATGGACTTTAATGGAGTTGGGTTTTCACTCAGGCAGCTTTACCAGCTCCTTTAAAGCTTGAAGGAAAGCTCACGTTCAGATTTGGACACGAGTTTCCCTGATGTGAGGCCTGATCAGACAGATAACAGGCTGAGTCCATCTCTGCTTATATCAAAGAACTGTTCTGGCTCCTCGGGAAGCCCTTGTAATAACTAATGTTGGGCTTTATTCTGGTTTTCCACTGCCATGCTGGCATCCCAGTGGTCCAGCAATGAGATCGGGATAATAATGCCTTCCAGGAAACAGTATCCCCCCACAACTGCCCCTGGATCCTCTAATGAGCCAGTCGGCATTGATGCCCTCAGCATTAAGGATCTACATTTTGCTCCCCCCGCTGAGTAGAATAGCTCAGTTTTTTTTAAGGTATCAAGATCCCTAAAACTGGAGAGACTCCCAAAATGGGACTGAAAATGCAGTGTCCCCCAAACGCTGTCAGTGAGTCCAAAATATGGAGAAGCAAGGTCTGAACTCGGAGGGGTCAGGCCAGTTGCTGTGCATCCTTCCCTGACTAAATTGTCCTCCCCTCGCTCTTTTCTATCAGTGATTTTTTTTTTTTAAATAAACTGCCCCCCAAAACTTGGCCTCTAATGCAAACTGATTGGGAACAAGACTGAACCTTGACATTCAAACCAAAAGTGAATCAGGAGCTAAGCTTTCCTAGCGCTCGGATATAAGGTCTGCATATCGTGTTAGGATCGAGATAGAGGCCTCTACCGTCAGGTGATGCCCTGGTACTTGCTGGTACTTAATCATTCAGGGTCTAATTCTGCATCCCCTGCATAACCAAAGCTTTCGAGCACTTAGGATCAGTCCCTTATTAACCAAAGACTATGTAAAAAGTCAGTTAAACTCGATGGGAAAGCTATTGATACCAGCGGCAGCAGCAGAGCCAGCTATATCGGCAGGAAACATCTTTTCCAAAAATTCCCAGCAGAAACAGAACATCAACCTACAAATCGGATACTGGAAAATGGGAAATGATATATCAACTTCTACCTAAAAGGACTAGTACTCCAAGAAGTAGCAACTTTGGTTATGCATCTTTTGCGGTTTTTTTCATCTAGATAAAACTACTTCAAAGGAAGAGGAGGCGCAGAACCGCCCTGGGTCAAAATGCAAGTATCTCCACTTTCTTGCAGAACAGATCAAAACCAAGCACAACTGACTAACCACCACCTAGATTCCTCCTACTCGTGGTATCAGATTAACAGATTTGGTGCATGTAGTCCTATTAAAAATTGCAGCCGGACAAAGCTTCCTTTCAGACAGAAGGAAGCGGGGGGGAGGAAACTGCTATTTTAAAAAAAACTTGCTAAGGGGAAAATGGAAAAAAATTCCAACCCTGGAAAACAAAAACATAAAGATGTTTAAACAAGGCACAACTTTAAGACTTGGTTTGTAAATGTTAATCTATATTATATGCAATAATACGGGAACAGCCGTACTGAAAGCAGGTAAGAAGGCTGATGCCCTTAGCAGATTTGAGACTATAATTTAGCACAGATGTTCCCATCGAACTCTGCAAACACACGCTCTGGAATAGAAAAACAGGTTAATTTTTCTGATTTCCATGTTTAATGCGTTTAATTATACGTTTCTTAAGGAAGGCTCCAAGATGTAGAATTAAGAGGCAAAGCCTAGTTATAGTAATCCACTCCGCTCAATTAGCACAGTAACACACCAAGCAGTGGGGCTGCCAGACAGAGTGATAGCATTACAAATTACTACCGTCAAACAATTTGCCAGGTGCCAGGATGTATGTAGTTTAGAGGAAGCAAGAGCAGAATTATCTGGTTTGCTTTATGTAATTTTGTCTCGTGTCGTTCGGTGGCATCGTTCCCAGAACTGCTCCAAACTCGGAGCAAGTCCATTTTGAACCCCACTCCTGGCCAGTGACCTGTTTTAGCAGTAGTGTTAACTACCCGCAATCAAACCATAACCTATTTGGGGGAAGCTTCTGAGTTTTATTAACAAAATAACCAGCTTTGGTTGCTATGAAGTGACTCCTACTAAAATAGCAGCTGCTCTAATAATAATAAAAAAAAATTAAAAGGAGAGGAATTTTTTTTCAGGTTAAAAATTAGAGGAGAAGAGGAAAATAGCTTGAATTTCCATCCCCAGAATACTACAGTAAGAACTGTTTTTTCAGCTCCCTTTCCCTCTTGCGCATTAAAAATATGTAATATGATTCACATTTTTAAAAAGCTTCCAAGTGTATGTTTTTAACCAAGGGCTTTCATGTGTTTTTATTTTAAGTCTTACTTGACCCACTCCATCCAAATACTATTGAAATAATATTGGGTGGCTGGAACGGTTAATTATTTCATTTTTTAAAAAGTGTCTAATGGAGAGAAAAGGCAGTTAACTCTTTGAAGGAAAGAGAGAAAGCAACGTCCCCTGTTAAAATGCAGGGATTTTATTTTTTGTTAATGGTTTGCTTTAACAGTAAATTTTAAGAGACCAACCTTTGCCACTGCATTCAAACTCAAATTCTTGTTGTATACGGTTCTCTCTACAGAAGTGAATTTACAGCTGGGATCATCAAATGAACCTATTTTTGACTTGGCTAGATTTTTTTTCTACAACAGAAAACCCTTGGACCTTTTTCGGGGGGAGGGGGACATTATTTTATGACCATTTCCAGTATAAAGTCCTAGTTTGCAACCTCCGCTCAGACATCACTGAGTATTTTGTTTATGTAAAGATAGGGTAGAGCTGGGATTAGCTGAACTAAAAGTAATGATGAAAGTACGTATCTTTTTTTGGACATTATCCAGTAAATCCACACGATCAAGTGCTCTGGAATATTTCCTCTCATCTTCACAATATACAGCACGTCTCACTTTTGCCCTAGACAGTTGCACAAAGCACAACCCACCGCTGTGACCAGGTTCCTGATAATCTTCTAAAAGGAACCAGATTATGCCTTGATTTTTTTTTTTTCCTTTTTTGATCGACAAAACTAAATCAACCGACAGACAGATAGTCGAGTTATGCCAGCGTCTTGTTTTTTAAACGGCGTGCCTCACTTGCTAAACTTTTCAGAGAAAAACCACAGTTTCACAAAACGAACATTCAATTTACCCCAATACACAAGAGCTACGTTAAAGGCTTTTTTCCCCCCCAGACACGGAATAATAACTTTAAAACCCAAAAAGTCTGCACAGGATTACACACGGTGTAACAACTTCAACTTTTTTTTTTCATTCACTTCCTACTTTGAGCTCATCACAGGCAACAAAGCGGGTGGTTAGGAATACTGCTGCAGCAATGGGATGCAAGGTTTTGACCGATCCCCTTCCCTTTCGCAAAGGCATGGACGTGCACCCTTCCAGCATCTCTCTCTCATGCCCAAGTGAGACGTGCACGTGTATGCACGTCGCATAGGATGGGAAGAAGCTTTTTGGCCCATGGACTTGCAGGAAATCCTTTACCCAAGCAATCCCCACGATCTCAACGCCAAACCCTTGCGAACGCCTAGAAGGCACAATATCCACGACGCCAGCAGCCCCAAAGGCGACCTCTCTGCACGTGCTGACAAGCACCAGACCAGCAGATTATGGTCCTGGACATCACCCGAAGCCCACTGAAGCCAGGGGCAAAGCTCCCTCCATCCCGGCTTCATCTTGCCCCCCTTCCTTACGCTTGCTCGCTGTCCAGGGTCCCTCCTCCGGGAGGCCCAGACCCCCGGACCCTTCCTTACCTGGGAGAAGTTGAGCCCGTTCAGTGGGTGGCACTGCTCTTCCACCCGCTCCACCGCTCCCGTTGTCTTCTTCATCCTCTCAGCCTCCTGGGCCAGGTAGAGGTCGAGCACGGGCACTCCTCGGGAGCGGATGTCCGTCTCGGTCAGGGAGTTGACCATCAGCATCACCCAGACGGGCCTCTTGCGTTCCCAGTTGCCGGCGATGGCGTTGAAGAGGTAGTCGGCGTACAGCCCCTTGCCCCGCTGGTCCGGGGTCATCCAGTGGGGCAGCATGAGCTTGACGTACTCCAGGTGCCGCTTGAGGCGGCGGTACAGCTCGCGGGGCAGCACGTCCTGCAGGTTCTCCCCGTGGGGCAGCATCTGGCAGCTAGCCAGGCCGGAGATGGTGTAGGGGTCGGTGAGGTCCAGCTCGAAGTACACGCCGGAGCTGGCCTGGAAAGCGGCCTTGGAGTTCTCCGGGATGAAGTCCCACACCCGCGTGTAGGGCACGTGGATGGTGCCGAACAAGTAGGCCGGGGGGTCCCGTCGGATGGTCCACAGGAAGGAGTTCAGGTCCCCCTGCTAGGGAAGGAGGGCAGAGACGAGAGCGGTCAGCGCCGCCCCACAGCCCCGCGCGTGCCCGCCTAACGTGGGGCGAACACACCGCCTCTGTATGTACATTTTCTCGCGCCCGGGCTGCGTGTGTACACGTCTCTCCATCTCCACGCACAATATAGAGAGAGGATATACAAAGGCGCCTCCGCACAAGCTCGCCTTCATACCCTACAACTATACACAGCGGGGCTGTATGCACAGGCAGTGATTAAACGCGCGCATACAGCAACCCGCCTCTGCCACCGCTGCATCTCGGCACCTCTGGCGCATCCCGGGGCGGGGAGAGGACAAGGGTCCGTCTCGCCCTTGGAGGGCTCTGCAAGTGCCCCACGCAGAGAAACTGCACCGGGTGCAGGGAGGAGAAGAGGTCCCCGGGGCGCCTGGAAACTTAAATGCAAGTGCCTACACGCAGCCTCACGCGGACAAACCGCATTTGCCCCCGGTGCAGGGAGGGGACGAGGGCCCGGGGTGGCGGGGAAGCTGCACGCCAGTGCTGGCAGGGCTCCGCAAGTGACAGCTCAGGATGCACACGCCGCGCGGGCAGCCCCGGGGCTGGCGAAGGGCTGGGCTGGGGGGGAAGTCGGGGCAAGTCTT
>NW_017728993.1:21708688-21710349 GCF_001723915.1 Gavialis gangeticus | reverse complement strand
GGAAAGAGCCAGCAGTTTGCAAGGGTTGCAGAGGTAATGAAGGGCACAGAAATGTGGGCGCGTTGGGGAGAGTCCGGCAGCCTGCAAGACCAATTTGCCCATCTTTTTTGTGCCCTTTGTTGGAAAGAGCCAGCAGTTTGCAAGGGTTGCAGAGGTAATGAAGGGCACAGAAATGTGGGCACGTTGGGGAGAGTCTGGCAGTTTGCAAGGGGTGCAAAGATCAACGAAGGGCACAAAAATGTGGACATGTTGGGGAGAGTCTGGCAGTTTGCAAGGGGGGCAAAGATCAACGAAGGGCACAAAAATGTGGACATGTTGGGGAGAGTCTGGCAGTTTGCAAGGGGGGCAAAGATCAACGAAGGGCACAAAAATGTGGACATGTTGGGGAGAGTCCGGCAGTTTGCAGGGGTTGCCAAGACCAACAAAGGACACAGAAATGTGGGCAAGTTGGGGAGTCCAGCAGTTTGCAAGGGTTGCCGAGACCAATTTGTCCACTTTTTTGTGACCGTTATTGGTCTTGGCAACCCTTGCAAACTGCTGGACTCTCCCCAACAAAGGGCACAAAAAAGTGGACAAATTGATCTCGGCAGCCCTTGCAAACTTCTGTATTCCCCCCAACTTACCCACATTTTTGTGACCTATGTCCAGCAGTTTGCACAGGTTGCTGAGAGTCCAGCAGTTTGCACAGGTTGCTGAGACCAACAGAGGTCACAGAAACGTGGACAAATTGGTCTCGGCAACCCCTGCAAACTGCCGGACTCTCCCCAACTTGCCCACATTTCTGTGCCCTTCGTTGGTCTCAGCACCCCTTGCAGGCTGCTGGACTCTTTCCACTTTGTCCACGTTTTTGTGTGACAAGAGAGTCCAGCGGTTTGCAAGGGGTGCAAAGATCAACGAAGGTCACAAAAATGTGGACGGTAGAGGCGATATCTTTATTAGACAAACAAGACTTTTGCACAAAAAAAAAAAGAAAATCTTTCATTGCAAGCGCTCGGGCACAAACACCCTTCATCAGGCGTCGGAGAAAAGACTGTAAAAGTTCTCCCAGGTAGAAATGAAAGGAGAACTTTTACAGACTTTTCTCTGATGCAAGCTTTTGGGCACAAGCACCCTTCATCAGGCAAGTCAAGATTTTGTTTTGCAAAAAATCATGTTGCTCTAATAAAAGATATCACCTCTATCATGAGCCCTGGACAAATTGGAAAGAGTACAGCAGAGGGCAAGAAAAATGCTCTCTGGGAACCACTTCTGATCACAAGCCACTCCTGAAATCATTGCACCCCTGGGAATATTGCTCGTGTCGCTCAATCAGGATCCCTGTGTAGAAGGGGAAGTACCTTTTCTAACTTATATATATATATATAAAACCGGGGACGCAGAGCCATTTCGACAAGTCACTTTCCCCCAGATGGTCAGGCTTAGCGTGGAGCCAGGGGGATCTGATCATCTCGTTATCTGGGGGAAATGGTCCAATCGACTAAGTCTCAGGTCGCATCTTGAACTCCTTCATGAAAATCCTATGGGATTTTTTTTTCCTCTGAATCCAGTGAATCCCACCATGCCTCCCACATCACCACCACCTGGATTTGGGCTTGCGTGAGTTGCACAACACCTGCATCCCCAGATTTGCAAAAAAAAAAAAAAAAAAAAGGGGGGGGGGG
>NW_017728993.1:21704266-21708428 GCF_001723915.1 Gavialis gangeticus | reverse complement strand
AAAAAAAAAAAAAAAAAAAAAGGGGGGGTGCGATGCACAATGCTGCAGAAAGAGAACAGACACCCCCCCCACTACTGGACAAGCTGCCCAAAACTTCACAGCTGGACCCTAATCCAAAAGCCTTGGGCCAAAAAACTCCCTGACCTCTGGGGAAATTGCTGTCTGCATCGTACAGCCTTGAAGATGCTAGTCATCATCACAAAAACGCTGGTTCCTTATCCAAGCACCAGTTTTTTGCTCTCCTTTTGCTGAGTCCTTATTCAGTCAAAACCCCCATTTGATGTCAGCGGGCATTGTGCCAGGGTTCAGATGGCAGGATCGGATCCGCCGGGCTATAAATATAATTCTCCGAAACCTAATGCAAAGACTGAAAAATGACATCACGTGTAGCGGTCACTGTGGTTACTGCTTAAACAAATGCGACTACACAAGACAATTGAAAGGGCTTTGACGTTAACAGCAAATTAAACTTGCTTTGCTTGGATCTGGTTTCTGGCCTCCAGACATGAATGTGGAGCGTTCTCCTAACAATAGCCTCAATATCGGTGGCACGTTTTTATAAAGCAAAAATTAGACCTGTGTATTTATTGGACAGATCCTGGGGGAAAAGGAAAGCACAGGGAGGCAAGGGAAATGAAGATTTGTTTTATCTCACTCTCATGCTCCAATCCCAGGAATTGCTGCGATGTGGGGAGGGCCAGCCTCACTTGCAGGTTTAAGCCTTTAGGGGATGGGGGCTTAAATGAAATAATGGATATTTTGTCGAAATTTGCCCATTCGGAGCTCATTGAGATCAGGATCAATGTTCCTGCCATCAGCCCATTGCACATGCGTGCGTTGCAAGGGGATCCCTTTTCTCCATGGTGTATTCTGCTTACATCTCTTACTCTGGCTGCAAATGCTCACGCTGGATTTCCGACCCCTTGGATATATACGGGTGGGTGTTTTCAGCAAGGCTGCAGGGACTCTGCTCTTTTTGGTCCAAAGAAAGACGCTTCAGGGTATGCTGCCGAAGTCGGCACCGCTTTGGGAAAGGCTGTTCCTGGGAGCAGCTGGATGGCTGAGCTATTCATAGGTGTTGGCTGATTTTTAGCTGAGTTATCACATGATGGTTCTTCAGGTCGCAAACGGGACAGGCTCCTGTCGCGTGCCATGCCGAGGCATCCTGTGCAAAGCTGTAAGCCAGCTAGCGGTGGAGGAGTTTGGGACAGACACTTTCCATCCTGGTCCTGGCTGCCCCCAGACCCCACAGAGCACAGTCCTTTGCTTCCCTGGCACAGCAAGCAGAGGCATAACCAGTGCTGTGCCCCAAGTTGATGCTGCGGGGGAAGACATCACCTCCTTTTCTTGGCTGCTGACCTGGGTCAAGTGGCCAAAATCGTGACCTCCCCACCTGCAGCAGCCCACTGTGTGCCACCTCTGCTCTTCCCTCCTGCTGGAGTTTGAGATGCTATATAGAAAGGTTGGGGGGCAGAAAGGGAATATCCTTCCCCCCAGCTGGATTCGAGTGCCCCCTCCTTCAGTGGCTCCTACGGCTTGTGCCCTGCTCACCCTCCCCCTGGTATAATAAGCACAAGAGCTGCAGAGGGAAAGTTTGGGGGGGCTGGATGGCCTGGTGTACCCTTTCATACCAGCTCTTCCAGTAAAGGCACGTACAGGACACAGCCCTTGCAGGGAGTGGTGCTTTCCCTAGCAATTCTGCACGCTGTTTCCTAGTCTGCACTCCCCTACAAGTAAGGCTTGATATGTTAACCTCTCCCTCTCTCAGTTTTTGCTGCAAGGATCTGGGAGCAGCAGCTGCACACCCACCCTAAAGGGAAGGTCATTTATTTGCCCGTGGTTGAGCTGGCCACAGCTGCATCCGTTCCCTGTCTGTCCCACAGAAGTTCAGTAAGGTGCAAGGGGATGTACGCTGTTATGCAAGAGGCCTGGCAAATGCTATGGGCTGTGTTGCGATTTGCAGAGCCCGGTTTGGAGGAAGCCGGTGACTCATTAGGGAAGTGCATGCACATCTGGCTGCCTGCAGGTGCATGGGCTCACTGCAAAGCCACCCCCCACCCAAGAATTGCCCCCCGATTTTGTTGTAAGACCTGCCTGGCTCGGAGAGCTCAGCCCCATGTTGATGGTTGCAGGCAAGAGGCCTAAAGCATAGAAAAACTGGTTCATGAATCCCACAGGGAGACAGAGGTAAGGCTGTCCTAGCAGAGCCGTGCAGTCGGGTGGTGGAAACTTCAGTAAACGCCCTGGGGGGAGAAAGTACAGGCCACGAATCGCATGCCAGGCATCAAGACGTTCCCGCCTAGGACTGAAACGCACGCCACAGCCCCGTGACTTTAACGAGGACATCTCTTCAGCAACAGCAAGGGGAATTAATTCTTGTGTGTGATGGTAATAGTCTCGTCCTCAGATGAGTTCCATATGTCCCCGTGCTTCTCGTTTCAACGCAACAGCTCAGAGCAAAGCTTTAACCTGCTTCTAATACAAATATTTACAAAAACAATTAAATAATTGTTCTGATCGCTGGAAACGTGTAGGGCCCTACCCGCTACTGCGGGCGGCTACCCGCAGCAATATTACAGCCCTGAAAGCCTGCAAAAGCAGCTTTAACAGCAGGGTTGCGGATTATCTAGTGGAAAAGGCTTACCGTAAAAATTGCCCAGAGATAAGCAGGACAAGCTGCTACACAAAATTTAAATTAAGTTATTAAAAGTCCTTTTTTTTTTTTTTGCATGAATTTCCAGCACTCTTGGAAAGAAAGCTAGACTCTTTTTTTTTAAGCCATTTTCTGCGTGCTTTGCAGCATAGTATTTAATAGGGATGATTTATCTTTAAATCCATGTGTTTTACCATCTTCAAGTTTCCCAGCTTCCTTTCCCAACTATTAGTTATCACTTCAAGCACCAATGCTTGGCTGTGGTGAGACATCTTGCAGTGCCCAGCAGTTTCGGATAGGAAGTGCAAAGTGCCATGTCCAAAGTAGAAGCAACCTAGGTATAGGCCCGAGTGTCTGACACATCATTTAATGAGGTTCCTATTCTTGCAAAAATTGTCATTGGAACGGTTTTGCACGCAGAGTCACACGCAGAGTCTAAATTTACCTATTTGTTTAGGTGATCTGTTTAAAAGCTCACCGCTTGATTTATTTTGCAGCTGGGAAAATGTTTCCCATTTGCTGCATGTGGTTTTTTTTTCCATGCGTTGGGCCTGTTCATTTGGAGCATTAAGTTCCTTTCTCCAGCAACCACTTAAGCGCTTCAGAAATGGCATAACTGTGAATCAGAAAAACACCATCTGTTGATCAAATAAACAAAAGTCTAGTTAGTTATAAGTTTAATAGGTCACTGCATCTCACAAGGTCCTTATTTTATGTTAATAAATTCCATCATGAAATGTTTTCTAATGTCGCATGACAAAACTGTCCCAAATAAATAGCAGCTGAAGTACTTTTTCTTTTTCTTTTTCTTTTTTTTCCAGCATTTGTCTCGAGCTTGTTTCTTTTAGCAACAGAGATGGGCCAAGATCTAAATTCCCAACATCTGAAAAGGGAAATTTGGATCTGGTGGCCTGGTTCCATCTTCAACTAATTTAGGGTATGGTAAATATAACATCAACATACATGGTTTCTAATTTGTCTGTCCTGCAGGACTGCCTGCAAACCCGGTTGAGACAGGGAGGTCCCAGTCAGCTACACAAGCACAACAGAGGACAGCCCTTCCTGAAAGAGTTCACACGCTAATTGGATGAGACAAAGGATTGGAGTGGAAAGCAGGGAAGGGGAAGAAGAGTGAAACGTCCAAGACAACACATGGCAGAGGGAGGGATTCAAACTAAAGTCTTCTGAGTCCCAGGCCAATGTCCTGCTTGATTGATCACCAGGTTTTCCTGGACCTCCTGCTGCAATATGGCCTGTGGTAGCCAGTGCCATTACAAGCTCAGGTCATGGACAGACGTGCACTGGAAGCACTCGCATCCAGAGCGTTTCAGATGCGGTGACCAGTATGTGGCTCTCCCCCGACTCACTGGAGCGCTTCAAAACAGCCATGAAAGCATGCAGCAAGTAGGAGACAGGAAACCTTGCCGGCCTCCTGGCCGCCTATTTCCAGCGGTTGCTGAAAACAGCTGAGCGAGTGCTCGTTGACGCTCGGCTTTGCTCCCCCACCCG
>NW_017728993.1:21692030-21699266 GCF_001723915.1 Gavialis gangeticus | reverse complement strand
GCCATGAAAGCATGCAGCAAGTAGGAGACAGGAAACCTTGCTGGCCTCCTGGCCGCCTATTTCCAGCGGTTGCTGAAGACAGCTGAGCGAGTGCTCACTGACGCTCGGCTTTGCTCCCCCACCTGCTCTCTCTTCTGATGTCCTCGTCTCTGGTTGCAGCCATTTCTTCTTCTTAATGACGATCTCAAGGCACCTGGGGTGGGAACGGGGCATAAGTGAGTTGTGGATAACCGATTTAGGCTCAAGATAAGCTCTTGTAAAGTCAGGGTTACTTCACTGTAATAATTGGGGAATACATCCTTTCCTCCTCTGTCATAGGAGCTGACCGACATGCTCCAGTGGGGTTTCATCCTTTGATGGCCAGGCAATTGCCACTTTATGCAACGTGTCCATGCATGTCATCTCATGCACATGTCCTTCTTTCTGTGCTGAACCGATCTTGCAAGGTCGAGGTAATTTTAATTATTGACTTCAACAGGTCTACTCGCGAGCTTAACTTAAACACGTGGGCAAGCTCCTTTAGGATCAGGGCTGTTGGTTTGCACAGCTCTGGTGGTGCCCTGAATTCATTCATAGAGTTTAAGATGCGAAGGGATCATTGGTTCATCTAGACCTGCTGCATAACATGGGCCATTTAAGGTCCATTCTTGTTATCTCTGTATTGAACCCAATAGCTTCACTTTTATTGACCATGTTTTCTGGAAAGACACCCGGAGGTGATTTTTAAAGTAATAAGAGATGGGGAATCCACTCGCTCTGGCCCCTAGTTCTCCCCATGGTTAATGGCCTTTGCAGTATTGAAGACGAAAACAAGAAACCCCAATTGTTCATTTAATCTACCTGACCCTAGCTTTCGACCATTGATCCAGACACTGTTAAGCCTTTTTTGTTCTCTGCTTGATTCCAGAGCTCTTTGCTACTTAGCATTTTGTTCCTGGAAAGGTACTTACACAGTGTAATCAAGTTATCTACCGGTCTACCTTTTTGATAAACTGAGCAGACTGACCTCATCAGGGATATCTCAGTCTTGAGCCCTTGCAGAGAACATGGTGTGACTGTCCTGAGATCCCAGTTTTCTCAGGAAATCAAATGAGAGGTGAAAAGGAAAGGGAACACAACAGAGGCAGTGGTGAAAGCTTTGGCAAAGGTAGTATTGGTGTGGAGGACTTCAGTGCTTTCTGAAGGTGCTGATTAAAACAGTGGCAGGATTTCCATTGACTTCAGGGGCAGTGGCTTTAACCCTTTTCAAATTTCCAGAGATGTGCATTTTTATTTTTATTTTTTGTATTTATTTAATGTGCAGACTGTGGATAGAAATGCAAGATTCACATCTGGCAACCAGTCTGGATACATCAATAGAAATTAGAGAAACCTATATATTCTCATGTTAAAATGAACTCCTATTGTCTCTCAGACACACAATATTTTTGGAGAGTCAGAATCTATCAATTCCTACATATTTTCCCCCATGTTAAAATACAGTCCCGGGGTTGTCAGTCCTTCATGTTTCATTTTCTAGAATTAAAGCTGCTGCTTTTTTCAGAGTGAAATGTGCAAAATGGGCAGTTCTTAGTTGTGAAGCCGTGGCATTTTTGGGCAATAGCAAATATTACCTCTTTCTCCTCGCTGGCTGCCTATTCTATATATCATCTAGGCATGACAAGGTTGTTTGGGTAAATCCAATAGCTTTTATTAGGCCAACCCAAATAGCTGAAAAATTCTTCTGTGCAAGCTTTTGGATACAGATACCCTTCATCAGGCAAAGGAAGCGTCTGCAGTCGATCTGTGCTCTTCCTGGATCATCCTAGGCATGATGCTTTTTAGTCTTAAAGGACAAAAGGGATTTACTCCTGCTGCTGAGTTCACGCTTCATATATATTTTAAGGCTATGCGAAAAGGCTGTTGAAGAAGCAGGTGATATTAAATACCATAGGGACAACTTCTATCTTCTCTAACACCCCATAACTATCTGCTTCCTCATCAGTCATCAGACTCCCACCTGGATTTGCTTTAGCAAGGCAAATGTTACATTCAAGCCAGAAAGAGAAAACCTGAGTGATCAGTCAGCAAACCTCACCCACTCTTGACCAAGCTCTTAAGCATTTCTCAAGTGACTCTTGCAGGCTTTCTTCAGACTAAGTCTCAGGTACAAGCTAGGCCATCAGTTGTAATGGTGTTGTCTTTGCTAGCTGTCGAAGGAAGGAAGCCTGCCTATCGCTGGACTGCATCTTAAAAGGATCAATTTAATCAGCTTCTGAGTATTTCTTGCACCTCTCACATCTGTGAATAACAGTTAAAATTCCTATAATAGAAGTGAAAGGGATAGGATTTTCTTTGTTTTATCAGTGTTTACTCTGTGCAGCTGATAGCACTTTGGCTCCATCCAGTTTCACTGTTTCCACTATGTTAAATGAGCTGGTAGTTCTTGAAGTTTGCAGGGGTCTTGCACATGATGACAAGAGGAGGAATTATCCTTCTTTACAAGAAGAAAATTGTATCAGTGAGCAAGAGACTCACTATTTGAAATTTGTGTTTTTAGACTTTTTCCCCCTTGAACTGCTTAAGTATCAAGCTGAAGATAGAGCCTTACTGAACGACTTTTTAAATAATCAGTATTTTCCTTGTGAATAATATATTCTATCACAATGCATAAAAAACTCCTGACTCAGGGGCTATGGCTTTCTTGCATTAGCAGTGGGCAAACAGAACAGAGTTATTTTTGGTAACATTTCAAAAAAATAACTGTAATGAATACACGTGTGCGCATTTTTGGAAACTTAATTTTACTGCATGAATGCAGATGCTCTGAATGTGTGAATTCTCACCCTTTTTTATGGTGAGAGGGAAGGGATGTCAAGAAGAAATGGTACTTGTTGCTAATGGACACATGCATGCACTGACTTTCATTAATGAAAAAATAGTTGCCAACTGTAGAAATCACCGTTCTCTCTCTTCCTTTTTTGCAATGAGAATTTATTCTCCCTGCCTAATGCCAAGTCCTTTCATAAGTCAGAATACTCATCCCATTTGATTGTTTGGAGAATTCATGCTAAGTAAGATGAACCATAGTATCATTTGTTCAATGATTTTGTCTCGGTAGTAAAGAAAGAATGGTCTAGGGGGCAAAGCGCTACTAGACCTGTGAGATGGGCATTCAATTCCTCAGTCTGCCACAGACTGCCTGCTTGACCTTGGGCATGATGCTTCATTGCGCAGTCCCCATTCTTCCTTCTTGAAGCAGGACTAATACAAGAGCTCAGCTGAGGGGTGTGGAGGGATGACCAGGGCACTAGCCCTGGGTACCAATTTAGTGGGGGGTGCAATAGTTTCATAGTTAGTAGGGTTGGAAGGGACCTGAGCAGATCATCAAGGCTGACCCCCTGCCGTGGCAGGAAAGAGTACTGGGGTCAAACGACCCCAGCAGGGTGATTGTCTAGCCTTGACTTAAAGCCCCCCAGGGCAGGAGCCAGCACCACTTTGCTTGGAAGTAGTAGCCACTGCCTCTGATCTCCAGGTCACTGCCCCCTGCCAAGGTCCCAAAACCGCCTGTTTATGCCTCTGGGCTAATATATGCTAATTCCACACGGTTGTGAAAAGGAGTACATTTAATGAGTGTTTATATGCAGGTGTGAAGAGTGCATCAGTATCTAGATGGGATTAGACAGAGGCAGCTGTTTTGGGATCTAATCCTAGCTCTGCCAAACCACTCTCATTTTTTTTTTTTTCTTTTTCCTTTTTCTGTACCTCAGTATATTTGTCCCTAAATATCGCTTCTTCCTTCCTGAAGTCTAGAGGGCCATCTCAAGTCAGCTAGCCTCCTTCTCAAGCGATAGATGGAAAGTGCCATTGCAGTTCATGGTATGTTTGAACTGAGTAGTAGTTCTGATGTCCATCATAGTGCTGATGAAATGAGTATGATTATAACTCATTGCAAACCAGTGTTTGCTTCCCTCATTAAACTGCTTTGGCAAATTTCTGAGATTTTTTTGCAGCAGAAATCTGTTGGCACTGAGTTCTTGTGCAGATGCCTGATTTGATCAATCAGATGATCAGGGATACCATTTTGTATCCACTCTGTGAGTATTGCTTTGGACTTATCTTTATTGCTTTCCCTTGCCCTCACAGAGATGCCCTGTGGATGATTGAAATACATTTTCTCCCCCTTGTTAGGGCATGGACAATAAAGAAAATGAAACATTACTTTTTTTTCCCCCTTTTCTCCTCAAGTAGTAGGTCTACAGGGGGCAATAACAAATCCATGAGCACTCAAATGGCGTTTTGCCAAACAAACCAAGCCTTCAAATCCCCGTGATAAAAAAGAAAATACATGGGGACTGTGGCATTTAAGGAGTCTTTGAAACATGGTCTTGAGAGGAGGAGGTGGAAGAAGAAATACGAACCGGTCTACAAGCTGCTATACTCTATAACAGTGAGGACCAGTCATTTTGGAAGGCATGCTACACACTGAATCAAGAGGCAGCATCGCTTAAGGGTTAAATTACCCCTTGAGACCATTGGGCAAATCTTCAGCTGGTGTTAGCACAGTCCTACCGGTTTACAGCAGCATCTGGCTCTATGATTGTAAATGTGATACGTTCCTGCTCACGTCCTATCTTGTAGGAGTTGAAGCCAACATGGGGCACAGCAGCAGAAGCCCCTTTCCTTTAGCATTAAGGATCAAACTGATGCATTTTAGCTACTCCCCACCTGGTTACTGTGGCTACAGCTGGTCTTCCCAGAGGGCATGCCTTTCATTTCTCTTGAGGTTCATCAGCAATTTGTCCTGTTGCTGTTGTCAGAAAGCAAATTCATGGTTCTCCTTGGCATGCTAAGCCCTTCATCTGGTGGCTTCCTTTTGGATGTTATCTTCATTTGCCTCTCATGCTCGCCGTTTCATTTTCTTTGGCTGCTAACATGACACACTGGCATGTGTTCAGGGGATGATACCACTTGGGGATGTAATTCCTCAAACAATGGGCATTCCTCCCCTGACTCGGGAGATGGACCAGGTCCTCCTAGAGTCTCGTTTGCTGTTTGTCTGATTATTTTGTTGTTGTTGTGGTGTCACTGTAGTTCAAAGGGCTGTTGTTCCCTATGTCAAGAGCTGGAGGGGATTTGAATGCCTTTCTGGACTTGCGTCTCCCAGAACACTTCATGTGAGGCTACAGCTATTGAACATCTGCTGAGCTTGATTAGCATATAGTTGGCAAGTATTGCTGTGTCCTCACCCTCACCAGGCCTTTTTTCGTCTACACATGTGGAAGTCTTCAGACACCGTCTCCAGCAGGATGCGAGCCACGTCATCTTCAATCAGTGCGATTCAGATTCAATTATAGCTGTAAGTGCTTGGCAAACTTTGCTGACAAGCTTGCCCTTTTAAAGTGTTGTGAAGAGACTAAGATGGGTCCGGGAAAGGAATTGGGAAGAATGCTAGGGGTCTTGGTTGCTATCGCTTCGGTTTCCCATCTATGTATGCTGCCTCCAGTAGTGCCACTCACGTATTGAGGTGGTTTAAGGAGAAGCAGCCGGGGGCCTTGTCCTGGGGACCCTGCTAAGCTAAGCTAATACAAGTCATCCACGCCTTGCAGCCCATGCCTTAGACAGGCGTCATCCATAAATCTAATTCTAGCTCTTCTCCAATCCTGATATCCTATCGTAGATCTTCACGTGAAGATACCTCATCCAAATTGAGCACCCAGACTGCTTTCTGTCCCATAAATTGTTCACTCTCAGCAATGGCTGTTTGGCTTTGGCCATTCCAAGCTGTCACCATCCTAGGTTATAAACACACAGCATGGACTGATTTTCTAAATATGTCCAGCCAGACAAGCTTCACATGCTGACAAGAGCTGGATCTTGGCTTGCCTTAATGATTTTTGTTTTCCTGTGTTTTTCCATTCAATATAAATCAAACCTAATGTAAATCAACTCAGCGTTGTTCCCAACACCACCCATTAGAGACTGAAGTTTTGACCAGATTCTTGGGTGAATTTATTGCTTTGTTTGCAACATGATTATTTACAGTTGCATATAGTTAAAGGAATAATGCTAATAATATAAAGCATGCCTTTTTCTTTAATATTCGGGTACCTTCGATTTATTTTGAATCCAGAAAAAACCTGAAAGATCATATTTTAGCCTGGCCCATAGGAGGTCTGTGAACTGGAAAAGTTTCGTAGCAGGGGGAGCAGTTGCTATCGGTCCGGTCTTCATACCAGGTAGGCTTGGGGGGAATTGACTTCTTGTTAGCAGTTCTGCCGTGATGATGCCTATTTAGTTGGTCTAATAAAAGAGATCAGATTTACCCAAAGAGCCTTGTCTGTCATTTATGGACCACATTTCCATTTTGGCAGCCACAGAGCAAAAAGGGAATCACTGCCCTAGGAGTTTCGGCCTCAATTCAGACTGACCAAAGCCCTGTGGACCCATGTGAAGTGAGATACCAAGATCCTGTCTCCTACAGCTAGTTAAATTTATTTTTCTTTATTTAAAGTTATTTTTGATGAAAAATAACCTTTTGTAGAAATGTGTTTGGTTTGGGTTGGTTTGTTTGTTTGTTTGTTTTTGGTCAGGGGGGATGTTTTCCAGTATGGTTTTGTAAGGTTATTTTTTCTAGCAAATAATAACTTTTATTTCTTTCTGTTTTACCAAGCCTAGTTATTAAATACTGAATACTTTTACCACAATTCTTTTTTTTTCAGGGGGAAAATAGATGGGAAACTTCATCGCAACATTTATTTTTCTTTTCAAAATTTCCCAGGCAAAGTGAACGGTGTGTCGGTCATGTGACTCTGCTTTAAACTCCAAAATCCGCCTGCCTGAAATGGATGTAATACTGGATAGGTTCTCCAAAATGAACGCTATGGAAACAGAAATCAGTTTCCAACGGTGTTTTAGTCAATTTGGCTTTCCGGTTCTCATGCACTAAGGGTTTAGAGAGGGAACAACTGTACCACTTTACAGTGTGGGCGTGGGGTAAGTAAGCTTTATTCTGAATAAGCTCTCCCAGTGTAATGTTTTACCGCGGGATGGAAGCAGAAGGACAAGTTTTTTGCCACAGATTCAGTTGAACCCTCTCTTGAAATAGCACAATTATTTTACAATGCCCTTGGGTTACTTTGCTGCCTTGCCCCCCACACATAGACCAATCCCAGTCACCTTCTCCCCTAAATTTCCACCAGTGTTAAAGGGCGGGATGGGGGGGAAGCAAACCTGTTTCTGAACCTGTTACAATTT
>NW_017728993.1:21679897-21687030 GCF_001723915.1 Gavialis gangeticus | reverse complement strand
ATGTTCCAGTGCAAACTTGGAGAGGATTGGATTTTGACTGGTTCACCTCCTGGTTACCAAATTTGAGAGAGAGAGAGAGGAGACACTTCCATAAAATGAAGTACATATGGGGATCAGGGGCTCTTTAAATCTTGTAGCTGATGGGCTGCCTACTTGCATTTCATTTCTTGCACGGTGTGTTTGAAAGAGAAAGAGAATAGTATAAATTGAGGCCCATTATTTTCTTTGAAGCTATTAACACTACCCACAAGCAACAGGAAACAGACTTCAACTTTAATTAGTACCAACACATTGAAAATTCACTCTATATTTGCCTTCAAGTGCAGCAAGGCAGCTTCAAAGCTAAAAGCTTCTTCACTTTCTAAGTAATAATGAGGTATTAATGAGGCAATTAGGGGCTTGTAAACATGGTGTCAAAGAGATATGAACTAATCACCAGCAACAGGAAAAAGACAGATCCCTTAGACTTCAATGCTCTGCTCTCTCTGCAGGCCCCAGGGGCATTCTGTGCTTGTAAACTAATCCGCAAAAATGTTCTAGATTTAATTCAAAACACAATCCTCCTTTTTAATGCCGTGACTGTCTTCGGGCTTATTTTCTGAATGGATGCTCTGTGTGACTGCTGCTCAATATGCACTTTTGTGATTGCAATAAAACGCGGCTTGCAAATCTATCGCCCTCAACTCTCCGTGCGTATCTCTGTTTGGCTGGGGTTTTTTTTTTTTTTAAATGAAATATTCCTCCGTGTTTTGTTTAGATATCGTTCCGTTCGTTTCCTTTTAGACCGTTAAAAAGGCATGCAATTTAATTAAAACCGTCACAATCCGCCTTTTATTTTAATTCTTTTTTTCTTCCCCTCCCTTTTCATTTAAAATGAAATGTGGTGCTGCTACGAGCAAAAGACTGAATGTGCCAGTTGGGTTTGGGATTACTGGAGGCTGGCAATTTTTATATAAGTATTTCGCTCTGGGGAGGTACTTAGGGAGTCGATTGGCGTGAGTGATGGACGGGGTAATTGGAGGACGTGGGTGTTCTGCTCGTGTTGCATCTAGCCTGCTGTGTGACATTTGGGCAAGCCATGTCCGTGCCTCCGTGTTGCTTCCAAGGTAAAACAGCTCAGGCCTGATCATAAGCCCTCCTTGTACCCACCAAACCTTTTGCATCCTGCTTAGTACAGCTAGCCTGAAAGGTAAAACAACCATGAATCAAGTTTCCACCCCTACCCCAAGCCATCACTGGCTTAAATACCATGCAATATATTAAAATATTGCCTTTTCCTCTAGACCAATACACCTAGAATCTGGATACCTGATATTTTAATATAGTATTTGAACCTTCAGGGCACACCAGCTCACTTTGCTGCCATAAGGATTAGAAATCTACTTTCCTTTTTTTTTTTAAAATAAACAGAGCTGAGATTCTCCTACATTTATATGACTTGAAGAGCTGGGATTTAAGGAGTTAAAAAAATCCCCCAAACTCATCCTGAGACTCGTAATAAAATCACGCAAGTTAGCGTTGCCACATGTGCTACCCTAATTTCAAGCCCAGGACTTGTCAGCAGCTCCGTCTGTATCCCCTTCCTCCTACATAGATGGAACTGGTCCACGGTCCAAAGTCCTTTCAGATTTTGGGGTGATTCTTGGAAAGGTGCAACTGCCAGAGATTAAGATAAAACCATCTTTTCTTTTGTGATGTAATTCAGATTACATCTCCAGAGCTGAGGAGCTCACACTCTCTCACCCTTTGGGAATTAATAAAATACACATATTGTGCTTGACAGTGCTCTTCCGCTGGTTATAAATTGGGACTAACTTACCCTAAAGATGACATGCGGGTAAAGCTTGCATAAATAAGAGCAGCTTTGAGATTTCAGTGGGCCAATGAAAAGTCAGCGTGGGTTCAATAGCACTAATTTACTAGTCACTAGCAAGTCATTATTACAGTGTGACTCGATACCTCGGATAGGCATGTGGATATTTTATATACGCACCTGATATTTAAAAATGGCTTCCAAACATTTTGGCACAGTTTCTCGTGCTTGCAACGCAGGAAGCGAGAGCGCCTATATAGATATTATTGCTTCCACGATGAATCATGCCTGCAAAGTTGGAAGCCAATCAAGGCTCCTGCAGAAACTGAGCCCATTATTTTGCACTTTTATAGAAGCATTCATTAATTTTAAATTACAACGTATTAGGTCTCTCACAGGATCTAATTGTTTGCTGCTATACATACCACAAGAGAAACTCATGAGAGTTTAAAGCCAGAGGACCATTATGATCATTCAGTCTGACCTCCTTACATAGCACGAGCCAGAGAATTTCACCCAGTGACTGCATCTAGCCCAGTAATTTTACATTTGACCTACAGACCCTTTTACAAAGACATCCAGGGTTTGATTTAAAGTCTCCAAGTGACCAAAAAAAATATAACCACATCCTTTGGTAATAAGTTCCAAAAATTGATTCCCCTCGGCACTAAGATTTTGCATCTTATTGTCAGTTCGAATGTTGCTGATTCTCTCTCCCAGCCACTAGATCTTGTTATGACATCATTGGCTAAGTTAATGAGCCCTTGAGGGTCATATATTATCTCCTTGTGTAAGTGATGATAGACTATGGGTCAGATCTTGTTCCACCTCTAAGGCACCTGAGTGCGATCCTCTTCCATCCCATTTGAGCCCCTAAAAAAATGCTAACATACCTATTTTTGTAACATATCATCATCTTGCCTTGGAAACTCTCAGAAAAAGCAGCAAGCAGGAGATCCCTTCCACCTTTTGCATTAGCGGTTTTTCAGGGCTCAAGCAGGGTGGAATAGGATCACGTTTAGATACCTAAATCCAGTTTGGCCTCTAATAAGCGAATGACCCTGAACTCTCACAATCCATCTGCCTGCATCCTAGCCTGGGGCTCAATCTCGGGACACAAGGATGCCCTGGAGCAAACATCTTAATTTCCAGGGAGAGTCAACCTGGCCATCACTTGCAGGAGGTCCTAGAGATGAACTTCAGAGGCAGGATGGGTCCGTTCCCTCCAGTTGCTCATGCATGTCTCTCCCATGTGTTTCAGCCAAGCAGGAAAGGATACTGCTGACTTGACCGTACCAAGCAGAGAGGCATCGGCTCTTAAAAAATATTTCCTAGTGCAAAGCAGTTGCTGCTGTGGCTCACCAGCAAGTCTTCCTTGCTGAGGGATCAGATTTCTGCTGGAGCAAGGCTATCCAGCTGCTTTTCTAACTTCTCCCCTCATGAGGTCATGCCACGGAAGTAGCATCCTCCATGCTTGTGATGAATTGCTCACTTCAGCCATCTCTGGAGTGGTGTAAATTTGGACAGAAGGGTCACTGGAATGATAGAAGCCGTACGTGGTTACAAAAGTCATTCACAGAGCAGGTCTTGATCCTGCTGGACGAATGCAGGTCTTGGACCGCAGGGGAGAGGAATTCTGCCATAGTGAAGACCTGTACCAGACACTCCATACCTGGTAGGTATCCAGGTTGTAGCCACCTTGGTCTAGAGGCAGAAGGAATCAGAACTTGTGGTAGAAGTGATACCTTTTATTAGAACAAGTAGACTTTTGCAAAAAAAAAAAAAAAATTAAAAAAAGAACAACAAAAAAATTGAAGAATTGTTGGTTTGTTTTTTTTTAATTTTTTATTTTATTTTATTTTATTTTATTTTTTGCAAAAATCTAGTTGGTCTAATAAAAGAGATCACCCCAAGTTCTGGTCCCATACCTGCTTTCTTAGGCCTATAGCTGTCCTGTTGGTTACCCTCTGGGAAAGGACTGTACCCTATGTAATCACAGGCAGATGAGGTTCTTTAGGTAAATCTATTTTTTTAGAACAACTCAAATAGTTGGAGAAATTTTGCTTGGCAAAGAAGAATTTGTCCAGCTATTTGAGTTTGGGTAAATCTGATATCTTTTATTAGACCATGTCAAATAGCTGGACAAATTCTTCTTTGCAAAGAAGAATTTTTTCCAACTATTTGAGTTGGTCTAATAAAAGGTATCAGATTTACCCAAAGAACCTTGTCTGCCCATGTCCTTAGACCAACACGGCTACAACCTATACTTAGGTCATCAGTGGGAGATGGGGAGCTGCTTTTTGATCTATAGTCTGGTGGGAAGAAATGCCTAAAACTGGACCAGTTCCCTTTTCAGTCCATTGCCTCAAATAAAGGACAGGGCAGGTCCGGTGTCCCAGCGGTGTCTGAGGAAGCCAAAGCTGCCTTCTTCAGTGGCTGTTTCCTTGGGGTTTCTAAATGCTGGCTGGAGGGCGAGCTTGTTCTGTTCTTCCACTTCCTAGTGATAATCTTTCGTAGCTCGACACGCTTTCTACCCTGGCTGGTAGGCCCAGCACCCCTGCTGTTCTGCCGTGCTACCTCTGCTCGTGTATAATAACATCGGATCGCCGAACTGTTAACACCTTCTGGGAACACCGCACGTTGGAGTTGTAACTCGCTCAGCCCTGGTGTCCCTTGCCAAACTATGTCGAGGTGTGAAGTTATGAGCTCAGCTTGTGTTGCTCAAAGCATGCCCAGCGCTTCTCTTTTCTTTTTCTCTTGTACGCTGCATGCCTTTCAGTGATTTTGTCCCCATGAGGTTTTTTTATTCCTCTTGTGGAAGCAAAACTTGTGTAAGAGGTGATACCTCTTATTAGACCAGCTAGATATTTGCAACAAATTCTTGTATTTATTGGCAAGCTTTTTGGGGTGCACACACCCTTCATCGGGCATAGGAGCGAGCAGGGTTTGTAAAAGCAGTTCCTTTAATTTAGTAAAGAAGATTGGGGTTGGGGGGTTTTCTTCCCTCCTTCATGTGGTTTTAGGGAGGTGAAGAATGAAAGGAGGAGACAGGTGACTCAGCGGGTGGTTAACACCGAGTCACTTCCTGCAGGTCAAATGTTACGGAGGTCACTTGTGACCGAAAATCTTCATTGACTGAGCCAGGCAATGAAATGATTTGGGGACCAGGGCAAATTTAAAGGAATGTCTGTGCAAATTGCAAAACTCCTACCTGCACCTCTGGTCCATAGCTGCCAGAGGAGCAACTGAGAGCCCAAGGACTTGTAGGGGACGGAGGTATGGAAGCTGGCTCACCCGCACCCCCAAAGCTGAATTAAATCCTCTGTGGGAATGTGGAAAAAAAGGGAATGACTTTTTCCCTTCTTGGTACTCAAAGTCTGTCTTTGGAAACCAAGAAGCCTATAGCAGTGGATCCTGTCTAACTGGGCCAATTTAGAAACAGGAAAGAGCTGTCCTTCTTTTCTTCATGCCATTATCCTTGTGGAAGAAGGATGGCCTAAGAGCTTTGCCGTTGACTTCTTCCCCCACCACAAGACCCCAGAAATTGAGTCTCACGGGGGTGTCTTAAGCACAAACACATGGACAATTGTGAGAGACTCTGATACATAAGAACAGGATACCATAGACATGTATCTAAGATCAATGAAGTGAGGCATCTCGGGAGGGCGAACCGGGCGACTGCCTGGAGCCCCACACTTTAGGGGGCCCCGACATTTTGCAACAATTATTTTTTAGGGTGAAGTTCACAGAAACTTTGTTCTTTCTTCAACTTATGAATAAGTTTCATGGATCGGGCAAAGTGAAATTTGAAATCGAAAATGTCCGACTTGCTTATAGGTCATCAAAATTAAGTCTCTGAGGGGCCCCAAATGACTCTCTTGCCCACGGCCCCAACCACCCTTGGGGCTTGGACTTGATGACCTGCTGAGGTCGCTTCTGCCCCTAACGTCTACGAATCTGTGAAACCCCTAAAGCCACCACTGCTGGATGAACATCCTGGAACGGGTGTTCGTGGAAACCTATGTGTCTCCTTGACTGGGAACTCCCATGTGACAGTGCAGAGGAGGCCTCCAAGCTCTGAGACCGAGCAGTGAACCCAGGACCCCAGGCCAACTTGGCCAACTCTCCCACCACACAACTACTGTATTTATTTCCTCTCTGGGACTGCTAGCTCCCGTTTCCCATATACCACCAAATTGACAAAGGAGCCTAGGCAAAAGCAAGGGAAAAATCTTTGGACTGCAAGTGATGTCTCTCTCTGGGGTTTAGAAGCATTAGTTTTGGTTGAACATACGGAGGAGCTTTATTAAAGTCAGAGATGCGACTGACGTGCAGAATGCTTTCCAAACCCCACATCCTGTGCCACCGCAACCCATGGGAGCTGTGCCATTGACTTGAATGGCTTCAGGATGAGGTCTCAGAGAATGGCAGACAACTTAAATTCACTTTTAAATGAAGGAGCTATATTGCTCCTGCTCTGTATGGGCAGCAAGTATAATTTGCAAGGGGACTAGTGACTGAAGTCAGCAGAGTTGCATGGGTGCAAGACTATTATTTGAGTGGAGGAGAAGTAATAAGTATCCGCTGTACTCAAAGATGGTTGGAGGATGCTGAGAGAAGGGTTCAGAGGCAGAACAAGACAGTGGCATTGTTCTGACTTACGAGTGTCTTTTTAAATCAAAATTGGCTTTTAATTTTGATGACTCTGCCCCCATTTGACACAATGCAGCATGGAGCCTCTTTTAATGGATGCTGAGTTTTAAACAGCCACTTAAAAGTAATTCTGAGATGTTCAAGTTTCCCCCCACACATTAAGACTAAGCTTCCCATGTCAATATACATATCCTCTCCAGTGTGTATAATATAGATTTACTGGTTAAAACAGATCTGAGTTTTTAATTCTTTTTCCCTGCTGCCACCTTCCTATGTCACCTTGGCCAAGTCACTTGGGGAGCGGGGGGTGCCCCATCCCTGGGGCATGGACGCTAACAAATCCCTCATCTACCTGGCGTCTCTAGATATTGAGCATTACAAGGACTGTCTGCGCATCCCCAGTGTTTCTGCAATGGGACCACGGCTCCAGACCGGGCCTCTTAACTGAAAGAACAACAGATTTGTTAGCCATCTCCAGAATAATCAGTTTAATTCAAGGCCCTGAATGGAGCGAGGAGAACTAGCAGGAGATTATAGAGGATATTTCATTGAAAGAAGAGGGTATGTTGGCTAGGACAAGATCTAAATATTTTAATTATTGGAGCACAGGCTGTTTCTTTTCTTGTTGACTCCATTGCCATACTAGGCTCCAACTGAAAATTAGTGT
>NW_017728993.1:21665520-21674897 GCF_001723915.1 Gavialis gangeticus | reverse complement strand
TATAATATAGATTTACTGGTTAAAACAGATCTGAGTTTTTAATTCTTTTTCCCTGCTGCCACCTTCCTATGTCACCTTGGCCAAGTCACTTGGGGAGCGGGGGGTGCCCCATCCCTGGGGCATGGACGCTAACAAATCCCTCATCTACCTGGCGTCTCTAGATATTGAGCATTACAAGGACTGTCTGCGCATCCCCAGTGTTTCTGCAATGGGACCACGGCTCCAGACCGGGCCTCTTAACTGAAAGAACAACAGATTTGTTAGCCATCTCCAGAATAATCAGTTTAATTCAAGGCCCTGAATGGAGCGAGGAGAACTAGCAGGAGATTATAGAGGATATTTCATTGAAAGAAGAGGGTATGTTGGCTAGGACAAGATCTAAATATTTTAATTATTGGAGCACAGGCTGTTTCTTTTCTTGTTGACTCCATTGCCATACTAGGCTCCAACTGAAAATTAGGGTCCATTTATACTTCACATTAACTGTGGAGGGAGGGGGGTACAGGGAAGGGCTAGAGAAACTCCAGAAAGAATGGGTACATCCCATGTGGGGGGGGGGAGCGCCTCTATGCTTTGACTGTCTTCCTCCATAGGTTGTGACCTCTACATGGCAGCCTTTATTTCATCTTCATAAATAGGGCTTGCTTGCAAATCCTCCAGATTTAATCATACAAATAAACTGAGCCTAAGGATCTGCAACTTTGCCATAAATTCTGGCCTGGTGGGAATTAAAGTTTCCATTAGACATGCATGTGTGCCACAGGTCTGCCCTTGGTCTGTGGTAGGGGATACAGCATGAGACCAGGGAGATTTTTCTTGGGGTGGTGGTAAAAACACTGAGTAGGCTGAGTCTTGGCAGCACGTAACAAAAGGCAGCTTGCACGGGGCTGTTGTCTGTAATCAAATCTAATTGCCATACACGGGGTAATCTTCGTCACTAATTACGTAAGTGTTTATGGCTTGTTGTGTTACGTAAGTGTTTATGGCTTCTTCAGGAAGGGGCTCAGGAGGTGTCCTTGGTTTTTCAAACACGTTTCTCACTTCTGTAGGGACCATGCAGAGATGAAGGGGCTCAGGAGGAGGAAGAAATGGGGATGCGATGTATCCCATGTGCGCAAGCCTGGCAACCACTTCTGTCTGGTCTAACCCAAAGCGATGCAGAGACTTTGTGCCGTGCCCCTGCTGCACAAGGTGGAATCGCACCCTTTGCAATGACTTGGGTGAATAAAGTCAGTGAATTTCAGGGGAGTCACGACACCTTTTTTTTTTTTTTATTTCTTGAAGTATGACCTGTGCGCAGGGTGAATTTGACCCAGAAAGCAAGCGCCAAGCAATGCAGACGGAAACAAACTTTTAATAATCAAAGCGATTGGTTTGCTCCCTTCTTCCCTTCACAACTGGGAGTTTGCTCAAAATGATCGATGCCTTGCTGTGCATCATGGTGCCAATGGGGATAGTTCAGTGCTACAGACCCCCGGGGATTGATGTTTATACATCTCATTTCTTCAAGTTGGCTTTCAAGGTGTCCTTGGATATCTTCTTTGGACACCCTCCAGAGCGCTGACCATCAGTGAACTGGGGGCCTAAGACTAAAATATGTACAAGGAACTGGGAGTGGGTGGCACAAATCCAGCTGTCTTGGCTTTATGCCAGAGGTATCCCCTCCAGAAAGGGACTCTCCTTTTGCCCAGTCTAGGCAACCTCCTGGCTGCAATGGCTAGTAGCAGCTCTATCCCAGCTGTAACAAAATCAGAAGTTGCTTTTGGTTGCTCTGATGCTGATGGTGCCATTATCTGACCTCATGATAAAAACAGATCTGACCAGTGAGCATATTCCCAGGAACAATGCCAGCATGTGCTCTGCTCCGAGCATGCAATCCCTGTGAGGAGAAAGCAGAAGAAGCTACTTTCAATCTTCTGCGTGGGCAGTCTTGCAACAGTGCTTGCATTGTGGGGCTGCTCCCGCAAGTCTGTGTGATGCCTTGCTGTGCTGTTGCTTTTCTAAATGAATTTCTCCATCAGTGAAAACACTTCTGAGGTAGCTGGTCTCTGTTTTTCTTTTGGCCCTAAGGAACTATTTGCAGAAAGTTTTGCAGATGCTGCGCTTTTTTTTCCGTCTAAAGGGAAACCGTCGGCACTTCAGCCTTTTATGGGGTTTTATGCAGAAAGGGAAGGTAGGTGCGAGAGCGAGCGAGTTTTGATAGGCTTTGAAATGAAATGCACTCTGCAAAACCTGAGGCATTGCAATGCACTCTGTAAAGTTTGAGGCATCTCCCTCTCAGGATAGGATTAGATGACTTATGGGGTGAAATCTTAGCACCATCAGAACCAATGGCACAGCTCCCACACTTCAGCGGGCCAAGGTTTCACACGTCGGTATTACGGCCAAAAGATACCATTAGCATCATCTCATCTGCACTCCCACATTGCACTGGCCAGAGGTTTTCTTCCCAGTGATTTTCTCCATCAAGACCCATAACTCATGACTAAATTAGAGCATGTCTAGGATGTGTGCTGATAATTGCAGAAACAAATCCCAAGTGTTGCCATTCAATCTGCAGACTCAGAGTGTTGTTTCTATTTGAGAAGTGAAGTCAGAGATGGGAACTATGAAATATGAGCTCTCCGTGAAAACTATCTGTACATCCTTTTCCCCCAGTGCCCCTTGTTAAACAGGGTTGTATTTGTGGGGGTGAGCAGGGGGGGAAAAGAGGAGAAGGAAATGCAGGTGCTAAGAATATTATCAGCATCCGGTAATGATCTGTGTTTCCACCTTATCCTTCCTGCGTCTTGAAGTTTTGCGTTTCAGAATAAGAGACATCTGCTTCAGACCTAGCGGTGTCCAGCCTGATCTCACTGCAGCGTTACAACCCGGTGCACGCGTGTGAATGCCTCCATGCGCCCATGAAGCGCTGTGTCCCATGAAGAGTGGTGGTGGCGTCACAAGTCTGACTTTGTACAACTGCTGTATTGGGTCAAATGAAAAAGAGACAGACAGACTGGGGGGAAATGCCTTGCTCTATTTAAAGATGGACCAAACTGGCTCAGAATCGAATAAAAACAGTGATCACTCTGTGCTTGAGAGTCAAAGCCATGAGGCCAAACCCAAATGGCTGAACCCAGCCCCCCAGCATTGCAGTAGAAAGCCGCTGCCCCCCCCATCTAAATATGCCTACTGCAAGTGGCTCCTATGTAACGAGTTGAATTTGGCACCCGCAGCCCTGAAGCTGCATTGCAAATCCCAGCTGATTTTTCTGCATGCTACTTGGTCTGATTCAAAAGCACATTCAAAAGGGAAGCCCACTGGTATCTTTTCAGGACCTCAGTGGGCCTTGGATTGGAGCCAGTCATGCCATAGCATTGAGGCAAAGCTGCCACTGACTTCAATCACCGTTTGGATTGAGTGGCTTATAGGATAGATGCCCTACATTTTTGACTTGTGCATCCAAAAGAAGTCGGATAAGGACATCGCACCCCCCTCCCCAACCCCGATCCCATTCAGAACAAGATTGTCTGGCTGCTTGGGACAAAGGGGCCTTGTTTACTAGATGGCGCCTACGGCTTATGCTTCATTAAACCACAGATTTACAAAACCCAGTATGATTCAAATAAAGAGAATCCCAATTCGATGTTGCAAACCGGGTGTGACTAGCTCTCTGCCTTGTGTCTGATTTCTGTTCAGAAGGGAGCCTGGTTTCCAGCCACAGAGGCTGGCGTGGGGGCAGGCCCTTGTCCTCATGGAGCACTGGTGGGTGTGTGCAGCTGTGCCGAAACCACCGCATAGCAAAGCCAGTGCAGCACTGCCTGTCTTACACTAGCAGAGCTGGCTCCCCTGGCTCAGTGAAACGAATATAGTAGAATTTTAGTCCAATTCGTTTTCTTATAGTTCTTTCCATCAGCAAATCTCAAAGCACTTTGCAAATGAGGACAATGTCATGAAGCTCATTTTGCAGAAGGGGAAACTGAGGCACAAGGCGGAGTGTCTTGCTCCAGGTGACACAGGAGGTGAGGGGCAGCCGCCGAGGTGTCATGATTCCTAGCTTATTGTCCTGCTGGATCATGCTGAGGTGTTACTTTTGCTTTTAATAATGCAGGCAGGGAAATCAGTGAAGCCTTCCTGGTCATCTATGATGCCATCATGCATCTTCTGTCACCCCTGTCACCTCCATGTTAACTTCCTTCTGTACCTCTGTCTCCCCAGGAAAAGTCTAGGGGCTCAAGCAAGACTTGCAGCATGTCTTGATAGATCATCAAATCTAGCCTTGGTAAGAGTTTGATAATTATGGCCCTGATCCTGCAGGCACTCACTTGAAATACAAAACAGGGCAGGGCACATAAGGGAGTCCACAGCATCCTACATAAGCTCATGCCTGTCTGAACAAGTTAGTTTATAAGGTGCCACTTTACCCTGTCTCCTGCCTAATTTCAGTCTTAACACAGCTAATGACTTCTCTCACTTCATCATCATCGTTGGCAATCCCTCACAGTCGAGGATGATTGTCTTTCATGACTGTCTTATCTGTAGCTCCCTCTCCCGTCTCACACGTGAATAGTCCCCACTGAAATCAAGTCTACTGAAATCCTGTTAAAGTCAAGCAGCCAGTCAGTCCTCCAGTGGGCCCCTACAGAGCGTTTCCCAGAAGCCTTTCCAAGTTTAGTCGCCTCCTTAATTTTTTTTTAAATGTGCAGGCTGTTCACCTGGTGCAGCAGCCACCGGAGCTAATATCCTTCGCGTCCCCAGTTTTGTGCTGGGAAGATTGCGTATTGCCATTCGCTCTGGTGGCTTCGATCCAGTTATTGCAATGGAAATGTCAGCTAGCCCTACCAGCCACCATTGCATAATCTCGCTGCGTAGAAGCTTGCGGTCAGTGGCTGCAGCTCTCAGGGAAGGTTTCGGGCACGAAGGGATAAAAGAGTAGCTCTTTAAGTAGAGGGAACAAGTGGCAGCAGCCGATGAGCTCTTAAAAATAACATCTCTCCTGCTTCTGCACATTTCCAGTCATGCCTTGTCACTAAGGACAAGACTGAATACGGAGAAGGGAAATAGGAATCCCCAATTTTATCTGGCCTTAATATTGGAACCGCAGAGTGTTTAGTTCGCTGCTCCTCATGATGGCCCTGTGCAATAAAGCAGTGCCACTGCCTTTATTTTACAGCGGCGGGGATGCAGAAAGGCTAAGGGATTGGCCTAAGGCCACCTGGGGCAAAACAGGGAATTGAACCCAAGTGTTTCAAGTCGACCACAGAACCGTCTTTCCTCTCCAACCAGCTTCCCTGAAAGCTCTTGCATCATCGTCCTTTTTTCGGACTTTCACAGTTCCCGATGCTGAAGCCAACAAAACCAATGGAAGAAGCCAGCAGACATATTGTGCTAGTTTTAGTCACACTGAGCCACACACTGAATGCATTACTCATGTGGGCGAGAAGTTACTCTTGAGCATTGCAATGACTTGCACAAGGCTTCAACTAGGAGCAGCTAACCACCAGTGTGAACGGAGGGGTCAGCTTGGCCTTGCTCCACAAGAGCTCTCCTTAGTCACAGTAGGACTCCTTGAACCATGAGGGACTAATGGTGAGTGAGTCATAGCATCAGGATCTGGAGCAAGAAGAGAGAAAGTTAGCACTCATTAAGTGAAATCATATGAATGCCTCCAGCAATTTAAGGCAAGACCTACAAGAAGCAGCAATTAAGCATTTCACTGGTCTCCATTAAGCAGTTAGCACAGAGACTACTTGCTAGAAATATACTTGTCTTAATGAGAAATCCTGGAACAATAGGCCTGGCAGAGCCTCGGGAGATGATGTCTAGGCCAACCCTATGCTCAAGCCAGGATCAACCCCGTCCAAACTATTCCAGGCTAATGTTTGACTAACTTGCTCTTAAGCCACCTAGAGAGGTTGAGGAATCATCTGTTGTTTCAATGCTTGACCACCGTCATAGTGAGGAAGTTCCTCCTAATATCCCTCCTAAATTTCCCTTGCTGTGATTTAAGACATTATTTCTTGTTTTCTCTCCTGCAGATAAATAGTCTATTGCCATCCACTAAAACCCACCCTTCAGGCATCTGAAGACTGTTTATTGAATCTTAACCCACCTACCTTGATCTTTTTTCTTTTTCACACTAAATAAGTCCAGTTCTTCAGACATTTTCTGTAAGTCGTGTTTCCTTGACCTTGAATCAATCCTGTTGCGGTTTTGCCCTAATCATTATGCATATAGAAAATTGTGAGTTGAGCCAGGTATAGTAGAGTGAAGCAATAAATGGTTTTTTGACTCATTGGCACACAAGGGTCCTTTGGGTAAATCTGATATCTTTTATTAGAGAAACTCAAATAGTTGGAAAAAAAATCTTCCCTGCAACCTTTTGGGTACAAGTACCCTTTGTCAGGATAAACCATTCATTTTTTTTATTGAGTAACCTCTTAATACCACCCACTTTTCCTATGGTAAAAGGTCTCTTGTAGGCTCTCTAGGTCACTAATGTGCCACCCAACCCTCAGCAAATTCTCTTCCAAGGATCTTCTCAAGGCAAGGCATATGTTGCCTTGTTCCTAGCTGTATTGTTGAACATAAACCTCCTCCTATTCCTCTGAGTGGGAGGAGAACAGAAGCCAGGGTATGGCCTTCTCTAATCTTCCTGTTCAGGAGTGGGTAACAGAAGAAAAAACGTTCCTAGTTCGTTCCTAAGGCTGTCGGAATTTGAAATGGAAATGACCTGGGAAGCCCGCTCGCCTTCCCATGCCATCACCCGGGATTTTTCTTTATGGTTGATCCGCTAATGCTTTGACAAAGCCAGAAATGAAGCATAGACTTGTGAAGCTGCCGTTTACAATCCCTGTATAGCTTACATTAGGCTCAGCCACCTGAGCCCTCTCCCAACATAAACAGAATTTATCAATGCCGTTTAAACCATTAATGCTGACAACTGAGGCTTTCCAGAGAGAAGCCTTATCAAAACGGAGGAAGAAAGAAAACCTGAAGACAAAACCCCCCTCAGCCCTTAATGCACTTGGGTAACTTTATAAGAAGGTGTAGATAAGTCTTGTTAGGTTCATCTTAATCTTTTGACAGTCCAGCAATTTCCTCCTGGTTGGATAATACATTCTTCAAGGTATCAGATCCTCATCTTCTTCGGCTCTTCGATTTTGTTCCAAGGATTGGTCCTGGTTGGACCATAAATTGGATCATTGGTCCATGATTGGACCTGATTGGTCCTGGTTGGGCCATACATTCTTCGAGGTATCAGCTCCTCATCTTTGGCCCTTTTGACTTTGTTCTAACGATTGGTCCTGGTTGGACCATAAATTGGGACATTGGTCCATGATTGGACCTGATTGGTCCTGGTTGGGCCATACATTCTTCGAGGTATCAGCTCCTCATCTTTGGCCCTTTTGACTTTGTTCTAACGATTGGTCCTGGTTGGACCATAAATTGGGACATTGGTCTACGGATGGACTGGGCTGGACCTGATTCGTCCTGGTTGGACCATAAATTCTTCAAAGTATCAGCTCCTCATCTTCGTTGGCTCATTTACTTTGTTCTAATGATCCGTTTTCATTAGTACATTCTTATTATCTGCTCAATAGTCCATGTTTAGAGTCAGATCAGTTAAATGTCTGTAGGACTCGTGTCCATGGGTCTGTCCATACAAGGGAACACAAGTCATGGGTCTTACCTTTCTTTTTTCCACTAGGCCTTACTGGATGGTTCCCCTTAAAATTGAGGATCAATTTGTGAAGGGAAGGAGCAGCCTGTGCCATGGGTGAAGGGCGAAAGGCCTAAAAGAGGAGTGTTCAGAAGAATAGATGAGCTGTTATGAGGTTCATTAAAACCAAAAAGAGCACTTCATAAAGGGTCTACTGATAGTGATAGGAAAAGCTCAAGTCTGGATATTCTGGATCATTTTGGAACGGCATCCAAATAAATACTTCAGGCTGGATCCTCATTTGATGTTAAATGGTGACCAACCTGTTATTTGAGGGTTTGGCCTTTACGTATGATGAGCTAGAAGACTTTCAAAGAACAGCTTTTCATGGGGCAAAACTGAACTTCCATTTCCAAAGAGAAGTAGCTCCTAGGGACGTGAAAATGGGAATGTAACCAAAATAATATATGAATACTTTCACACCTCTGATCAGTTCTCCTCTTAATCCCAATGGCTTGCTCTAGCTGGGGCTGGAACAGAAAATCAGTTAGTCTTGCCAGAATAATTGGAAAAATGCTTTCCTTTCTTCTGATGGAGGGGGTGGGGAAAAGGGTTGGTGTTTGGGTATGGGGGCGGGGAGAGAAAACTGGGTGGTAAGTTTAAGAAAACACCAAGGTCATATAGAAAATATTTCAAATATGTTGTTTAGAGGCATATAGTCTTATTTTATGAGTTGCATCTCTTATTTGTTTCCCCTGAGGAAATCCAGCACACGTCTATCTCCACCTGCTGGAAGAAGATTAAAAATGTTGACAGCTTGTTTTACATCTCAGGCCTGAAGCTTTTATGTATCTTCCATCTTTTGTATTCCTTGAGTGAAGAATAACGCCTCCAACACATCTTTAAAAAAAATGTATAGAAACAAAGACAGCCACACATTGACAAGCAAAGATGTTTTTTATGAACCTGTGGTACAGAATAGCACCTGTATGATTTTAGTATTGTAGACGGTGGAATTTGACTGCTGGTCTTGTTCTGTAGTCCGAATACTTCAACTGGCACCTTTTCCCAAGTCAGATATTGCGGAGCAGCTCTGGCTATTTATGATGTGGCTGCAAGAAGGAAGGTAGTTAGCTCACTTTTATGTGAACTGTGAAATGCTTTTAGCCCTGTCTTTCTGCAAGTGAACTCACAAAGATTCAGGGTTGTCAATGTTCTTCTTTTAAGTATTTTTAAGAGGCTGCAATACCATAATGCACACAAGCAAAGGTAGTTATATAGGGTGATATATAACTTTGTATATGAAAGACCTACAAGTTGGGGTTTTGATTTAAAAAAATGGAGTTGGGTTTTGTTTTTGTTTTGGGGGGTTCTGCTTATTTTCCTTGAAATGTGGTCAGAGAGAGAGTGTGCTGCTTCATTCAGCCTTAGCAAACTTGCCTAGCTTGTGGACGACTTGAGCCTCTGTCCCACTACTGGCTTCCTCTGTGGTATTTTGAAGTGAACTGACTTTTCTCTATTGCCTCAGTTTCTCATGCAAAAAAATGAAGATGATGGCATTTCCTGACCTCAGCTTGGATTGTGAGAGTCAATACATTAAGAGTGTAGAGACTTTTGGATACCACCATAACGGGGTCACACAAGTACCTTGTTTTATTGGAAGTTTGATGTGATCTGTGATCGGCTGGCTCTTCAGCAAGGTGTACATCTTTTTTTCCCCAAACCTTCCTTA
>NW_017728993.1:21650747-21660520 GCF_001723915.1 Gavialis gangeticus | reverse complement strand
AGACTTTTGGATACCACCATAACGGGGTCACACAAGTACCTGGTTTTATTGGAAGTTTGATGTGATCTGTGATTGGCTGGCTCTTCAGCAAGGTGTACATCTTTTTTTCCCCAAACCTTCGTTAGGTGTTTGAGCCCAATACATTGTAAGCTGAGCAAAATGAGGTCATGATACAAATGGTCTGAATGAAGGTGGCTTCTGCTCCCAACCAGTTAGCAATCTGTAAAGCACCAAGCTTGTGTTATCTTCATTCCTTGCATCCAGTCCAATGTGTTAGTACGGGCATGGGCATGGCCGTATTTTTAGCCTGACAAAATTAGGCTGAATTTCAGTGGGTGCTCAGTCCCAGGGTCAGTATTTCTAAACTGACAGTATCTCTTTTTACCTCCTATAGTCCAAGACAACAAATTGGACCCCTTAGAAAGGGGGTTGTTAAACTTGTTTTGCTGCCAAGTATCATTTGAAACCTTATTTTTGAACTTGGGCTGTTGGACTTCCCCGTACATGTTCCCAGTGGAGTGTTACATTTTCACGTACGGTAGTTGTTGGGTCACTGACATTTTCTGTCCTCCAAGAAGCATGAATTAAAGAAACACAAAGCAAAAAGCTGTCCCCTAGCTGAGAACTCCCCAGGCAGCAGGCTGCCTTGCAAAGTCCCGTATCCTTTCACACACAAAGCATTTGACAAATTGGAAGGCATGGCAATTGGATGCTGATATTTTATTGCAGCAACATGTGCTATTTGTTTAGATCAGAGAATGAGTCTTCTGAAATTGCCACTCAAGGTCACGTAAGATCTCAGGACCACCGTTGGCAATCTGAAACCCACAATTGAAAATAGTGAAGGAAAAGTTTCTCACAATTCCCCAGAGAATATTCCACAAACCAAAGTGTGTTTTCCATTACGGTTTACATCAACAGTTGGTTTATGGGACTTCTGTGTGTGTATGTATGTGTTTCTGTTACCGGTTTGTCTATCGTTGTACATTTCCTCTGGAAGAAGGAGCCAGTAAAACCCGCTTGAAAAATTGTGCGTAGTGTCAGGATCCCAATTCATTCATCTGAAGACACTCATGCTGTGTTGGGTAAAGTGCCCAGAAACATTTCTGTGTCAACCACATTTCTCTTCTTACATGTTGTATGCCTCCATATGTGGAAGCTATGTCGTCTTTGCTCCAGTAAGCTGACTCGGGCACATGCTCAGTTACTGCTTGCTTCATTTTCACTGTTCCTCTGTCTAGCTGTAATGGAAATAAGAGAATGGAAAGCTGGCAGGACAAATAGCAAGACCTAATGAGCAAGGGAGATTTGGTTTTGTTCATCACCCAATAGATGCTGGAGCAATGAGGTTGCCAGTAGCATAGTATGGACAAAGCATTGGCAATTGGCCGACCAGAGACCAATGCACTGCAACTAGTATCACTTGCTGTGACATCTTCTATGGTCAGTCTTGGGCTAGGCTGCTTTAGGGAAAAGAAGTAGTCTTTTTATTTTTTAAATATTTTTTTAAATGATATTTCCACACCAGCACAAACTGTAGTGCTAGGAAGAGCTTTTATCCAAGGACAGTGCTCTCACTTGTCATACATACTGCATAGCATTATTGTCTTACCTTTATTGTAGCTCTTAATTGCCCCTCTCATGGACCAGGAGGTCCATGCGCTGTGCAGTAACAAACAAGGGAGTGTTTTTGCACCAAAGGGCTGTCCATGCTAGATGCAAGGCAAGAGATAACAAATGGTTGTAGGAAAATGGGGGACCACAAGGAAACAGTGGGAAATAGTAGTTGCCTTCCATAAAGTGATGCTTAGTGCAGCAGGTATTGCTATGGCTTCTGACCCTTGCAGTCTGAGTGCAAGCACAGAGGGTGGAAAAGGGGCTTCTTGTTTCTTCTTCCTAGTGTTCATTCCTCAAATAGTCAACAAGGATCCAGCCCTTCTAATAGGGCAAGGGTGGACAACTTCTGGCATGGGTGTTGCAAGTGGTCCAGGCAGGCTGTCTGTGTGGCATGCAGCAGATCAGGGAGAGAGAAGGGAACATGGTGGCCGATAGGCTGGAGAGCAGAAAGCAAATAGCAGATTGGGCAGGGGGTGCAGGACTGGAAGCAGAAAGCAGAGCAGAATATTAAGCATGGAAAGGGATGAGCATGGCACTCAAGGATGCAGCGGGGCTTATTTTTACAAAGGGTAGCCCCCACTGTCTTAGTGCTTGATGCAAAAGCCTGGATTGATGATGGAAATCAACTGAAGTTAAGTGACTAAAGGTTGTTATTTGGGCCTTTTGAAAACCTGCTCTTGTGTTCAGCCAGCAAAGCTCCAGTAAAGCCGCCAGATCTGCATCATTTAAACCAGTTGATAATCTGGCCACAGTGTCTGCACATGCTCTCCAGTTTCTTCCTCTTCCTTCCCCCTCTGTCTCTCCTCTGCAATATGTTGACAGCAGCAACGTTTCCTCTATGACACAGTCCAGATGAGCTGAATTTGCCCAGAGCTGCGATGAAAAGTGACGCCTGTCTTAAAGGTGCCACATTAGAGTGATTCTGGAGTAAACCTTGCATGTGGGGAGGAGGTGAACAAGGCTGGCAGCAGGTTCCCACGAACAAATGACAGGGACAAAGTCTCTGCCTTCACACCTCCTGCCTGACAAAATCATTGCAATGAGATGACTTACGCATAAAGAAGCAGCAACCCTAGCAATAGGCCTCTGCCTTCTTCCTTAAGGGATCTCTTGGCAAGGGTGCTACAGCAGGTCAGTAGCTTGGATAGATCTCAAGAATCTGCATGCAATCTCTGGTTACCTAGAATGACCACAGAAGATATCTTCTGCAATACATTGAGTATTGAGTGGTTCTTTCCATGTATTATTTTTCAGTGCAATGTAGAGGGGAGAAAGGCAGGAGTCTGAGCACCATGTTACATGGTGACTACACATCTAATTACTGGCCCCTCCTCTTTATTTTAACTCCTGTCCAAACTCTACTTCTTGACATGAATTTACAGCACGTCTTCTTGCTTCAGTTTCCTTATCTGTAAAATGAGGAGCATACTAGAGCTGCAACACTAGGCTTAATTACACGTGCCTTGAGGTGCAGAGAAGTGGTTTTCAACCTTTTCTCATTTGCAAACTCCTACTAAATTTCTAATAGCAGTGCTGGACCCCTTTGGAAATTTTGAATTAAAGTGTGGACCACCTTGAATGATAAGTGTGGGTATATGCATACTTTTGCTTATAGTCCTCTTTTGTGGGACACCATAGACACAGCCTGTGGACCCCCCAGGGTCCATGGACAACAGGTTGAAAACCACTGGCATAAAGGAAAGGTATTTCTTTAGGTGCATTGCCATTTCATCCCAACGAGCTTTTAATTACAACGATGACCTTGAATGGACACTATTTCCATGGATACTTTTAGGGAAGGAAAAATCATGGAAATAGCCAGTATGTCCAGAGGGTGAGCAACTTTTTGTCTAAGGGTCTTCGCGGTGATAAAGCTGAGTACAAGGCCTATGTTAATGTCTCGCTAACTGATCCGCTGAATTAAACAAAGCATCTGAAAATGATCACTCCCCTATAAATGTCACCGTTTTACAAAGGAAGACATTGACTTTCCAGGGATTACAATATACACACACGTGTTTTATCTCCACAAGATGTTTTCAAGAGGTTGAATAAGCCTGTCTATGTGCTGACATTAACTGTAAGCAGAAGATCAGCTTGAAATATTAGGCCAATACTATGGATAATATACACCCAGTTGCACTGCTATCCATCTCACCAGATGACTCCAGTCCTCATTTTGCCAGTGGAGGTTAAAAAGGACCATCTGTGATAATTCATATTTCACACTTTTTTCCTATTTTGTTTTCTCAGTGTTTTGGAGTTCTCCTATAACCTCCAACTTTGACAAGAAGGCCCTGTCTTTATTGGAAGCAAAACACAAACTGGTCTTTTTTCCAGTATAGAGGTTATAAAGCTTCCTAAGCAGAAAGCTTTGACCTCAAGGTGCCTGTCGAAAGATTTCTTTTCATTTAGGGTGTTCCCCAGAGCTCCCCTTCTACAAGTGTGCCCAGATTCCTCTATTATGAAAATCATCTGGCCAGCACAGTGCAGAGTTAAGAATTACCCAGTGGCTACTCTGAAGAACAAAACCCTATTCAAATCAATTTTTTTGTTTCAGAGGATTGGGGGGGGAGATCAGGAATTACCAAACATAACAAAATGCTCAGAATATGAAAACTGACTTCAGACACTCTTGTCGCCAGCATCATCTATTGCTTTGCACTCATTGTATTCTACTCGTATGGAGTGAATATCAGACCACGCATTGTCCAAAAAAAGTCAGATAAATCAATGTAAAGGGCAACTCATCCCTGGGAATCCCTGAAGATAAACCTAATGTGAGAGGTTATTTTTTTTAGCATGAGTTTGACTGCAGGCTTGTGAAACATTTCATCATCTGCCACCTATATCTAGTCTCTCTGTAGCATGGAGAAAAATGAAGTGTTATACCTACAACTTCTCTAACATGGTAGATCATTCAGATGAAAATTTTAGCCAGAAAAATCTCATTTGTTACAATTTGCTCATTGACTCCATAGCAGAATAGAGTCTGGGTAGAATGTGAGCCTATTTAAAACCTAATAAATTCTAGTATGAAAATATTTGAGGTGTACATTTTTCCCCTTCCTGTCAAGAACATGCTTTATTTCTTTAGTATATCTAATTAATTATGAGTTATCCAAACATTCGTGATGGACATTCTTAGGTCGATGCAAACAGTCATGGGTTTCCTGACGTCTTTCTTATGTTGAGTCTTGCTTATGCCTTCAGAGCAGAATCTCTCTCTCATTTTCTAATGCCACTTACTACAGTCATAGACAAATTTTTTTTGTGATAAAACCATGTAACCGATTTGCATTCATTTGAGTTAGGTGGAGTTCACCAGCAGAGTATCATTGATTTGAAATTAAAAGTGTGACTCAATATACTTGGAAGGCTGCATAGTTTATATCAGATTTAACTTAAGCCACTTAGGCAGATGTTTACTTTCAACAAAAAGTGTGTTATTCTTAAATTAGGGTAGTGTGAGAGTGGTGTTGTGGCCTTGGCCATGATGGTCCAGAAATTGTGAGTAGCAAGGATTTCTTAGAATGATAACTTTATTTGGGACAACTCTGTAGTTGGGATGAATTTAGACAAGATTTTGAGTGTGAGACATTCTTCCTCAGGTCTTCCTTCCTCATATGCAACTAGAGTCTGTCTTTAAAAAGCAGTGGTGTGGTAATTCAGCAAGATCTTCCTGGGGTTCTCTTGGGTGGTTTGGCCATATTTTTCTTTGAAAGCCAAGTTAAGAGTGAGGGTGCAGCCAAGTGAGCTGCCTAATCTGCATCTCTTTGCTGAGAAGTGAAATGATCATGGTAGAGGCCTTCTCTTGATGACACTGTCACTTCATTGGTTTCAGTGGAGTTACTCCTGATTTACACCAGTGTAAGTGACCAGATATTCAGGCCAAAGTCTTCACTATGCTTTAATGTTGCGTGTAGGTACAGTAGGACCTGGGACCCCTCTGGCCTGACATCCTCTTCCCAAGCACTCAGGTTCTCTCGGTTGTTTTTCTCTCTCATGTGCCGTGACTTTGGTGTTACATCTATTGGGGAGCTAGTTCTGCCCACTAACACCTTTGGCCTGTCAAAGGGGTCACTTCATGGGGCCCACCCCTTTGGACTACTTTCTTTAAAAATCAATTTCCAGTCCTTAGGATGTAGGCACAACCTCTGGGCTGCCTCCTTTATGAATCAATACTTAGTCTTTAGTGTGGCGAACAACCCCTCCAGGCTACTTCCCACGCCTGTCCTGTTGTCCATTCACCCATCCTATTCCTGACCTCACTCTTGATCCAAGTTGTTGGTCCCTCAGAGTCAGGTCAGCCACCTTGGCATCCTGTTTCTCAATCCTTGTCTTGACCGGTGATCCTTCAATCACCCGTGCATGCAGTCTCTGTCCCTTAGCTGACACTGGATCCATACCAAAACCAGCAGGAGAGTCCTGTGGCATCCTCTTATCCCTGATGCTGCAGACTCTCTCCGGCAGCCCCTCACCAGAGCTGGAAGTATTTCCTTGGGCCTGCCCATCTCCGATCCAGAGGGAGCAATGGCTCCTAAACCACTGCATGAAGCCCCATTCCCCATCAGCGTTCTCTGTTCTCTCCAAGGTAACCAACAGGGAGGGAAGATTCCTGGTTTTTTTTCCCTTCTCCCTGGTCTCTCCTTCCACATATCCTCCCTGTCATGGGATAGGGTCCCCAGGGATGGCCATGATACCCCTAGGGCTCCTTGACCGTGCCAATCCTGCCCAATGGGCACCCTCTTCCTCGCCTGCCATGTCTTGTTGTACTATAATAAATAGGGAGGCTGCCCTCAAGTTTGTATTTTGGGCACGGTCCTGATGGACCCCACTGAACCTCTTTTGGGCCCCGCTCCAAAATGGATGCCTCTTGGGACACCCTCAGCCTTATGGGCTAGATGCATGGTTCCAAACCGTCCCTTTACCACGCCCCAAGCCTCGCAGATGGCATTCACACGTTGGCCCTCTAAGGCCTTAGTTTAGCTTGGCCTCTGGTCATCTCTGGACTCTCTCAGCACCCCTTGGCGTTGGGCTGTCTGCAGCCCTGTCCTTCTCTTGGTGCCCCCCAGCACTGGGGTCCACTCACCCCCTTTGTCACTGCACCCCGGCACTGGGGTCTGCTCACCCTGAATACTGCACCCAATCTGGTGCTGGGGTCTGTTCACCCCTGAATACTGCACCCATGCTGGCGCTGGGGTCTGTTCACCCCGAATACGGCACCCGTGATGGCGCTGGGGTTCCCACACTGTAGTGGGCCCCCCAATGAGGCCTCCTCCTTTCCCAGTAGCCTCAGCCTGATCCTCCAGTATTATAAGAGAGCGACCAAAAATATAAGCTCCTGGGCTATAACATAGCACAACAAGTTCAGGGTGTGCTCTGTCCCTATAAAAGAGTCAAACTTCTTCCCTGACACTAACTGCCTCATAGGCAAGGGTACCTGGTGACCTCCTGGATCCCCTAAGTGCAGCATCTCTGGCAGCTGCAGCGTCTTTGGGCAATTCCTCCCTGGAGGCTACTTCCCCCTTGGCTGCTGGCAGGAAACTGCCTCTCTAGTCCCAGCCCTGGGGTTTATATGAGCCCAGGGCCCTGCCTCTTCTGGTCAGCTGGCTGGCTGCAGGTGCAGGCTAATTTCCTCCTTAGGCAGAAACCCCACAGGTGCAGGTTACTGTGGCAGCAAGCCTGACTGCTAGGGCCCTCTCTCTAGGCAGTTTCTGCCCTTAAAGGAGCTACTTTAACATGGCATGATCTATCAACCACTGAAAGGTGGCTGCGGCTCCATTAAGACCAAATGCCATCCTTTTAAATTCATACAATCCCTAAGGTGTCCCAAACTCTGTTTAGGCCTGAACTTCTGTTTGCAGTGGGATTTACCAGTACCCTGTAGATAAAAGTTTAAATCAATTTTGCCTGCCCTATACTTTCTAAAATCTCCCCCACTTGAGGCATGGGGAATGCATCAAACTGTGTCATTGCATTCAGCTTCCGAAAATCAATACACAAATGCAGAGCTCTGTCTGCCTTTAGGACTGTCAGAGCTGGGCTTCTCCAAGGGCTCTGTTACTCCATGATCATCCCTTGTTCCAGCATTTTCTCTAGTTCCTCCCCAATAGGACAGTATTGGCGATAAGGTATTCTTATCCATTTTTCATGGACAATCATTCCTTCTGGGGGTTTTGATTTTGTGTATAACCCCTCTGCCTCTTTCTGGGGCTTCACTAAACACATCAGGAAAATCCTGCACTATTTGCATAAGCTGTCTTTTGCTGCCCTTCTGTAAGAAGTTGTCACAAGCATATGGAAAACCTGCTTCTCCTCCTGACCAGGATAGAGTACTTCATAATCAACTGGACCCACCCGCATCATGATCTTAAATGGAACCTGCCATCAGGTTAAAAGCTCTTGTGGAGGTGGGAAGAACTAGCACCCTAAACTCTCTCACTTTCATATTCTTATCATACTGCTGTTTCTGTTTTTTCTGAGCATTACATAAGTTGTTCCCTGCTACCCTGTTATCAACCTGCAATCTCTCTTTAAGGGAGGTGTGACAGGGGCAAGCTCACTGGCCCGATCTTGCTACTTGGCTGTCCCCTGTCCATGGGCACACTGCCTGCCCATCTATTCTGTCATGTGATTAAATTAGGATCTTAACTAGGTCGGAGGCTGCCCATTTAAGACCCTGATGTCTAGGGATGATATCCACAGCTCCAAACCTTCTCCTACACTGCGACTCATGCTTCACAGATGTCATCATAACTTCTAATTGGTTCTGGATCAAGACTGGGCCAAACTTGGCCATCATTGGGCCTCTTCTATACTGCCTAATTATGGGCCACATGCAGATAGCCTCCCTCTCACAGAGGCCTCATTCACTCCCCTTGCTGTCACTATGGTCCCATTCATACCACCCTTCTTGGGTCACATACACCCTCCCCTTGCTCTTTGAGTGGTCCCTTTAGGCCATTGGGCTTAAATCCCTTGGCTCTTTGGCCAGCAGGTATGTAGACTTTTGGGCCTCTCTCATGCCCTCGTCTGAGTGGCTGCCGGGCAATTTGCCAAACTGAGGCTGACTTTGCTCCATGCTTATCTCCAGGTCATTTCTATGCCCCTATGTCTCTGGGGCTGCACTCCGCAACCTCACCAGGAATCCACTCCATCCCCTTGCCAGGACCCCACTCTTCGCCCTCGCTGGGGCTGGGGCTCTCTGGGATCCTCCATCCCCTCTGCCTCCATAGAACGGGTGGGTCAGGCATGTCTAGGTCAGGCACCTGAGCCTAACTAAAAAACCCACCGGATGGTGGAGGCTAGGGTTTAGGCACCCTTCCTCATCTTTCACTGGGGAGGCAACTGGCCTGGCATTTCTTGGGGACTGCCACACCACTAGGAGCCCCACTAGGCTATCCTTTCCCAGCTGGGTGCAGTTTTCAGTTGTACCCAGGACCACTGAGGCCTTCTCTTCCCCCATAGCCTCCCTTTTACCTCTGTGTTGTTCCTGGGGCAGGAGCTCAACAGGTAGATGTTTCTCCCCTGCTGGCTGGTCACAAACTGCCTCATTAGCCCAGAGAGGTGGGCATTAAATGGCCATCCCAATCAGGCACCTGCCCTTTTCCTGACCTAGCTCTTAATGACAGAAAGTGAAGGTGCTCCATCACAGGAGGACATGTACTGAGAGGTGTTCACTCTACTATCCTTGTCCCTCTCCCACCCCTCTCAAACCAGGTCCAGCAGACTTTGTGGAGAATGCCCAAAAACTAACTCAAAAGGGGCATACCCCAAGGAGGCATGGGACACTTCCCTGACTGCAAATAATGGGGAGGGAATCAACAAGTTCTAACTTCTTGGGTCCTCTTGGGCACAAAGTTGAAGCATGTTCTTGAGGGTCCCATTAAAATGTTCCGGCAACCCGTTGATTTGGGGATTGTAGACAGAAGTATGAAAATGTTTAATCCTGAGCACCTGATTCAACCCTTTAATGACATGGGACATAAAGTATGTTAACTGGTCCATCACTGTCTCTTGGGAAATTGTGACCCTGGAAATCCACTTTATCAATTCCTTGGCCACTCTCGGACATGTGATGGTTTGTAGAGGTACAGCATCTGGGTATCAAGTGGCATAATCAATTATTACCAATATAAGTTGGTGTCCCCTCA
>NW_017728993.1:21632729-21645747 GCF_001723915.1 Gavialis gangeticus | reverse complement strand
CTCTCGGACATGTGATGGTTTGTAGAGGTACAGCATCTGGGTATCAAGTGGCATAATCAATTATTACCAATATAAGTTGGTGTCACCTCAAGCTTGTAGGCAGTGGCCCTGCCACATCCAATGCAACTTGAGAAATGGGTCAGTAATAACCAGCATTACCTATAATGGTACTCTGGGGGGTTTTCTCCAGCTCACCCTCTGGCACTTGGGGCATGTAGCACAAAACTGCTCCACATCCTCATATAAATGGAGCCAAAAAACCCAGCAAGATAAATGGGTTATAAATTTCTCTGTTTTCCCAAATGCCCCTCAAGGGGATTAGCATGGGCTAAATGCAGCAAAATTATCCTACAAACCTGCAGCACCATTATTTTTGCTACCTCTTCCCCTTCCCCTCTCGATACAATACAACAGCCCTTTTCTAACTGCACACTGAGGTAACTGTTTGCACACCTCAGGGTGAATTATCTGTTGGTGTCTCCTGGCTATATCAGTATCCTAAATGGCTTGGAAGGCTGGTTCTTTCCTCTGGGCTTCTTTAAATTGAGTCCCACATGCAAGCACCTCAAAATCACAAGGTGCCTGACCTTCCTCAGTCACCTCCATTCTCTCTCTCTCCTCCCACCAGACCTAAATGAAGGCTGCCATCTGCCCAGATGGCCTCCAAAATATCATAAAATTCTGGCCAGTCTCATCCCAACACCGTTGGATATGGCAATTCAGGTGACACCCCAACCGACATCTCCCTCATAATCCCATGAGCTATCACCTGGACCCTCTGCCTAGGGTAGGTTGAGGTCTGTCCATGCATGCAAACCATTTTCATGGGAGTTGCCTTTATACCCCCTTAGGGGGCATTAAGTAGTGCGTAACTAATGTTTGAGCACACCCAGTGTCATTGATGGCCCACACTGGTTGCCCTTTGATGTCCACCATCATGGTCGGCTTTTCGTGTGTCTCCTCCATTGAGGTCTTCCCTAGACTGCAGTCCATCATTTCAACTGGGGATCTCTCTTGCGAAGTGGAGCAGCCCCCTTTGGGTTCCACACATCCATCAGCTCCAGGCGCATACTGTCAAGGGTTGGTCAAATCATCCTGGGCAATATGCCACACTTTCGCACAGCTAAAACATATAATTCCCTGTGGGGACTGTCACCTCGGGTCCTTACTCTCCCGTTGCATCTTTCGGTCTGCAGGTTTGGAGGCAAATAATCCCCTGGTTTTAACATTCTTTGCCTGAGATGCACTTCCCTGGGCATAATCAAAATCTTCAGCTAAGCACAAAGCCTCCTGAGAAGTCTTCGGATGGTGATGGCAGACTCCCTTCTGCATAGTTTCCTCTAAGTATGTCAGGAACTGTTCAAGGAGGATGGTATCAATGATTTCTTCCTTAGATGTGACTACAGGTTTCAGCTTATCTATCACCTCTGCCAACCTTTGTAACAACACAGTTGGAGATTTATCTTCCCTTTTCTTTTTCTTTCAGAATAGTTGTGGGTAATGTCTAAATAGTCATCGCAGAGGCAAGATCAGGATCCAAGTCATCTTGCTCTGCAGTCAAGGGCAACAGACTAAGGTCCTCTATCCAGGTTTGTGCAAACTGCTGTGTGACCATAGGACAAATGAAATGAGAATCCATTCAGGCAGGTCTGAGACTTTGAAAAAGAGATGATAAAAATGGATAGGGCATTTAAACTCATGCTTCTCAGGGCATAGGAGTCAGGAAGGACCTTTCACCCTAAAGGCAAATTAATGTCCTTTATGAATATGTTAAATGTCTGCCTTTTGAAACATCTGCTGCTAGCTCTCATCAGAGCCAAGGATATTAAACATAAGGACTACTGCTCTGATCCAATTGGGCTATGTCGCTTCCCACAGTGGCAGACAAGGCTGTGAATTCTCCAGGCTCTTGTAGTCCTGGGGACAACGTTTCACTTTCCAGAGTTGTCAAAGCAGTACTCCAGTCAGAAGGCAAAACATCATATTAAAAAAAAAAATAAAAGTAACCTGAAGTCAGAAAAACAGTGAAATGATTTAATGACCAGCAGGCTTTCCCTAGGTTTGTTTTGTCCCAACGATTTAGGGCATAGTTTAAATAACAAAATGCACGTGATCAAGTGCAAGATTTTGTTTATTAAATAAAGTCTGATAAAAGGTGCTAGTTTGGCTTTTTGTCACACCATCCAATTGGTTCAAGTAGAATTCGAGACATCCTGCTGGAAGATCTCAGACGACTTTCTTTCATTTGTTCTTGGGTCACATCACATGGCAAACACATGTATTGCTCCCCCCTCCCCCCCAACACATGCACACCTCTTACTCCCAACAGCTGTCAAAACAAACATCAGCTGTGTAATTTCAAATTGGAGGAGTTTTATTTTGGAAGTTGTGGAGACCCAAAGGCCCATCTACCAGTGTTTCACATCATGGATTATCCTTAATCCAATTCCTCTCTGAACGATACCATACTGGAAGCACGTGGCCAAACTGCTGGGCTTGCTTGAATGTAAAAGGGCTGTCAGCTGGACTGAAATCTTCTTATCCACTGGGCCAGAAAAACAAGAGAATCCCAGTAGAGATCTCCTTTGCCTATCAAACATCTGTCTTATTGATGCAGTTTGAGCTCAGGTCAACAGCCAGCCTACTGAAATGGATGTGATTTGTGGATTTTTTGCAATAGACCCAATCACGTCACATCTCACCAGCTAAATGGAGCTGTTCCAGGTCAGTATTTGCATGGGAGAGATCCAGAAAAATATAAGTGTTCTTGAAAGCACAGTTGGTATCTGTTTCCACTGTAATTGAACCCATGTGTCTACATGATGTCAAGGGAGGTGGCTGTGTTGTATTGGAGGGTACTGCCTCTTAAATTCTAATATAATAAAGGGTTTAATCTGTCTGTCTGTAACACTTCTGATCAACTGTGCATGCATTGCTGAGACAGTGGGGGGTGATTTGGTTGCAAGGGCCCAGGCGGAGATGGAGGAGGGCGCGTATGCACCCAACAGCCAACGGGGGTGGGGGGAATGTCGGGGGAAGCCCCCCTGCTCAGTGGAGGAGGTGGAGGTGGGCAAGGGGTGGAGGAGGGAGTGCACACACCCAACAGTTGGCATGGAGGGGGTGGCAGTGGGGATGGAGGGGAGGCAGGGAGGTGTGGGGGAAGCCCTGCTGCTCAGGGAAGGAGGATGAGGTGGGCAGGAGGAGGGAGCCCTTGCACCGGTGCCTGGAGGAGGAGGTGGCAGAGGCACAGGAGGTGTTTATATGGCTGACCCCGAAGGGTGAGGTGGGGGGTGGCCAGGTAAACACACCTTCATTATTTTTAATCAGTCATTCATGATGGGCATAAAACCCAGATCCTCACCATTTTTGGACAATACAAGGGTTGGTGGTCCTTTCAGAGCCTGGGGCCACCAACAATCCAGCTTTGTCCACTTGCTCCACACATGTCTACACTCAGCAATTAAAAGGAGTCATGAGCTTGTGCCTCAGCTGCCTAATTACTGGGCTTTGTCCCAAGCAGGAATGAGCAGTTGGGGCCCAATTCTCAGTGACAGTGGTGGGCTCTCAGAGGGCAGGTAGACATGAATGGTGAATATTTCTTCACTCTCTTGTGTGTGCTCATGGCTCTGGAGTCTGATGACCCTCAGCTGCTACCACTACAGGCAGATCAGACAACAGTCTTGTTGGCAGAGCGTGCAGACATAATGTGGAGCCCTTCTCAGACCCTTCAGGGTTGTTTCTGTTTTTTCAGGGGTCATCTTTGAAGTGTAATGGCTTGATTTGAAGTACTTGATCACCTATGTACATCCTTGCCCTCACTTTTTGGAGTACTGCAAAGGCAGTTTGAATATTTCAACTGTTGCATCTGTCTGTAAGCAGAGAAGGCAAGTCTAGGAAGTCCTGCATTGCGCTTGCAGATGTGGGGTGGCTCTTGGTTCCAGTGAAAATGTCTGTTGCAAACAGAGCTTTTTTGACAGCTATGTGGCAGGAAAAAGTTGTGCTGTGTTTGATGAAGGGCATCATCCAATCTTCATTCTAAAGCTTTAGGTGATCTTTGAGAGATTCTGGGCACAGGCCATGAAGCACTTTGAAGATGAGGACCCAACTTTGCCCCAAATTCCTTCTACTATGTTCAGGGACCACGGGTAGGAGCAACAATACCACTCAGATTTGCTTCCCAGAGGACTACTAAGTTGATTGTCTTTGGAGAAACCCTGCACCCTTCAGATCTGGAATGAATCTAGGGACAGCTCTGGGCCATAGAGAGAGCTGCTGGCAGAGTGGAAAGCCTTGGCATAAGCCCTGGGTCCCCCACCCCACCTGAGTCAACTCAGATCAACTCTGAGAGATGCCTCAAAACCAATCAATTTGCTCAAGCTTCAAAGGAAGGAGAAGCTAGCTCAAGGCTGGCCTGTGGGGGCTTTTCTGGGGAGGGATACTTTAAACTTTTCTACAGAGATGAAGTTATGATGCTGGATTTATTATTGTCTATATGGGAGTGCCCGCAGACTCCAAGGTTGCAGATTTATTATGCTGCACAGACACACAGTGAGGAAATCAGTGCTTAAATCTGGTTTGTCTTATTTAAACTATAGTGGGAAATGGGCACAGAGAGGTGAAGATGGAAGTCATGTTTGGTGGACTGATCTTGGGTCTTTTATACAAGTCTTTGGAAATAGCATGATGACATTAGTGATGACTGTGGCCTGTTTATACAAGACAGAGGCAATTCTCAAATACAGGTGTCAGAGAAGGGTAACTGAATCTATTTTGCCTAAGTTTCAATTCAATGCCTTAACCAAAAATCCACCCACTTTCCTCTTGATCATATCAGTCATATACTAACTTGTGCCCTCTTCACACACACAACCACCCACCCACATAGGCACACAGAAGAGTCTAGCCAGTATTCCTCTGCGCACAATCATCATGTTTTAAATAATCTTAGCATTTTTCTGGAAATATTTAAAGATCAGCTAGCAGAGAGATTCTACTATGTCTAGATGAGCCAAACTAGTAGCTGTCAGACCCAAATAGCGTGAGCTTTCTTCAATATATTTTTTTACAATCCAAAGATGTGTCATCAAATAAAATTGCAACACGGTCAAGAGAGACTACTTTCCTCCTTAAATATATCGAGGGTGAGAAATCCAGTGTGAAGGCCGAAGCACGGCAGACCCAGGACTTGTGTTGGCAGCTGCCAGCTGGCAGCCGTTCAGAGCCAACATTGCTATCCTTCTCGTAACGACCTTTCATTGCAGAGATATCTCCTGAGTCGGAACTGCAGGAAAACTTCCCCCGTTCCACCCATGGAGGACTCCACTAATTTTTGTTGTTGTTGTTGTTAAATGGCTTGTGTGTGTGTGTGCGCTCTTGTGCTAACAGATATATAGGGAGAGGAATCTTCTGTTTAAGTTGGAATACAACAAAGAGAGGTTTCCAGGAAGCATCACACATGTTTTTCCCAAGGTAAGACATTACATGGATAATATCACTCCCCACAAAGGGATTTTTCTTGTCATGTGTCAGCAGAAGCAAACACTTCTTTTTCTGTTGTTGCCAGGCATTGATAGATGCATTAAAAGCAATCTGATCCTCTTTCCCAGGCTGGAAAGAGACAGCCTTCCAGGCAGAGCATCAAGGGGCATAGGGTGGGGGGAGCTTTTTTCCTTGAGTCCCAGAACTAATCTTTTCTTTTCTTCATTTTTTCATAGATTTCATAGACATTAGGGCTGGAAGGGACCTTGGAAGATCATTGAGTCCAGCCCCCCGGCCCAGGGGCAGGAAGTCAGCTAGGGTCAAAGGATATTGGGCGCAAGATAAGTATCCAAATGCTTCGTAAAGGGGTCCAGCATAGATGCTTGCACCACCTCTGGAGGGAGTCTATTCCAGGCCTTGGGGGATCGGACAGTAAAGAAGTTTTTTCTTATGTCCAGCCTGAAACGGTCTTGGAGAAGTTTGTTATGGTCATCCCTTGGGGTGCTCTGATGAGCAGGCATTCTCCCAGATCCTGATGTACACTCCTTATATACTTATAGGCACCCCTGAGCCTGTGCTTTTCCAGGCTGGAGAGACCCATAGCTCTCAGCCTCTCATCATAAGACCTGCTCTCTTGCTCTCTGATCATGCACGTGGCTGTTTTCTGGACTCTCTCAAGCTTTTCCACATCCTTTTTGAATTGTGGAGCCCAGAACTGGATGCAGTACTCCAGCTGCGGGCTCACCAAGGTTTTCTTTTACACCAGTGTAACTCTGCTCATTTGTACAGAGGTGCACCAACTTGAATCTGCAGCAGTGTGCAAAACAAAGGTGGTCAACCCTACATCTGCACGGTTGCATCGAGAGGATTCATGATTGAAGCACGTGTGAGAGAAGGACGGAGACTTCTGTATACAAGATTTGGGGAGGGAGAGAGGAGAAATTTTGCAAAGATTTAAGACTTCTTCAGACATGGAGGTACCACTTCCCTGCTTATGATCTGCAGGCTGTAACAGGATGTCCTTCCCAGGGTGGCCATGACGCCCCTGGAGTCCATGCAGACCTCACTTTGTGGGCAATCACCCCTTCGATCGCCTGCCACACCTTGCTGTCTTTTAATTTTATAGGAGGGAGGTAGCCCATAAGGCATCTGGTGGTTGTTTGAGAGAACAATGTAGGAAGCCCTGGGGCAAAGTGCATGGCTCTGTTGTGCCCCTACACCATGCTCCATGCCTGGCAGATGGCATCCTCACTGATGTTTTCTTCCACTTAGCCCTTCCTCTGGGGTTCCTGGACCCTCTCTGCTCCAACACTCTCAACCCCTCAATCCAAGCGCCGGACCTCTCCCTAGGTCCCTAGAGACCTCCTTGCTTTCCTTAATTCCTCCTCAAACCTCCAGACTGCTTTAGGTGTTACCCCCCATGTTGACCTTCTGGAGACGCAGCCATCCTGCCGAGGTGGGGCTCTCTCAGGGAGGCCCTGAAATGAGCAGCTTGGATCCTGCTAAGCCCAGCCCTCCTCCTGAGTCAGATGACTGCAATCAGCCCAGGCCACCCCAACCTGCCTACTCTTACAGTGGCAGGAGCACCAAGCCTCCTGCCATATAGGCCATTTGCCATTTTACTTTCCAGCAATAGAGCATTAGGATTCATTGTAATACACATGACTTGATGAGCTCCAATGGACATGACACAGCCCTTTTTGTACAGACATCCCTCTAATATATGTTAATTTGGAATTGTTCTGCTTGGAACATGATGTCCTTTGGGCTGCTGCCCCACTAGTGCTGGGCAAATTATATATTTTTTAATGCTTCTTTGCCCCTCTCTCTTCCTTTACCTGCATCTTCATCCCAACAACTCTTTGCTAAATGTTTCAAACACCAAGGGTGCTTCTCTTTAGGAAAAGAGGCTCCACAAGTGCACACCTATATGTCCCCAGCTCAAGTCAGTTCTCCTCTATATCTACAATCCTGGTGTCATGCTGAACTCCCCCCTTTTTCTCATCTCTAAATATGCCCTGCTGGGTAGGTCTATGCTATTTCCAGGGTGCTTTCAGGAAACACAGTCCTGTGTACTCTCCTCCCACTTACACATGCCAAACCTGGGAAAGCAATTTTGAAGCCAGTGTGCAAGGGGAGGTATGTCCCTGTGACCACTCTGGAGCAGAGCCTCTGTCTCTGGAAAGCTTGAGAGTAACCACAAGGGACATCCCCAAAGGCCCCAGGGAAGTAGCATGGACAAGCCTATGGTCTCCAATGCTTTGCTTCAATCAGTAGAGCTGAAGTAGCAGAATATTCAAGTTTTGAGACTTGGTCTCCACTTTCCTGGGCTCTTCCAGCTCCATCTAACTCCGGACTCTCACATCAAGAAGATGGAGCCAACCACTTTCTAACACATACAAAGAAATATTTCACAACTTCCTCCCTCAAATTACCCAAATGGCTCTGCAGTTGTTTCAGGATTTGGTACCAATCTGTGTTCCTGGAAGGAGAAGCACCTGTTCACCTGGAGGTATCTTGCAAGTACTTGAGGTCATCTCACACCTCTCTTTGTCTCTCGGTTTCTTGTCTAGCACAGCCCTTCATGCTACATTTTTCCTACTCTGCCTCCTCTCCTGTTTGCAAGAACATCCCACGCCGCCGCTTCTGTCATCTGGAGCAGGCTCCCTCGATTTCTCTACCTCATTGGCTCCATCTCATTCAAACATCATTCTTTTCCTACTTGCCTGTGCCTCTTAATTGGACTCTCCCCCAGCTGTTATTTATCATATAAATCTGCAAAACATTTTAGGGTTCAGACGGTTTGCATAACAAAGGCTGCCCACCATACAGCCGTGCGGGTCTCTTAAGGGAGTTCGTGGTGGAAGTTACTCATTTCATGGTTCAGTGACTTTGCCCAGTGATTTCACATTTCAATCCACAATTTGCTAACCTCTTGCACTTCTCCCAAAGGCTTTGGAAATGCTGATGAAAATCTTGAAGTTGAGTTTAAGGTCTCTAAGACTGAACTCCCAGAAGATGCCTTTCACTTTTCTTTCTGTTCCACTGCTTCTCTCCCTGCCCCCTGCATTTTTTTTCTTCTGCCTTTCCATCAACACCAAGTTCACTATCTCCTTTGGAAACTGCCTCAATTTGCAGCTGGATTCAGATCTGAGGTACGTGACCCCCAACCCCCCCCCCACACACATGCCATGAAAGAGGTCTATCTATTTATTCCAGGTTTGACGCGTATTTATGAACAAGCACAAACAGGGTTTTAGATGAGCTCCTAACTATAGGCCTGGTGGTGAGAAGTTAGTGCATGATGTATCCTCTGTGTTAGCAAGGCAGCTTACAGAAATAAAAGCGATCAAAGCCTCTGTCTAAAACTCACATTGAAACAAATCCCAACTACCTTTCTCCTTCTGTGGCAAACTGGAAAATATTCCATTAGCTTTATTTCCCAAGTTGTTTGGTTTCTTTTCAGCTCTGAAGTTTGCAGTGGTTAAAAGGGAACTGATAAGTTCAATATCTTCCTACCCCCCCTTGCCCAGTCTGTCTGTTTTAGACAACATAAGGGCAGGAATTAGCAGAAAGTGCAGTTGTTAAATGTTCAGGCTGACACTTGCAAGCTTTTTGGGGCAAGGGCTGTCTTTTTTAGTCCATGTTTATACAGCATTTGGTGTAACAGAAATCTGTCCCATTGCTTCAAGCCCCACTACACTGCAAATGATAAATCATGGAAGAAGGACCTTAATGTTTCTATGGAGGTTTAGGTTCAGGCCACCACATTCTTTGAATGTCACCCAGTACTATGAACTATGCATATACATTTATAACATGTTACTCCTTTGAATTAAGTTCAGTTCCCTTTATCTGAAACCATTTTCAAACATTTCTGTGCACACGCCAAGATTTTTTTAAAAATCTAATTGCGTTTATAACACATTTCATCCCCTGATGATGCTTTTATAAAGTCATGAGGCCTCTCTGCCACTTAAGCAAACCTCTAACTTTAAGCATATGAACGGCAAAAGCGTGTTTAAGGATATGAATGGCATCACGGAGAGCGTGCATGCTGAGTGCATTAAAAGGAGTGCAAGTCGCTTCCATGCTAGAATAATAAGGGATGCATAAATTCCTTAGTACATATGACTAAAATTAACCTCATCACCCAACTAACGGTGCCCAGCCTTCAAACCCATGAGTTGGATGCATGGTGCAGGGTCCGTCCATAGGCCAGAACCTGCATGGAATCGGCTCATGGTCAAAACCAGCTACGCTCTGCCTCGACCCCATGCTGCCCCGATATGGCAATGTGCTGCCCTGATCCCACATGCCCAGATCTGGCTGCATGCTGCCATGATCAATCTGGCATGCAGGGTCTGGAAACTTGGCAAGGGGAAAGCAGCAATTAATACTACCACCATCCCCTGCCACCAAATTTCAATGGGAGCCCTGATGGCTGGATGATATGGCTCCGTGGGTCGAATTTGGCCTGCAGGTCGAGGGTTGAGCACACCCGTGGTCTAAGCCTCTTGCTGAATCTTACTGATTGTATAGGATGCCTGAAAAACATATTACTGATGGGGAAACTGAGGCGCAGGGGGTCTAGGTTGCATTCATGGGTTTGCAGAGCAAGTCACTTCAACTCCTACTTTCTTTGCTTCTTCCCCTTTGCCCCCCTTTAAAACAAGGAAGGCTAAAAATGCGTTTGTGATTTGACAGCACTGTGAACACAATTGAATAAATTTATTTATTTCCAATGTTGTCCTCAGACTGCACCGGTCCAGCACTAGCTGCTGATTTAAGACCCCATTCTCCTGAACACATTAATAGGCAAAATACACCACAGGCTACTCTACCATAGAATGGGAACCTCATTAACAACAGGAAAAAGTCTATGGGCTTCAAGGGAGATGTTTTTGCAGGAGATGTTTGCCTAAAACTTATCTGTTTTAATGTCTTTTTTGTCTGTTTTTCTCCTGGGTTGGAAAACATACCCCTGAATGCAGATCTTTGTTTAGCCCTTTTGATGTGCGCTGGTGTCCTTAGAGCCTTGCAAATGAACGGCTTCTGCACCTGCACAGCTTCTAGCCACACCCAATAGGTCTCAGGTGAAGCTAGTCAATAGGAAAAATGTGAAAGCAGCTGCTGTTGTGCATAGATTGCAAGTGTGTGCCCAGGACATGCAACAAAATAGGTGATGTCATGGCTAGGGCAAACCTGGAATTGCTGAATGGGGCCAGGGATCAGGAGGAGAGGTGCATGGTTTACCTTCTGCAATGCAAACCGTTGTGGATTTGCTGCCAGTGGGTGTTAATGGTCTCAAGACTTAGTTGTTGTCTCTTGTAACACATCGTGTTACAAAGTGACCAGATAAAATCAGAGGGGAATAGCTGATAATATGTCCCAAGAATGATTCCAGTACCATTTCTGGATCCTACAGGAATGAGGACCCTATGAACTGTGCATGAAATCATATGGAAAGTCTTTATCCCTAGAGAATATGTCATCTAGGGGCTGTGCATGCATATCGGGCAACACGGCGATGTCTGAATGCTCACCTACCTTTGTGAGCTGCAACCAGAGCTCCCCAGGTGGAGCCAAGGAGGTGGGGGTTGGATTTCTGGGGATTTGCTGAAACCGAATCTGGCGACTCTTTTGCTCATCTCCATTTGTTTTTGCTCACCTTGCAAGACGCAGGGGAAACCTGAGCAGAGCAGGAAGGAGATTCCCAGCCGCTGGCTAAGCCGGTGGCTTTGCTCGATTGTTTCTCCCGACCATACGCTTCTCAGAGAGCTCCTTTCAGGTGCATCTTCTCTGAAAGATTAAATGCCTCCACGCATCTTAGTGTGCCAGAGATGAATCGCACCCCGAGGCTGCATAACTGATCTTGTAGGCCACGTGCACAGGATACAAACCAAATATCAAGCAGGAAGTGGAGTGATTTGACTGCACAGAACAGTTGGAAAACATATTATTAAAGGATAAGATAAGCCGTGGGGCGGGGGAAGGGAGGGAGCGAAGCAGAAACTGCCTTATTCAATAAGAAATATCATTTCCTAAACTAGAGACCTCCTGTATCACTTGTGACACGTGCTGTAGGTTAGCCACCCCTGTGTCTAGTATGTGGCTGATTGGGGAAGGAGCATAAAGCAAAGTAGCATACAAGGCAGGGAGCAGACAGCAGAGCAGCAAATCAGACAGGGAGCACAGGGCAAGAAGCAGAAAGCAAGAGCAGCAGAGGAGCCACGGAAATGGGATTTGAGCGGTACTCCAGGAGGTCACATAGCTAATTTGTGGCATGCCTACCAAAAAGGTTGGTTTCCACTGTCCTAGAATAATGTTAGGAGGGTAGTCGGATCCAGCCTTAAATTTCTACAGCACAATCCACTAAAGGCAATGGAAAGACTCCAAGAGAGTCTGAATTTAGGATTATCAGAGGCTAAGCCCCATCATAAAGACAGCTTTGAATTTTTGCTTTGTTTTGTGTTCTCTGGCACTTGAAAAATAAGAGACAAGCCTGAACTGCAAAACTCGAAACAGGATTCAGACTTAGGCACCACTGAGTCTGAAGGTGGTCTTTTGAGTTGATAAGTTAGAGAGAGAAAGAGGATGACATGTGATTTGGGTCTGAATCTAGGGCTGGAGAATGGAAAGTTGCAGCTCACAAAGAAGTCTGGGGTTATTCACATCTAATGTATGGGTTAGGGCCCCATTTCTATTTAGCTAGTTAACTAGATAACTGTAAGTAGTCATGCATATCATTATGTGTGTAGTCATAGCTATTAGTCCCTGTCAACAAGTTCTATGTATGTGACTATTGGCCTACTAGTTCTCTTGGTGACAAGAAGGAAGTAAGCCTGGAAAACAAAACCAAAAATCACTCATCATATGATATAGTGATGTATGGACTGTAATATGGAAAAGTTGTTAGATGTTATTTAGAGTTCACTCATGGATTAAATAAACCAAAGTGAGATATGCTGTGGTTAGTGGCTATGATGGACCACACTCCCTTCACATGACCATGAGTCATAGATTAGTCCTTTCCTTCCTCCCTTTAAATAAGATTATTTGGTGTTGTCGGGTGGGTGAATGGTGGAATGGATTTCAGAGACTGTTCCCTACACTGGCATCTTAAAGCTCTTTTCTCGAGGGAGACGTGGTCAGTTCGGCCAGGAGCAGAATTGATTAAGACTAGAGATGGGCAATTTTTTTGGCCAGAACTTTGTTCAGTGGAAGATTTGGATTTGATGATGCCATGATGTTTTGTGAACTGGTTTTGCCAAATTGTTCATTTTAGAGCAAAAAGCTGGGTGGGGGGGGAGTTGGAGGGAAGAAATGCATAAAAGCCCAAATGAAACATGTTTTGATTTTCCATTGGAAATGACTTCACAATTTCCTTCAATTTTACATGAAAAATCTCTAAAAATGCTGAAATTGAAATGTACCTAAAAAGCTCATTCATAATTCAGTCTATATCTATATATGTATATAGATAGAGATATAGATGTATATTTATATCTATATACATATATAGATATAGATATAAATA
>NW_017728993.1:21624796-21627729 GCF_001723915.1 Gavialis gangeticus | reverse complement strand
TATATCTCTATCTATATATATATATAGATATAGATAGAGATATAGATGTATATTTATATCTATATATATCTATATATCTATATATATATGTATACATATATCTCTCTATATACGCACATATATATAGATATATATACACACACATTTATATAGATATATAGGTATAGATCTATATCTATATTTCTATATATCTCTATCGATCTATCTGTGTGTGTGTGTGTGTGTGTGTGTGTGTGTGTGTGTATATATATATATATATATATATATATGAGAGAGAGAGAGAGGTATCTATATCTATCTATGTATCTATAGATATATATCTAGATATATATCTAGCTATCTAGATATGGGTATAGATAGAGATAACATTAATTAAATATATTATATATATTATACCAAAGTTGCAAAATTGATTATTGCTACAGTTCAAAGCAGAGCTGGAATTTTCCCTGGAAGTCTCCCCTCATAGCAGCCCTGTACCCCCTTTCAAGAATACCAAGGAGAAGCATCACACAGACACAACTGGACATTAGAAAAGCCTGTGGTGCCCTCTATTGGTCTTTGTACAAAATGAGGGGCCCAATTCAGATGCCTCCTCACAGTGTAGCTCCACAGGCTTCAGTGGACTGACCCCTGAGTTTACAAGAGTACGTGATGACCTGACCCTGGCTCTTCATTTAACAACAACAACACAGCATCAGAAGAGTGTAGTTGACATTTGCTACGTTTCAATTATTTTTCAAACATGCCGTCCACCCAAGAAGAGGGCTAAAAAACTGCTGAGAAAATTGTGAAAAGGATATGAACAAAGCATGCTAGTAATCAACATGTTTGCTTGCCCTATGTTACGGCTAGTTGGCAATATATTAATACCTTCCACATCTCCGTCTCTCGTGTGTGTGTGTGTGTGTGTGCGCGTGTGCATGTGCGTGCAAGCACATGCTCTTACACACTCAAAACCTACCCTCTCTTCCCCTTCCTCAAGCCACCCACTGAAAAACACCTAAGTAAAAAGACTTTGGGGCATGTTCTCAGTGGCCCATCTTGATCCTGTTGGATCACTAAGGGAACAAATTCAATGGCCTTTCCCTGCCCATACCCTGCTGTCAAGCAGAGTCAAATACTGAAGAAAATGGTAAAATACCACACGGAAAACAGCTCATCCACTTGCCCACCACAAGCTATTAACAGAGCTGTTCAGTGCCCTGCTTGGCCAAAAATTCTTAACTTTTTCTGTTCCCAGACCTTATTCCCATCTAGCAAGTAGACCTATATCCCCTTCCCTTCCCCAGTGTTAATATGGGAAGTATGGGGGTTACTAGAAGTGGAGACTGGGACCAAGTTGACAACCCTTCTGCTAGACCTCAAGTGCCAAAAGTGTTTTGGATGATGAGCATAAAACAGGCTTGGAGGTCTTATGCCTGCAGTGCAACTGGGGGGTATGACTGCAGAAGGTGTAGCCACCCCTACATTAGCTTTGAATCTAGCGGTCTCAAATAACAGTATCAACAGAGGCACGGGAGCTTGGGCTTTCAGTCTGGATTATAAAACCCACCTGGGACCCTGGGTATTTGCTCAGTGGCTGAAGTAGCTGCTGTTGGTACCCAAGTGAGCTAGATGAAGGGTAGCTTGTGTATCCAACCTGTAGACACATCTACCAGTTGTTGTGCAGGCGTACCCACACGGCAGTGATTCTCAACCAGGGTGCTGCGAGACCTTTTTAAGGGTGCTGCATGACATTAGCACTGTTGCATGTTTAAACACCTACACATGATTCACAAGGGAAAACCCAGCGCTTTCACATAGGAATCCCGAACGTCCAAAACCTGCTGTGGACCTTCCAAGTTCTTTGCAATAGAAGAACTGCTCTATTATTTTTTTTTGGTAGTCAAAGTGAAGGGAAAGCTGAGAGCTGGAGTTTCCTGATGGGTTCTTTTAAGCTGGACGAAGGATGAGAACCACTGCCTTAGACACCTGCTTGAAGATGACCTGGAAACAGTGCTTATTTTAATGAAGACAACTGAAAGACCAATCTTGATAGACTGCCTACAGTCTCTCTTTATTTTGCTGGCTTTCCCTGTGCCCTTTTCACTGGTTCCTTTTAGCTTTCTTTATGCGCTAATTTGCCATCTTGCCAGAAATAACATTGACTTCTGGTTACGAGAGCAATTTTAGGTACGTGGACTTCCTGGCAGTGCTGGTAAAATAAACTCTGCTTACCTTTCCCTCATTCCCTACAGTGATGTGGCTTGCTAGAAGAAGGGTCCATCTTTTTTGATTTTATTTCCATAAATGACTGTGTAATATTGGTTAGAGTGACTGAACTGACAGTGAAAACCTGAAGCCCTTTACGCACTAAATAGGTCAGGTGCAAGATGAACCACTTTGCCTTGGCTCTGTGCTGAATGATGCACCTTTAGGGGGTCCACAAGTCTCTTCAAGTCTGCATGCCCACACGTTGGCCTCTGTATTAACCAGGCATCCACATGTGATGCAGGGACTTGCTTATTACAGAGCAGAAAAGTGAGACGAGAGAAGCAGCCAACCCACTGAGTGGCCCAATGCATGAAAATCACTTTCTCCCTCACTACGTCGGGCAATTGTAAATCAAAGATCATTCTGATGACAACAATCCTTCTCTCCCCTCAGGCCCACGGCTGATCCAAGCCATGTAGATATTGATATTATTTGAAAAGTACCCTTTAGAGAGCGTGGGTTTTTGGTTGTAGCCTGAAGGACACAGTCTAATAAAAGATATCACATCTGCCCGAAGAACCTTGCCCGCCTGAGTAGTTGGGGAAAAAAGTTTTTAGCAAGTTTTAAGGTGCAATCACCCTTCAAGCCTGAAAGCTTGCGAAGTACTGCTTTCCAATTACTTAGCTGGTCTATCAAAAGATATCACATCTACTCAAAGAACTTTGTCTGCCATCCCC
>NW_017728993.1:21611337-21619796 GCF_001723915.1 Gavialis gangeticus | reverse complement strand
GTTGTAGCCTGAAGGACACAGTCTAATAAAAGATATCACATCTGCCCGAAGAACCTTGCCCGCCTGAGTAGTTGGGGGAAAAAGTTTTTAGCAAGTTTTAAGGTGCAATCACCCTTCAAGCCTGAAAGCTTGCGAAGTACTGCTTTCCAATTACTTAGCTGGTCTATCAAAAGATATCACATCTACTCAAAGAACTTTGTCTGCATCCGCCTTTAGCGAACCTGAAAGTCCTTAGCCTCCTCTGGAGGATATACGGTATGAATGATTGCCAGTGCGAACTTCCCCAGTCCACGCACAGCTCCCGTGATGTCCCTCCACCATATTCAAGAAGAAATAGCTCCAATAGTATGGGGAGGAAAGGAAGAGGAGTTGAGTTTAGCTTCCTTGGCTTTGGGAATCATTTCCAGAGACTGCCAGCAAGACTTTCAGCTGCCCGTCTGTAGATTAGTGCTGTTGCATGGGTGTTAGAGGAAGTCGAGTTAAAAGCCGATCCTAATGCAGCCATCTCATGTCATTTCTTACGATGCGTGACTTTTTTTTTTTCTATTGGATCCACCTCATGAGAGACTCTGCATTGATTCTTCAGAGCTGTCCCTTTGTGATGCTGTGTTAGGGGGACACGAGCAAGGACTGCAGTGTTCAGAGGCAGGGCCGAGGAGTCATTGCCGACCGAGGCTCTCGGTTTGACAAGAGCTTTGGGACAGTTGCTGCCAGAAACGTCTTTTCTATCCTTCCCCATGCTCTGTTCCAGAACAAAGCGCTCTGTTATCTCTGCTCTGTGGTAGTCCAGCCTCCAGCCCAACTTCTTCAGTCTCTTCGAGCATGCATGGAGATAGCAGGAGTCATCTGTTCCCCTGTGGAAAAGCTGCTGTGAAAGGGGCTTCTGACGTGTGAAGATTTCTATTGCAGTGAGGACGGCTGCAGGGAGAGCTATGGGGCGCTGACCTGTGCTCTGACTACTAAAGGTTTCCATTTCTTCTTCTGCCAGTATATGAGAGGGCTAGCAGCCAGTTGGCCCTTGCACACTGTTTGCTACAGCACATCTCACCCTGTGAGTCACAGCCCCCTAAGAGGGGACTGAGGCTCTTGCTGCTGTTAGTCCGGCTGGGGTCAGGCATCTGACCCAATCCCCTGCCTCTGATCTTTTGCTGAAGCCGCTTTGCTCAGCCCTTTGCACCTCTCCCCATCCCAGTATGCTCCATAAAAAACCAGCGCACAAATTCCTCCAAACAGAATAATCCTTTGAATTTTCCTGGGGACACCACATGAGAATTGATGCAATGGACTTGGAGATCCAGCTAACCCCAGGCTGCTGGCAGGTGGCTGACATGGCTAGCTACCGCTCTCGGAAACTGCGAGGCATCTTTGAGGCTCACTAGAGAGAAGTCAGTGAAACGATGGATCCCAGAACCTCCAGGCTTTATTCCAAGTTCAAATCCGATCCTAAACCTTGGGAATTTGACCCCCAAGTCTCAGCACTGGAAGCCACCTCTAATTTGCAGGTGCCTGGAAATCTCATTCACATTTTTGTGGCACGAGCCGGTCTCTGTCCATTGCCAACAGCTACGTCCCACCCCTTGTGCATCTTGCCAATACCAGTCCTGAATAGAAGAGATTGTACATTCACCTTGGAGTTTTTCTTTGATAGAATGCAGGAGAGGTGCCCATAAAATCAACCTTAAAGGGTCTGATTGACATATAAAAGAAAAAAAAAATCTCTGAGGTTCACTTTGCCTTGTAAAGTATGTGTTTCCCTGCTGGTAAGGTATGCACGTGTATCCCCCCTGCAATTCAAAGCATGCTTTGTTCATCTCTTAAGCCCCTGTCCTGCTAGGATGGGCACTTTATGAGTGAGCAATCCATTCTGTAAATAAGGCTGAGGAAGAGGATGTCTGCAGTGCGCTGCTAACTCCTGGCATTTTCTGCCCCTGGGACTAGGCTTGCTTTTTATAACTTCATAATGCCAGGAGGGTCTAACATCTAATCATCCAATCTGACTTGGGGTATCTCATGGGCTGTTGCATTTCACCTAGCTCCCCTATTGTTCAGGTTAGTAGCTGAAGAATTCACCACTTCCCTTGGTAGCTTGTTCCAATATTAATGACCCTCACTATTAGAAAGAATTTCAGTATCTTATTTCTAATGTGAATTTGTCTAGTTGCAGCTTGTAGCCACTGTTCCTTGTTATGCCTTTCTCTGCTGTTTAAAGAGCCCTTTAGTGTCCGGAATAAATATCTTCCCAGGGAGAAAATATGTTGCAATCTAGTCTTCTCTCAATCTTTTTGATAAACTGAACAGATGGTGTTCTTTAAGGCCCACACTGAGAGAGATTTCCTCCAACCCTTGAATCATTTTGTGGCTCTTTCCAATTTTTGACATTTTAAAAAAATAAATAAATAAAAAAGTGGGCAAGAGAATGGTGCTCCGCCTTTTTCTGTTGGTCTCACGTGCCAAATATGGCATGTAAAGGTAACCTCACATCCCTGTTTTTGTCTCTCACTCCCACCCTGTTTATACATGCCAAGGGTGTTAGCCCTTTATCACAGCTTTGCCCTAAGCGTGAAAGTACATGTACCTTGAGCAGGGTATGTTGAGATGGGTGCAGGTCTTCCGTGGGGCTCTGCATCCCCTACACCCCACCCCTTTCCACTTGGGTCTACCTGCGATGATATCAGGACAGGCGCTTAGTACCCTAGGCTCCTGTCTTCATGTGATGGACCAATGTGAGCTGGCTGAGCCCTGTTACTCTGGCAAGGGTCTACCACCAACAACATCCATACCATCTAGAAATTAATAAAGCATTATAACCTAGTTGTGTCCATCATTTACTCACAGGCCTAGATTTGGCCTTGCAGTTGCATCTGCCTGCTCCTCCAGCAGCTGAGGCTCTTCAGAGTTTGTCCTCAGTTGTGAATCCAATTCACAGGGCAGGCCTGTATTGAGCCAACCACTGTGGGTAGTTTGGGGCCATGGGTACTATGAACCTCCATGAGGCCCTTGCAGGTACCTGGCACCCAATGTCCGCAGGGTGGCTGGGTTCCTGCAGTGGGAGCCAGGGTTGGGCTAGTCTCCAATGAGAAGTCCTTGACTCCAGTGGAGGAAAGCAGCATGGCCCAGTCCCTACACCAGTACCTCCCCCTCTCTGGAGCTGGCACTGCCCTATAAGCCAACCCAGATCCCTGCAGATCCCCACGTGCCCCCAACTAACCTAGATTTGCTTCAGAAAACTGGCTCTCCTCATTGTTATTTAGTCACACCTGTGGCATCTGCAACTGATATGAGTAGTGTTTTTATTACTGATGCAAACATCCAGTAGCTTTGGGTTTAGTACTAATCTATGCAAAAACCTAGTAGAAAAAGAAAAAAAACAAGACATGGCAATCATTTCCCAATGACCAGTAGTTTTGAAGATCTGTTTAGCATGGGCTTAATTTATTGTGCTAACTATTCATTTTAGTGTCACATGGCCCTGTCAAGCCTCTTTCAAAACTCTATGCAAGTTACATTTCTGCAGTTTGCTTGACAAGCCTTGTTTTCCCTACAACCCCATTAACTGACATTTAACTGTATATGTACCCTTCAATTTTTTATCTGTCTAGTCCTCAATAGGCTTTTCCATTACTTCTCCTGGGATCAATGTCAGGTTAATTGATCTGGTCTATAGTAATAGGTCTATATTATTTGTGGTATTTCTTTTCTAAATAATACACTTAACCTCCACTTTTGTTGTCCTTACCCCTCCTAGCCATGGATCTTTCCCCCTTTATCAGTTGTCAATGGGTACATCTACACATTTGTTAATGCAACGTAATTACGGCAGATTAAGCTAAATATGTTTAATAACAGGTACTAACTTAATGCACTGTAATTGGTGCTGCTGCATATTAGTGCAGATGAACACTTTTTTTGTGATGCTAATGTGCAGTAGATGAAATCTATTGCACATTAGCATAGTTTTTGCCAGCTGCGCTAATGCATAGTAGAATTAGTCTTCTGTGCAGTAAGCGTCTTGTGTAGACATGCCCAAAAGATCACAATGCTAAATTTTCTTGATTGTGATTGTGGGGGAGGCCCCCAGAGACAACAGGTTTCTCCCCACTGTGCTGTTACTTGTCCCAAGGAACAGACTGAGGTTACCCTGGGATAGCTCTTACTCCAGCAAGCCTCAGCATCACTGCTCTTACACCAGGACCTGCAGTGAGGGAATCTCTGCTGGCCCCAAGTGGCCATGCCGTTGGGTTATGATATCCATTTTTAGGTGCTCCCCTTCTGGCCTGGAATATCACTCTTCTAGACTTTGTGGTAGAAGTGATATCTTTTATTAGACCAACTAGATTTTTGCAACAAAATTTCTTTAGTTTTTAAAAATTTGGAAAAATCTAGTTGGTTTAATTAAAGATAACACCTCTACCACATGTTCTGATTCCTTTTGCCTCTAGACCAATACAGCTACAACCTGGTTACCTGACTTCTCTAGAAATCACTCTTTCCACAGGCACCCAGTAAGGGACGAAACAACAAGAAGGTTTATTACAGAGGATAAAAGGATTACGCAAGCAAAGCTGACTATAGATTTGGAGACAGAAAAAGAAAACAAGACACATTCCTTACCCTCTCATCTAGCTACACCTTAGCCTTCTTGAGAGTCTCATCAACATCACCAGAAATCACCCTTCCTGCTGATATCTGCCAGCTGACCGCTGAAGTCTCCCTGACCCTTGGTAGCCTGCAGCTAATTGCCTAACTCCTCTCAACTAACTTTTCCCCTGCACCAGCATTTTGACAGTAACCAGAGCTATCTAGAAAGCTCTGGTCTGCCCAAGGTGCCTGGCACTCCTTTGGCTGGATTAGGTCAATCCTCCCAGATGCTTTTACTATAGCATGACTTCCCCAATGCATTGGGGCCTCAGTGCTTTCTACCTGTGTCTTGGAGTGGCAAGTCTTCTTGCCCTACATCCCAATTGCAAGAGAGATTTAGCACTCCTGCCCACTCCCCTTTCTTCACTAAACCATATCCAAAATCATAAAAATACAGGCAGACAGCATAATGTAATCTACGTAGTGATAACAGTAATATGAATAGATACAGGATAACATTGGCTTTCCAGCAAGACCACACGTAAAACACATGAAAACATTCATGACATGCCATGAGCCCCCAAAACATATGTGATCTGCTTCTTTTCCCTATTTATTATAGGCAACCTTCTGATAATTTCGAATGTTTTTTTTTCACTTTTCCAGTGGACCAGAATATTTACCCAATGGTGTGGTCTTTCTCCATTGCAAAATATGGTGGTTTCTTGGCATCAAAAGAGCTCCAGGCTTTCAATCGTATTTTTCCATCTCAATATTTTCCTCCCAGTTTCTTTTTTTTGTTGTTGTTCTAATGTTCTTCAGAAACTTTTTAAAGTGTTGAGTGCATATTATTATTGTATAAGTGTTGAGTGTAAATTACTGGTTGAGCTAATTAAGACTGTAGTAGTTTTAGAAAATAAACAGCAATGGTGGTGGAGGGAAAAAATTGAAGTTTTGAGTCAAAACACAAAGTTTGTCCTAGATTCCCTCACCCTACCTCCTTGCAAGGCTCTCACAACTTAGGGCCTCTGGAAACCACGAGTATTGAAGCTTGTCAGAACACAGTTCTCAAAATGAGAAGCAGCATGGCTGTCCTGAATAGGGCATTGGCCTTGGACTTGGTAGACAGCCGTTCCATTCCCAGCTCTTCTGTTAATCTGCATTATAAGCTGCAAAAAATGGAAATACTGTTTCACAGAGAACGTAAAGTTTTCTTACACGCATATCAGGGGAAAGAGAAGTACTAGAGGGAAAGCAGGCTCATTAAAAAATGAGGAGGTGGGTGAAGTTAATGATGTGCCAAAAGCCGGCCAAGATAATGAGCTCCTTTTATACATACTTTCTTCTCCAAGAAAAATATACAAAATAAGGTCAGAAAGACCAGGCCTCAATAACTAATGTGGAGAGATAGAAGAAGGAGCATGTGAACATACACAAATCAGCTCATTCAGAATTTTTGCATACTTGGGAAGCATTAACGAAGGGACTCGGGAAATTACCCTATCACTGACAGTTATGGACATGGACAGCAACAGAGGTACTAAAAGAACAGAGGAGAGCAAACTGATATTCAAACAAGGAAAGTTTTACCACCCTAGCAATTTCTGTGCCTTAAATCCAGTTTCTCTCCTTAGTAAAAAATAATGGAACAAATAAGAAGAAAACAAATACATATGCTACCGGAAGCATGAGCAGTAAGCACCCTGGGTTTAAGAGGAGATAATTCAATCAGGAAAAGAGAACAAGCTAGGCCAGCAAGATTATTTGGATTTCAGGAAAAAGTATAATTATTCTGGTTTTTGCTAAATCTTACTTGATACATTAATTCCAAGCTGGCTTGGAGAGGGTCCCTGCTGCACAGAAAACTTTCTCAAAGAGCTGCCAACAAAATTGCCATGATAAATAATACTGTTGCGTTTCACGGATGTTCATAATGCCGGGCGTCTGCATCGTTCTCAGTCTTACTTAAGGTCTTCGTTAAAGATCTGTAAGAGGAAATGGAGAACAGGTCATACGAGGAGAGGCTGAAAGACATGGGACTGTTTAGCCTGGAGCAAAGAAGACTTAGAGGGGACCTGGTGGCCGCCTATAAATATAAAAGGGGCGCACATCAGGGCCTGGGGGCAGCCTCTGTTCACCAAGGCGCCCCAGGGGAAGACAAGGAACAATGACACAAACTGATAGAAGATCACTTCAGATTGGACATAAGATTTCATAGACATTAGGGCTGGAAGGGACCTTGTAAGATCATTGGGTCCAGCCCGCTGCCCAAGGTGCAGGAAGCCAGCTAGGGTCAAAGGCTCCCAGCACAGATTTCATAGACATTAAAAAAGATACCTCTTTATGATTTGAGTCCCTGAAGTCTGGGACTGACACCACCCCCTCCTTACCCTCCCCACAGAGGTGGTACAATCACCTACCCTGGAGATCCTTAAAAAACAGCTCAATGCACACCTTGCTGGGGTCATCTGTTTCCTGCCCAAATGCAAGGGGGCTGGACCCAATGATCTCATGGGGTCCCTTCCAGCCCCTAACGTCGATGAAAATAAGCAGGAGTTCAAGTGATGTGATGACATCTGTAGGTGATGCTAAACTGGGAGGTGCTACAACGTCAATGAGGGCAGGGAAGCGTAATGCCAAGGAATCTGAGGAGATGAGAGCACGTGTGGAAAATAAAATGAGTAGAAAATAACAAGTTGATACACGTGGAGGAAAACAAAAAATCATCCAAAGCAAATCTGCTCGGTGGGAAGGGAAGGGAAAGGCTGGGCAGCCACGAGGCTGAAAGAAAGGGAGAGGGGGTCATGGAGAGCCGGGTCCAGGAGGCTGACGTGCTAGAGCAAGAAGGCCACTGAGGTATTGGGCTGCATATGCAGAAATCCTCACGGTGCAGAGCCAAGTCGTAACAGCTTCCTCTACACTGCACGGCTGTGTCTGTACCTGGAATGTTCTGCTTGGCACCACATTCCTGATGCTGACAAATTGGAGGGAGTTCAGAGCAGATCAAGAAGAAAAATAATCAGGTAGCTGGAGGGAAAGATTAAACGAGCTAGCTATGCATAACAAGACGGATGGTCTTATTAGGATGCCAGCGATGTTCTTCTGGCGCTCTTTGTGTGTGCGCGCATGTGTGTGGGCGTGCGTGTGTGTGTGGGGGAGAGAGAGAGGAAGGGCATAAAACACTCTAACATCTGAGCACAAGCATTAAGACTTGATCATGCTATTTTGACTTGCGTGGGGCCAACGTCTCAGGTGGTGTGAATACATAACTCCAGTCGTATCACTGGGCCTATGATAATTGCCATCCACTAAAGGCGTAGCCCTCTTAGGAGAGGCCCTCCTGCAATTGCACTGCACTTGTGCTTAGTAAGGTCCTCGGCAGGGTGGGAAAGGTTGGTCGATCCCGGGATGGAAAGGGAAACTTCAATGTAGCGCTCAGAGGGAGAATTGGGAATGACGGGTTTAAATGGAAAAAGTAAAGGTGAATATCAGGGAAACTTCTTGACAGTGAGATTATACTAAACTAGAAGGGCCCCTTCCCTCCCATGTGCATGCACGCACAAATGGTGATTTAGCATGGAAAACATTTAAATTGCTTGGAGATGGCTTATTTTGCATTTGGCAAGGAGATAAGAGAGCTCTGATATTATACCCACAGCTCTCCAAAGGCTGGCTGATGGCATTTTGCGCAGTCCTGGTTTTCCACAAGTGCAGAATGGTGCACACAAACCATAGCCATATTCTTCAAAGAAGATTACTCCTCTATTCTCCCTCCTTTTGTTTTCATTTTACAAGAAATGAATCAGTTCTTTTTTCCCTGACAAACTGTAGAGAAGCATGTTTGAAGCCAGCTACTAGCAAAAAAAAAAAAAAAAAAAAAA
>NW_017728993.1:21604686-21611197 GCF_001723915.1 Gavialis gangeticus | reverse complement strand
GCAAAACCAAAAAAAAAAAAAAAAAAAAAAAAAGTCCCTGTGTTTGTATATTTACGTATATGGTTGACTCTCCCTGTGGTCTGTGTGATTTGGCTTTGTAGGGCACAAACTTTTGCTGCTTTTATGAGCTGTTCTGAAACCAGCCCAAAAGACACCAGCATAACGTGTTGATGTTTTTTCTGATCAGTTGTCAAATTATGTTACAATCCACTCAAATGGAAAGGGCAACCTAATTTGTGTGCAACCTGAAAGTTCGTCATTGGTCAAGGTGTCTACTACATTAAAACCACAAAACCCCATTTTTCAATCACAGACCTCTGTAGGCTATACAATATTGCACTGTTTCCAGACAAGGTTTTGTTAATCCATTTTTTGACCTACCTTGGGCGAAAGACCGAGAACATCACCTCACGTACAGGGACTTCAGAGGACTTCTGTCATCTTATATCAGGTAGGGAGCTATTCCTTTTCTTTATCTTTGATTTTTCTCCTTGAATGATTAGGCCTCTCTAGAAATACGTGGCTGTCAAGGCCAAGACTTGCAATGCACTTTCCTTCAGTGGCGTCAAAAGAAATGATGCATTGTTTCATTCGTTTTAAGCCCTCGGAGAGAGTTCAGAAAAACATACAATACAAGCTTTGCAAAAAAACCAGTCTTGCTCTTTCTAAGTTTGGCCTGCAATGAAAAGCGGCACGTGCAGTGGATCGACAGAGACACCTGAGTTAGGAGAGCTATTGCTACTGGTACCCAACGAGCTAGTATGAGTCTAAGTTTCATGATAATTTACTTTTCTGCTCTTGGATAAAAAACGTATATGAATCTGTGTACAGATGAATATTCATGAGCGTGCAGGCATTTGCGCCTATATGCTTTTCTCACTTTCTCTTTATTGATAGGTATACCTATCTAATTAGGAAAAAGAAATAACATATTCAACAAATTATTCCTCCTTTTGTCTTTTCTGGGCAGAATTCCAGTGTTCTCAAATTTCATCCTCATTTCAAAGGACTTGGTTTTTATTAGTCTGTTTACTTTGGGGGTTGCCATTAGAAATTCAGCATCTAACATCTGAGCAACGTTGCAGCTGGTCACATAAGCTCCATAATATTGTTTCTTTCCCTTGATTAGATAAGCATAGTTCTCAGAATGAGATTTCTGGAGAGTACGATGCATTTAAAAACTGACTGTCGGGGTGAAACCCTCAGCTGGTCTGTGTTAGTGCAGCAGTGTTATCTTCAAGATGTCTTCTAGAGCCAGGAAATACTGGGTAAATTTAGCGCTGTCAAATAAAATGACCACGGTTTCCCAAGCTCCAAGCCTCTTTTTCTTTACACAGCAACAGTCTGGCATCTTGCTTTGACTTTTTGAAATACATAAGCCCAATTCCTTCTCTCTCCCACACAGTTTCGTGTACCAGCAGAACCCCATTGAGTTCAAAGGATTTTTTTTTTCTAGTTTAAGCAAGCGTAAGGTCTCGATCAGGCAAAGCATTCAAGCGTGATCTTAACTTGGATGCGTTCAAGTAGCCCGCGTACAGTAATTCAACTCTAAACACTTGGTATGTGAGCACCTCCATGCCATGCCCAGGAGTGCTGCGATGAAGGATGTCCTGGCCAACCTCTCTCCTTGTTTCTGGGATTCGGTATGCAAGGAGAGAGAGTTGGAAGTTGGTTCACAGAAACATTTCTAGATGCATCGCAGAGGCAATGTGAACATGCTTTGACTGGCCAGTGGCATAACTCCTGAACAGTGGAGCCAAACAGAAAAAGTAACTACAATATAGCTTTTTCAAAGATTAAATTTGGCTTTCTGGTCGGAAAAAAAGGGGGAAAGAAATTATTCAGGGTACAAACATTGTTTCATTTTTATGTGTGGTTTTTTTTTTACCCTTTCCCCCCTCCTAAATTGCAAAGAAGAGCAGGGGAACCAATAGCAAGGCTTCGACTGACAGAGTGGGCAAAGCTAGATAAACACCGGGCGGCATGGAGGAGGGTTGTCATAGCATCTAAGATGCCCCAAAGGTCTCAGCGGCCTTGGGACTGACTAGACTTTGCATTTCAAAATGGCATTGTCCTTTGCCATTTCAACTGATATGTTGTTTGTAAAACGCCAGAAAGAAATACTTTTAACTCCCCACCCCCCACCCCCAAATATTTGTGTGCATTTTTGGCTATTATGGGGGGCAGAACTGCTTAAACCACTTGCTTAGTTGTTATGGTCATGCCTGAAACAGCTCTTTTTTTTCTTCTTCTTTTCTTTTCTCTTTTAGTGAATAAGCTAGTTGCATAAACATTTTTTTCCTATCCTAGTGAGTAGTAAATCTGAAATTACTAGTAGTAAATAGCTCAGAGTTAAGTGTCTTGGAGTGATGTAGCCATAATGGGCCAGAGAAATGAGAGGCAAGGATCGTCAAGTCCATTCTTGAATCAGGGTCCAAGCGAGACTCGATGTATTCCCCATCTTCTGTTTCAAATAAATCCCGAAACAAGTTTGCAACAAATGCCCAACATTAATTCACAAATTGAATTTTTTTTAGGTGACAGACCTCTTACTCTGCTACGCAGACAATCTAGCGCGTAGCTAAAAACATACCTTTTTCATCATCACCATTTTTTTTTCTTTTTGTCAGATGAAAGATGCAAAATCAGTCAGACCCAAAATAAACCATGGCTCTGAAAATGCATGGAAGAATTAAAAAGTAAAACATGTCTTTCCTGTGCTTAAAAAAAACAAGTGATAAAAAGATTGTGGGTTATGTTCTCTGGGAAAAGATGAAAGATTTTTTCATTAACTTTTTTAAACCTTGTTTCATTCTTATAGTGATTTGCTATTTAAGTGCCTTTCTTACCTCCTGATGGTGGGAACAGTGATACATGATTGATTTAATTCATAATGGAAAGCCTTTAGAAGGACTCTTTGTTTGCTTTAGTGATTTACCTGCGTGTCTTAAAGGGAGACAACGTTGTGATAAATGTTCTTCTTGGAGAAGTCTCGGGGGATCTGTAGACTAGCTGTGAACACAGGCAGCAATTGCAGAGATGGTATTATAGTACATGTGTGTTTAGATAAGGGTGTGCACAGCCTTGGCAATTTTAGCTATTTTAGTATGTCTCACGGTATTTGATATCTGCCAGGAAGATTCCAGTGGCTGGAATCAAGAAGCTGCTTGGGAATCTTGGCTTTCATTTAAAAATAAATGCCACTTCTAGTCCTTCAAGTAGAGAGACGCTCGAAAACAAGAGGCCCCTAAAGGTTGAGAAAGCAAAATGTATTTATATTTAAAACATAAAATGAAGACGATCTCATTTTGGTGGGCTTGGGTCATGATTTTTGAATGCTTGGTGGACATGCTCTTATGGGGTTTCCCTGCTAGTGGCATTAATGTATGCAGCCACAATAGGAGAACAGTAGCTTTTCTTAGTCCTGCATCTCTGGAGAAGATTATATTCTTGGGATTGTATCGATTCAGGACAATGCGCCATAAATCACTAGGTTCACCTTGTAACCTGCTTAGAAATTCATGCCAACTAACCTCCTTGCACAGGCAAAAATCTGTATTTGTGCACCCAAAGCATGTTTGCATATGACAACCTAAAAACCATTTGCAAATTCCTGGCTCTCTTCGGGTTATTGTGCCTGTAGGCCTAGATCTGGGCCTATATTTCATGTAGGTTGAGCTCTTCTAATCATCTACAAAACAGACTGAGACCACACAGCTGGGCCCATAAAATGCTACCCTGATCTGGAGGGACTGGGTCTTTCTCCTTGGCTCTCAGTCAGAAAACGTGTAACACCGCGGGTTCAGGCTAGGGTCTTAAATGCTAATGTATAAGTAATGGAGGAAGAGAAACTCCTAGTTTCATGAGCTGCTGGAACACCCTCAAATCAATGGGATTTGGTCTATGGTTATTTAATGTATCCTAGTGAATGGGAGATGAAAGTACTCAGAACCATGGAGGATTAGACTATAATAAGATATCCTTCTAAGTGAGTTATTGCCCCAAATCGTCCTGCTCTCTTGCTGCTGCTGCATGCTCAGTATCTAAGGAGCGAATTTGAAAGGCAGACCGGGGAACTAAGCACTTAATAGCCACTGAATGCACATGCAAAATCAACACCTAACTACTGTTTCTGCCTCTGTGAATCTATCCCCTTCCCAGTACAAAGCTAACCTCTAACTCTGGGTCAAAGGTGAAGGAAAAGACATGAACCTGATGACTTTCAGAGGACCTCAAGATGCATTATTATTTACCTGTATTACCTAGAGATCCCAAGGAAGAACCCGAACTCCATTGTGCATTATGTGTACAAACACACAACAACAAACAAACCCCTGCCCCAAAGAGCTTACAGTCTAAAGCTGCAAGATGGACCAAACAGAAGAGGGTAAGGAAGCCGGTGTCACCACAGTTATGATTCGGAGTGGTGTGGATCTCATGTAGCTGCAGCTGTTAAAGTAAACGCTTGACTTGTTTTAAAAAATAACAAAAAGCCTCAACCTCCACATCTTATGACTCCAAGGTGCCTGTTATTTGCTGAAGCTGCGCTTTTGCTCGTGGCTGCGAGCAGCCAGTTACATATGCCACGCATTAACCTGGGAACCTGACCTGAGGGCGAACGTGTCCCGTTCGTGCCGTTGGCTGCAACGTGAAAGCAGCTGTCCGTCATATCACTAGAGATAAGGTGATTTGCAAATCCATTTATATCAGGTGGATTCAATTTTGGATCTTGGAAAAAACCCAAGTCAAACGGGCTGCACGCAGAGTGCATTGTAAAGATAAGAGCACAACGGACTGCTGGAAAGATGCAAGCTATTGGAAGCTGTATGCAACCTTTTAGGTCCCCCCATTGCTAACAATAACCAGACACCTAGTTGCCTGCAGTACTTTAAGAAAGGGACCTGAACACAACTGAGCATTTCCCATCATTTAATCAGATAGGTTGCTATTGTTTCCATCTTATCTTGATTCATCTGTTTTTACCAGCAAAAACTCGCCTGAATTTTGTAATAACTTCCTTTTTTGGGAGCTGTGGGAAGGAAAAAGAGAGCCGGAGTAAAACCAACGCAATTCCTACTGCCACAGGCTGTAATGAGACAAAGTTTAAGCTGTAGGCTGGTGGGACTGCTGTGGGTTAGATCCTCAAAAGGCTTCTTAGTTGGCTTGACGTTCCTGACCATGCGCTTAGATCTTTTACTGGTATGATGAGGGCAAGTTTAATGAGCATCTTAATTCTAGCTGTTACCATAACTTATAAAAAGTAGGGAAGAGCAATTTTCCTAAAGTCTTTCCCTGCTGAGAATATGGGCAGCATAATTTCCATCCTTACAGCAACATTCTTGGCTTTGCTAGCAGTTCACATTGTGACTTCAAGCTTTCTGGAGAACTTCGTAGTTACGAAAGACCAAAACCAGACCATTATGGCTATAAAGGAGGGTTCATGAAGCATTCTTGCTAAGGAATATTCCCTGTAGGTAGAGTGGTGTTGACTTACATGGGTGGAGCTGGTCAGAAACTCTTCATCCAAACTTTTTTTTTAGAAAAAAAAAAATCCCTTTTTTTTTTTTTGGCTAATTCTTTTAAAAGTAGTTTTAAAGGCACGATGCTTTCTTTATTTAAAAAAATCACAGTAGTTTAATGTTATATGTTTAATGAAAACTAAAAAAAAAATTAAATAAAAGTTCAATACAAATGAACAAAAGTTTAGTCATGCTGATTTCACACCCCGTGAGCAGGGGAGAACACCACTCCTTGACTCAGGTTTATCTGAAGTGTAGAAAGGAATGATCTGTCCTGATCCGTCCTAATATTTTCTGAATTTCATCCTGTGAAATCAAAGAAAATACTGAGAATGAAATGCAAGACTGCTGATCATTGCACATACTTCAGGCACTGTTAATCAGCCTAAGAAATGTGGGTCTGGGAAAAAACAGGCCACCATTAATCAGAACATTTCTTTCAGCCAAAACGAAGAGATAGTGGTGTCTCCTCCTTCCACCCAGACAAAATATTGCCAAAGCCAAAATAACAGTCTGCCTCTGCAGCAGCAGAAAGGTAGTTACAAGGAGGGACGACGGTATACAAATATAAGAAGGATGGTTTCTGCCTGTAGTGTCTGCACTGTAAGGTATGCACCTGCGTAAATCAGGGGTAACCTCACTGGAGGCAATGGTGTTGCACCAGTTGTGGGACTGGAATTGATCGGATCAGTTTAGACAGCCACAGAAAAACCCTCCAGAAATTGCTACTGAATAGAGTCCCACTTGCTGCTTCTTGTAAGCATTACAGAACTACTTTGCACAGGTAAATGATGCCAGAAATACCAGGCAACCAGCCTTAATCCTTCTTCAGGTATTTGATGGAAACACACCAGCAATGAAGCAGCATCTTCTTTGCAAGCTTTGCAGTGGGTTTAATAACCCACAGTTCTCCTAGCACCACATCCCCATCTGCACAGGGACCACGTCCACACCAACATGAGAACAACGCACATCATTCGAGAAGGGGCCAA
>NW_017728993.1:21598261-21599686 GCF_001723915.1 Gavialis gangeticus | reverse complement strand
ACCAGCAATGAAGCAGCATCTTCTTTGCAAGCTTTGCAGTGGGTTTAATAACCCACAGTTCTCCTAGCACCACATCCCCATCTGCACAGGGACCACGTCCACACCAACATGAGAACAACGCACATCATTCAAGAAGGGGCCAAGGGGCTTCTGTCTAACCAGAAAGACAGAAACCACTCTTCCTCCATAGCCAAGAGGGCCATCCAACCAGACCCAGGGCATGCCGTCTTGACTGCTCACCAGATGAAACATCATGAGGACCCACTTCAGGAACAAAGACACATAAACATTGCTTGCAGATTGCTCTCTGAGTAATTCCCAAGGCTCATTGAGGGAGCCAAAGAGTTGAGCAAACAAACAAAGGCACTGGAGCTCAAGGACTCCACCATACCCTCTGGAAAGCATCAGTCAGCGGGACTTTGAAGCAAAATGTCGAACAGACCAGTCCCTATAAAAGTGAAACTGGGCTTCCCCTCCCTTCTTTTACCACAGCAGACTCAGCTTAATTTTCTCATTTTGGAGGCTGGCACATGTAACCAGTCAATTCCCCAGTCTGAGCCAAAGGAGAGCTCAGCAGAGCTGCAAATGTGGCTTTTGGTTGCCTTTTGTTCCCTGCGGGTCCTTGCCTTCTTATACCGGGAGGCACGTATTGGAGCTCCTCGAGGCTGCTGTTTGCTCTGCCAGTTTTCAATGCCCTCACGGTTTTTCTCTATGCACACCACCCAGCTTGGATGAATTGTATCAGCTGGGGATATAAATGATACGCTGGGAGCATTGTATTGCGAAATGAGCTCAGAATAGTGGGCTTTAGGGCTGTCTTCATGGGGAAAGCTGATATGCTGCAGCAATGGCCCAATGTGTAGGCATAGGTGGATTTCAAATGGGTATCCAAAACTTGCCAATAAATCTTCTTGCTATTCCTGTTCTCCCCCACCCCCTCCTTTATGAAGCCGTATCAAACATAAGTATTATAAATGTTTCACATCTTAACAGATTATGGCCTTGGTCATCCACTAAGCTCTGGAGTCTTTTCTATATTAGGGGCTGCAGCTCCCATGGCTTCTATAGTGGCAGAATCTCCTAGAAGAGGGGGGAGGGTTTCCTGCTGCTTTAGCAATCTCAAGACTTTGCTTTTGTAATTCAAAGTCATTAGAGGCCCGTTGTATCATCCCACCTCCATCCAGATACCATGTCTCCTCTTCATTAATGCCATTGAGATGAGACTGATTACACTGGAGCAAACACGCTATGTCCAGGCCTTCAAAAATTCACCATCTTGCGGTATAAACCTGAGATGACGCTCCATCCATTAGCAACCACTTTGCTGATGGGACATAGGATGAACTCGCTACATAGATGTGGAACTTGTTCTTGGAAGAGATCAGCCCGGCCACGAACCTCAGAGCAAAATGCACAATCCACATC
>NW_017728993.1:21590566-21593261 GCF_001723915.1 Gavialis gangeticus | reverse complement strand
GCCCGTTGTATCATCCCACCTCCATCCAGATACCATGTCTCCTCTTCATTAATGCCATTGAGATGAGACTGATTACACTGGAGCAAACACGCTATGTCCAGGCCTTCAAAAATTCACCATCTTGCGGTATAAACCTGAGATGACGCTCCATCCATTAGCAACCACTTTGCTGATGGGACATAGGATGAACTCGCTACATAGATGTGGAACTTGTTCTTGGAAGAGATCAGCCCGGCCACGAACCTCAGAGCAAAATGCACAATCCACATCCCTGACCAAGTCTTCCTACAACATCACCACAGTCAAAATAGGACCTAAAACCAAACAAGAAAATCCAAACATGTAAAATAAACCAAGTCCAGTCCCTGCTGACCCAAAAGGAAGAAGGATAAATACATTGTTAAATGAATATGTCTATAATTTGGGGAAACATTTAGATACCGCACTAATGGGCACAGGGGGCAAGAAAGGAAGAAAAGAGATGAACCTGAAAGAGAAAATCCCAGCCACACAGCGCTGGTAGCACCATTAGGGCAAGTCAATCCTGACTCAACAGGAAGCGTAACAGTTACTGAATCGTTAGCACAGATTTCTGAAACACCTTGGTTTTAATTCCCTGGAAGGTATCCCATCTAAATACCACTCACATCTGACTCACCTTAACTTATGTTCATAAATGGTGATGGGGCTCATAAAAAATCCTGGTGTATCTTCCCAACATGATAATGAGTAACAATAGGGAAATGTAACCCCGGGGCCCATAATATGTGGAAAACAAACATGTTCAGACAACTGTTTTCAAAAATGGCCTTTGACTCTGGTCTTCAGTTCAAGCTGTTCTAAGGAGTATCCAACAGAGTGCCAAGAAAATAAGGCACCCAGCATTAGATTGACTTGCAAAAGTCCCCACGTGCTTTTCAAAAAAAAAAAATGTAGATAAAAAATACCTGTGTCTGAAATTGCTACAAAAGGGCCAATAAAAACCCATTGTCAAAATGAACAGCCTGTTCGGTGTTCTAAAGGTATTTTTGTCAAAATTGATTTGTTTTTGACCAAAATTATATCTGTGAAAATCAAAAATAAAGTATTCAGCAAAAGGCTCCCCCACTCCTTTGGTCAAAATTGCATTTTGATGGAAATGTTTCAATATTAGTGATAGCCAGAATCAGAGGCCAGTAATAATGGTCCGAGTGATTTCTTTTTTAAAAAAAAATAAGACTATGGAAAGAGCCTAAGTCAACACTGGAACAGAGCTCATATTTCCAGAGTCCTTAGATAATGTCTTAGCCAGAAAAGCATCCTGCTTTGCTTTAAAGATCTGATGGGGGATTATCCCATTGTGTTACAGTAGGCACAACCATTAAATAATTGCATATGTGAAGGTGCTACTATACGTGGTAGAAATGAACGTCTTCATTGAAGAAGGTGATTAAGTTTGGACACACACCCGGCCTAACAGAAATCGAGGAGGAACTTTTCAATACCTCTATTATGAAAAGATTTTGTGTCTCATCAAGGCTAAAGCATGTAAACCACAATATGAAAAAAAACATTTATTTCCTGGGCTTCCACCTCCCACGCAACCCCACCCCGAGGGAGTCCCGTGAATGAAGTTCCCATCAATCATTGAGGTGGGAGTCTTGAGGCGCAGAACTACCTGTTACCAGTGGATTGCCAGTACTTTTTTTTTTAACTAAAGACAGCACATCTCTATCTGATGAAGGTACAAGACTGTAGGAAATTGTGAGCATCGTGGGGTACAAGTGTGGAGGCATCCCAGAGCCATTCAAACATGCATCTGCCCTGGGGGGTCGTCATTCTGGGAGTTTTACCACCATTTCATTTCCAGCGCTCCACACCCATTCTGCTAACTGACAGCTTAACTTGAAAGGGCTCCTTGACAGGAAACTATTAAACTGATGAGCATTCTTGTGGTTTATGGATTGGTACAAAAATGCCCAGTTTCCAAAGGAAAGAAAAGAGAAGAAAAACCCTGTGGTAATTTCCATAATAACTTTTTCCTCCTCTTAAATAAACTTGGGAAAGATCCCAAAGAATGTGGTTGACTGTGTTGTGTAATTAAGGGCTAGATCTTCTCAGCGTAACAGATTTGTGAACACCGTATAAATATGCATTTAGGCAATGGAAGCACAAAGCCTCGGAGCCCAAACAAACACGTACGTGGCTGGTTCAAACAAGGCCCGACACAGCCAAAACATTTGTTTAAAATGTGATGAAGAGCACTCTCACTCTGGCTCCAGAAATGGTGAGCAAAAAGTGGTATTTTAGTCAAATCTCCCTGGAATCGGGGCTATTTTGTCTAATCAGAAGTACAAAGAAGGGTCTACGGTTTCCTAAGATCTTTCTGGGTGAACAGGAGAACTCCATAGTCAGCCAAGCCATTTGGGAGATCCATATGAGAAACGAACAGATACGGCTCAGAAAGCTTGGGGGCTTACTGAATTTGAATTACAATAGCACCTAGAATCTCAGGTGTGGCCTCTTTGTGCAAGGTGCTGTGCAAACATTGGACAAAAAGGCAGACCTTATTGGATCAAAAAGACTTCCTGGGGGATTCTGAAGTTTTGGCTGGTCGGGAGAATATCTTTTTTTGACCAGTAACACTATGAATAGTCGAAGGATCGTGCGCTTCATGGCTTCTATAGGCCACACACATTGGACAGATGTGGGGCTC
>NW_017728993.1:21583257-21585566 GCF_001723915.1 Gavialis gangeticus | reverse complement strand
CGGGAGAATATCTTTTTTTGACCAGTAACACTATGAATAGTTGAAGGATCGTGCGCTTCATGGCTTCTATAGGCCACACACATTGGACAGATGTAGGGCTCTTAGGATTACCCAATTGTCCCCTGCAGCCTCCCTATGCATCACCCTCTTATGCTTCTTGATTTCAGGTGTTCTCTGCAAGTCTTCCCCGTCCATCTATTATCAGGAGATTTGTGTGACCTCCTATCCCAGGGGTGGGCAAAATGCAGCCCGCGGGCCAGATGCGGCCTGCCAAGCCATTCTGTCTGACCCACAGGGGCCCCTAAAAAATTTAGAAAATTAATATTTATCTGTCCCTGGAAGATATTTTTAAAATTAATATTGATCTGCCTGTCATGCAGCCTTTGATGGCTTGCCAAAACTCAGTAAGCGGTCCTCTGCCCAGAATAATTGCCCGCCCCTGTCTATTCTCTTCCTCTGCATCATGATGGGGGATCAGCATGCTCGCTTGCTCTCTTTCCACCATAGGCCAAGGACTCTGTGTGAATCCCCACTGTCCCCTCTTCCCTTTTTCTTTTTATCGGGGAACTCCTGCAGGGTGTCAATAGGTTCAAACTGCACTAGGAAGAAAGGCAGACCTTTGTGATGTTGGGTATGTTGCAGGAAGCCAGCAGCTCTTTGCTCTGCGTTCACAAACATAGTTAAAACTGATGGGGGTTCTTGGTGCCCCTTGCTTTCCTCAGGGCTTCTCTGATGTTTCCAAGGTCCGTAAGCTACTGTCCACCGACCCCTAAAATATTAGATGGAGAATCTGAAAGTTGTCCTGTTGCATCTGTGGTGATTTGGGGAATCTGCTTATGTACAGTTATGGACTCTGGGCTAGGTTATGTCTTCTGTTATGTGTTTCTGTCAAAGTGGACACAAAATCCCAAGGGTCCCAAGGGAAGGGTGAGGAAGAAAAAGGGACTGAGTTTTGGAAGCTTGTTTTTCTAAACATCTATAATCTCTTGTGCTTTAATCTTGATGTGAAAGCACATTTGCTTTTGTCGTATCTATGGCATGCATCCTGAAAGTGTACACCAGAAGGCTCCCAGTTTCTATGGGATACTGGGAAAGGGAATGTACAAGCTTCTGGAGGGGACTGATCAACCAGGCTCTAATTTTCACAGACGTTTAGGGCTGGAAGAGTCATTGCATGATCATTGGGTCCAGCCCCCCTGCTCTGGGCAGGAAAGACTGCTGGGGTCAAATAACCCCAGCAAGGTGTGCGTCCAACTTGGAAACAAGACACTTATGTCACAAAGAGCCAGTGAAGTTAAGCCCAAACCTTAACTTCACTGGCTCTTTGTGACATGAAAGGAATGAGGGGAAAATCCAGGCTCCTAAATTCAACTCCTGACATTCATAGGTTTTGCTCCTTGTTTGCTGTAAATATGCATAGCCTAACTGGACTCAGCAGAGATGCACCACCCTACCCTAGCTCACCCTACCCTATGATGCACCAACTGCAGGAAAAATTTCAACAGGAAGTAAAAATTATCCACACTCTAAATGGCACATATAAAATGACCTTCAGTTCCCCAGACAGATGCCAAGGTGTCCATTCATCATACGTTCAGAATACCCAGTTTACAGAGATAGTTGGGGTTGCTGCATTATGGGGAGAAAATATTTTTCCATGTGATGTGCTGTTGAGGGAGGGAACATCATTAAGTCAGTGACATTTCCTCTCAAAAGGTATCAATTTCAGTAACGTTTCACCATCGTTTTCACCGCTCGTATTTATAGCCCCCCTCTAATAAGATAATTAGAAGAACTGGGGTCAGATAAAAGAGAGGATATAAAACAGATGAGGGAGCATTTTGTTAATCATTGCAGTTCTCTAATACATTTAACTTCAGGAAGTGTCTTGATGGGTAAACTTCAGATCAAATTCTGAATTATTTATTTTGTTGAATCCAGTGTTGAAAAGAGGAATTATCCACTCAAAAAAACCCTTAATCCTGTTAGTCTTAGAGTGCATTTTAAGAAGTAATTCTTCTTTTTCTTACCTCCAACAAAGGAAGTGTATGTTGTTTAGACTTTTGGGTTACTTGGAGATGAGTCATCAAAGAGAAATAAGCTCTTTTCTCACTCTTCTTTAGTACGGGATCTTTGAACACCTGACTTACAAAAGTAAAATCCAATCCCCCAAAATTGCAGCAAGACTCTGATGCCTTCATCAAACATCTCAGGTTCCTTGAATAAGAAGAAATAGTTTCCAGTGAACTTTCACCTCTATATTAAAAATGAGGTCAACTTTGCCAAATCTAAATATAGAGCTGTACCCA
>NW_017728993.1:21563946-21578257 GCF_001723915.1 Gavialis gangeticus | reverse complement strand
TGAACACCTGACTTACAAAAGTAAAATCCAATCCCCCAAAATTGCAGCAAGACTCTGATGCCTTCATCAAACATCTCAGGTTCCTTGAATAAGAAGAAATAGTTTCCAGTGAACTTTCACCTCTATATTAAAAATGAGGTCAACTTTGCCAAATCTAAATCTAGAGCTGTACCCATAGTTTGGGAGTGATATGCAGCATCCATCTATCCAGTTGATCCATCTATCTGTCCACCAATATTTGTTTGTAACTTGTTGGAGGGAGGCTCTTCTGGCCTACTTTTTCATAGGCAAATCACCATAAAGGTATGCACAAAGCATTTGCCACTAATGATTTAACATTAAACTTAAAAAAAGCCCTTCTACCCACAACCAGAGCCTATTCAGTTCGGTCTCTTCTTCTGTAATGCTAATTTGGATGGTTTTACAGGAGAAGCAGCTGAATTACCTGTGTTGTGTCTGCATTTGCAAAATGTTGATGTCATAAACTCACAGCAGTCAAGCATTTCACTTTATACTGTGTGGATGTGCCCACACGTGCAGGCACTTGTGCCTGCAGTGGCACAAATAGCCGTGGCATAAATTTGTGTTGGAGATGTGTGCCTCAGTGCAGGTGCCTGAACATGTGCTTTGGTGTGGGTCAAATTGTGCCACTTTGGGCAAACTGACCCTGCTCAGCTCCTCTCGGATCTTCAGCCAGGGGCAGCTGGATGCTGGGGCAAGCACAAGTGCTGGCCTCAGCAGTACAAAAAGCTGCCCTGGTGAGCAGTTCAGGGTTATTTGCCCTCAGGAGCTTCTCAGATCCGGACAATTGGTGTCTGGAGATACCAGCCTCCTGTGCCAGTGGGACTGCTGCAGAAGCCCTGACCTAGGGTGCCCCTGCACCCTGTCCCCACTGCAGCAGTCACCTGCCCAGGAGGCTGGGCACCTATCCTTACCTGCCCAGGAGGCTGTGACCTGCTGCTATCTGCAACAGCACCTGGGCCCTGGGACCTGCAGCTCCATGGCTGTGTGCCTGCCAGACCTGGGCAGGGACCGCATGGCTGCTTAAGCTGTAGTATGGACACTACACTTAAGCTGTAGTATGGACAGGCAGACCTGCCTGTACCTCTGGGCCAGCTGGCAGTTGGCACCACTGTGTCCAGGCAGCCTGGTTCGGGGCCAGAGTCTCCCACCTGGATAATGCCTGCAAGTACCAGCTGTCCCTGCTAGGCAGGACCACACCCATCCCATCAGCCCCTGCCGCTGCCCTCTGCCCTGTTGCCACCAGCCCAGACCCATCAGAAAGAGAGGATGAAGACAATGAAGATCCTGTCGAGATCTGCCGCTGCACCTGGGCCTGGGACACCAGCAAGCACTGGTGGGAGCATATAGTCCTCCCCACCTGGGATGATGGATGTTGGGTGCAGACCAGAATGTCAAGGGGCGCATTCATGCACCTGGTGGCCTACCTGGCTCTAAGCATTGTGTCGGGCTCTCATCCCAGAGAAGTGTGTGGCCATAGCCATCCTGAGGTTGGCCACACCTGCCAGACACAGGTATGTGGCCCGCTGCTTTGGGGTGGGGAAGTCCATGACTGGCCAGGACATCTTAGATCATTGTGGGGCATTCTGGGGCATCTTGCTCAGCTGGGTCATCTGCCTAGCTGACCCTGGGGAGGTGGTGGCAGGGTTTGGGGCCCTTGGATTCCCCACATCCCTGTCCTCTGCTCCCCTTATCCTCACCTGCCCAGGAGGGTGGTAGTACATCAGCTGCTGCAGCACCCACTTAGTCGTGCTTGAAGCAGTTGTAGACCATTGCATCTGCTTCACCCACATATACAATGGGTGGGCTGGGAGTACCCATGATGCCCATGTGCTGCACCACTCCCAGGACTGATGGAGGCACCAGGAGTCCCGGACCTGACTATCAGGGACCTTGCCATCCCACCAGTGATCATGGCAGGTGCTGCATACCCACTTCTTCCTTGGCTGGTGCTCTCCTTCCCAGGACCCCTGGATGCTCAGCAGCAGCACTACCTTGAAGCCCTTGACTGCTGCTGATGCACCATCGAGCAGGCGCTTGGCCAGCTGAAGGGGCACTGGTGGAGCCTTGCCACCTGCCTGGAGGCCGCACCTCAGCACATACCCCTCATCATCACTGCAGTATGTGTACTGCATAATGTATGAGGGTCCCAGGGAGAGGTCTTTGAGCCCCAGTGGATGGAGGAGGCTCACCACAGCATGGCGCATCCAGCAACAGCTACAGCAGAGCTGTCCAGCCTGGAACATTATTGCAAGCAAAGACCACCCTCCCTGGTAGCAACACATGGGAGCCAGAGTGAATGATGCTATTACTGCCCACCTGCAGGTCCACCCCCCTGAGTAGGTCACTGGCCCTCTCGCCAGCAGTGCCAGGCCACCTGCCGAGGGACCTCCATCCCTGCCCACTGCCAGCACTGCAACAGTATAGGTAGTGTGGCTGTATTAAAAACAAAAACAATTTTATTCCCTTTCCCTCTCTCCAAAACTTCTCCAATACCCACACTGTATCATATCCACAGCACCCCACGTGATACCCTCCACGACCCCAGCACCACTCACCCAGGTGCCCCTGGGAACAAACTCATACTGACCCAGAAAGCAACAAAAACTATGTAAATGTGTCCCAGGGAAATGAGAGAGGGTCGTAAAGAGCAGGGAAAACTCAGGGGGAGGAGACACATGGAAGAGGGGCTCAGGGGTAGGCAGCCCCACAGCCCGGACCCAGGCCTCAAGTCTGGGTCCAACAACCCCATGTGCAAGGGCCATAGTCATGTGGCCCAGGCAACGTCTGCCAGAGTGGGATGGTGGCCACAAGCTGCTCTGTGACCCTGCATTTGCTGTAATGGCTGCATCAATGGAGGCCTGCAGTTGGGACTCTTCCTCTGAGCTCTCCTGGGCCAGGTGCTTCAGGGCCATAGTCTGGCTGTAGCCTCACTCTTGGGTACAGGGCCAGGCAGACAGCCCCCAAACCAGAACCCTGTGGGCTTGGCACCCTGGCAAGGACCACGAACCTCCTGGTATCTGCCTGTCCCCTCTCTCTGCATGTTTGGGTGGCTTGCTGCCCATAGAGCCCTACCTGGAGGGATCTTCCTGGGGACAAGTGTCACTGCTGGACCAACCTCTGGTGCCCAGCATCTCTCCCTACCAGGATAGATACGGCATCTCACGAGCCCTGGGCCCCCACTGGTCCCCGTGGTTGCAGGGCTGGGGTCCCATGGGCATGTGAACTCAATGATGCTACCACCTCCCTTGTGCCGTCCTGGCCAGGGGCACCTCTATCCAGCTGGGAGTGCTGGCAAAGTGGGATGATTGAGACCCTGCTGGGAAGTGGGACCTCACACAGCAAATGAGAGGGGGTCAGGAGAGAGATAGTGGGGACAGGCTTGGAGTGCAGGCAGGGCTTGAAGAGGAGTGGGCCAGGGGAGAAGGGAAGGGTGGGAAGAGGCTCCTAATTCCCCACGCCCTGTGTAGGGCTTGCCAGGCCCTGGTGACAGGCCGGCTTGTCTAGGAGACTGTGGATCCGGGACCCTGGGCTGCGTGGGGGGAGGTAGAGCTGGACCAGGCCTCCGTGTGCCCTCCACCAGCCTGGCCATCAACACAGACCACTCCTTGGGTTCCTCCCTGCTCCCACGGCTGTGCCACAGGAGGCGGGGAACCTCTCACTCCGGGTTTCCCTCGAGTATGGCAGTGGGACCGGGTCTGGCCTGCAGCGTCCACCCCTCTCTAATGTTATTCCCAGCATGGCTGCGTGGCAGGGGGCTCGGGGCTCTTCCAGCTGTGTCTGCCCACTTGCTCATGATGGTCACTGCCACAGCCTGTGGGTCCTTTGCAGCTGAGGCCTGGGTGCTCACCCTCTGGGACATGGGCACAGCTGGTCCCCATGCATAGCTGTAGGGCAGCCCATCTGGTCCGGCTGCTGTGCCTGGCTCCAGGACAGATCCTGGGTACCAGGCAGGCTCTGGAGCAGCCCAGGACAGATCCTGGATGCCAGCCATACTCCAGAACCAGCTGCTGGGAGCCCTGTCTGCTCTTATTTGCTCCAGCACACAGAGGCATCTCTCTGGAGGACCCAGCCTCCAGTTGCTGCAGTACATGGTCCTAGAGCACGCGCCATGCCTCTTTCTTTGCCCTATTTTTTTAGATACTGCGGTTTCCCGGCATCTACATTTGTCACCTTTTCACATTCACCATGTTCATGTTGCAGCACCTCAAAGACTTTTGTGGTGTCACTAAGCACGCATGCACACTCACCTCTATGTGCCCTGTGTGTTGTGCTTTGTCTCAACTCATCGTTGCCCATTATTTTTAAACCAAATGGAGGAGCAGAACGAACACCCTTCTGTTCCACAATGGGGCACCTGGAACAGACCTGGAGTTCCCGTTGGTGTATTCAACGCATGCTCTGTTTTTATTCCCAGTGGGGCAATTGAAATTGGGCTGCAAGGTAGGGCTCTTAAGTTGCCTAGGGTATCTTGACTTCCAGCTGCCACAATGTCGTACTTGCAATACCTTGACTTTGAGTGAAACTCTTTAAGATACAGATGCTCCTTCTGCGTCTTAGATAAATACGTCAACATGTCGGTCCAGTCCATTTCTCCACGTTGCTCTGATTTCTCTTGTGTTCCAACTCATTCTCGACCAAATGTCCATATTGGGTTTTATTGTTGCCTGTTATAACAGGCTGAATTGAGCCCAAGCTGTATATAAAGAGTTAATGCTGAGTCCAGCTGCCCATACCTTATTTAGTGAAAAAGAAAACACCCGCTACCATCACAAACATAAATGTGAAAGCTGTTAGGCTTACTGAGTGCTCCTTCTATAGAGTTAAAGCCAGCATAAAGCTTGTACAGGAATTCTAGCCCGTTGGGAAATATTATATACAGGGATGTTTGAGAACCCGGACTGAAGGGTTTAGTTTGATGTCTTAATTGGGACCTGATGCAAAGCTGCCGTTGGGTTCCTTGTCTCTCCCGTCTTCGTTTCTTATGCTTGGCAAACACCCTGCAGACAAGCAAGGCTTCGAGAGCCAAAAAAATGTGTTCTTGGTGGGGTCTAACAGGTTATATCCAGGAGACCTCTGCAGGGTATGCACAGTGAAAGAGGCTTTCCAGCTGAGTTATGAGCAGCACAGAGCCAGGCTGAGTTTTCTTTGGATGAGGCATGCATTTCTGTCCCTCTCCAAACCTGAAAGTCCAGGCCAAGAAAAGTGGGGTGTTTTTTTCTTCTCTTCTCTTACAGAGTCCTGTGACCTGCGGGAGATTTATAACTGCTGCAAAGAAACAGGTGCCAGAACCATCATGATATACTGGGGAAATTCTGTTCCACCGAGAGGAATCCAGCTACGGGGAGCCCGGGCGGATCCAGGACTTTGAACAGAACTCAGGCAAATTTTAGTGCCAACTTCCTTTTTGAGCTGACATCCAAAATAATTTCTTTACTAAAATGACTTTTTCTTTTTTTTTTTTTTACCCTGGTTGACCGCTGTGGATGGGAACTTCGGATCTGATTTGCAAGGTCCCTTAAAATATAAGAAGCGATGGCACTGGAAAGGAACACAGAGCACTTTTTATATTCCCGACCTGCATCACAGCAGAAGAGATGAACTGCACCATGAATGATCAATAGCTGTCTTGTATGAGGGGGGTTGGCCCAGGCCATCTCTTGAACAAGCAATAGATATTCTTCCATGCCGAGTAGGTCCACCCAGCCCTAGACCACCAGTCTGTCATCATAGATGGAAATAACTCTATCTGTTCCAAAGACTGCTAGCTGCCACAAGGAACATGGAGGTAAAAGTAATATCATATGCCTCAAAAATAAGAAGTGAGGCTAGCTTTTTAAAGGAGAAGTGCACTAACTGAGAACTGGGCATCTAGGCACTTTTCAGGCTGTTTGGAAAGCCATAGTGCATGCCTTGGTGTTGAAGCTGGCAGGAATATGCAATAACTGCCTTATAGTTGCATAGTTTCTAGGGTTGGAAGGGACCTGAGTAGATCATCTAGTCTGACCCCCTGCCATGGCAGGAAAGAGTACTGGGGTCAAACGACCCCAGCAAGGTGTACATCTAGCCTTTTTTTGCTCCATTTTGGGGGATATAATTCTCCCCACCCCCACATTCATGAGGTCTTTCCCTCCCTCTCTCTCTCCAGTGTCATAAATAAGTTGAAAGCCCCCCAAGCCCCCATTTGTGCCTCTTCATGGGGCTATCTGCTCAAGCCTCCCCTAAGCTGTTTACTGCAGTTGAGAGATACTGATTTTTCCCATCTCCTTCCCTCCTGGAGAGTTGGCCACCCCAGAGTAAGAGTCTCATCCAAACCACCTCATCTCCTTCATGGAGTCCTAGAAAACAAGGCCAGAAAATGCCAGTTGGCTCAGCCAGCTCATCCCCTGGTAGGTTTCCTCTCTACATCCAATTTGTTCTCATATACCGTATTTGCAGCTGCAGAAGCCCTTCCTCTCCTGTGAGTTTTCCAATCTATGGGCCGCCTCCTATCATGGGGAGAGAAAGGGCATAAAAGGAGTAATTTCTGAATGGGCCTAATTTTGAGAAACAATGATAAACTTTGGGGAAACAATGACGAAACCTTGCCAGCATGTTAACTTTGGACCGCAGTGGGTGCTACCATCCAGCTGTGAGGCTCGCCACAAAGAACTTGTGAAAGAAAGCCTGGGTTTTACTACTTGTTGCTCTATAGTGAACTCTGCGGTGTAAGCTGGCACGAAGAGGAAAATGACCCCTTCCCTTGCTGCTTTTCCCATATCTTCCCGGCAGGGTCCAGTGGCTGGTGGCGCGGTTCCAAAGAGACCCGTGATTGATGTACAAATATGTAATAGTGGGAAAAAAAAATCTCACTGCTTCTTCATGTCTAATTCCCACTGATTTGCAGGCTTCATACCAAAACACTGCTGGGAGTAACCAAGTAAGTTTCCTCTCTCGGACATCTCGCTGCAGAGGAGATGGATAGATCAACAGGATTTCAGCTCATGCTTATTAAGCAATGGTTTTTCATTTGTTTGCAAAGGCACATCAATGGAGCTGTTGTCTCCCAAGTTACTGTGAGGCTGGAATTAATAAAAGATCATTGTTAATTCATAGAAATAGGAGCTTTCACAACCACGTACAGTCAAGCTAGAGGTCAATATTGGACTTACTGATTGCTTTCCAAGTCAAGTCCCCCCGTTCTGTTCTATGCTTGTTCCTATAATGCCCTTGCCATGAGGGTGTTCAAGAAATACACTATAAGATGTGATTATGACGTCTGTTCATTTCTGTTTCTTGGCTCTCTCCCTTGAGAACGAACCTTGTGTCTTGCATGGGGCTTTATACAGGTAGGGGTTTGGGCTTTTTCTGTCTTATGAGCTACATGCACACTAGGCTTCATGTGGAGGTGAGAGAAGGCACATCAAAGAAGGGTGCCATGTGTTTGGAGAGGAAGATGGCAAGGTCTGTGGTGGGTTTCGATTCCATGATGAGCACCATTTCACCATAGACTAGTGTCTGAGCAAACTCATGGGTTTTACCCTCTGCTGGGGAGAGCTTTGTAGTACCAGAAGGGCAAAGATATTAAGTGGGGTGCTCCTCTGTGAGCTTCTGGTGGTCATTTGTATACCCTCAGTGTCCTGAAGCCAGGATATGTCTACAGTTGAATGCTACAGCAGAGTGCTGTAATGAGTGGGGCATCGGCCATCATGCTTAATGCCTGGGCCAGCGGTCAAGAGCCTGAGTCTAGAGTCAGGAGCTCAAATACAGTGGTAGCCAGTATCTGAGGCCAGTGGTCAAACCAGTGTCTGGATGCTAAAGACGTATTTGGGAGCAAGCCAAGGACAAGGACTTCTTCCATGTTCAAGATCTTTTTTTTTTCAAGGCAAGAAAAGAAGTGAAAATGCTGCAATGCCTCCTAGGCAAATTTAGCAGGGTTGCTGACAATGAAATTCCACTGAGCTTGCAAGGAAAATGTGTTCGGTGACGCACATTTTATCCAAAGTCAACTTAATTGAGTTTGATCAGTTGTTAAAACAAAAAACCTGACGTATAGGTAGTTCTGCACAGATCTGATCAGCTGTATGTTATACGGGTTGGGACAGCTACAAAATAACAGCTCTCAGGATTGTGAAGCTCAGGGGACTGGTAATAGGATATAGAGCCTTTCACCCTGAGGTCAGCAGGTCAAATCCATTCCAGGGTGATAGTGACCACAGCTTATTAAATGTCTCCTTTTAGTTTCCTATAGGAGAAGCTCAAGATGTTGCTTTTACTATCCACATCTGAAAGCTGTTTGTGGTCCTGTATTGCATTTACTGGTAATCTCAGACCTGTTGTTCTCACCTAAGCATTCAGATCTCATGGTGATGAGCTCAGTATAAATGCCCCAAGAGAAGGGAATAATACCTTGCTTCAGACAAAAGCCCCATTAGAATTGGCACTAATTTGCTTCCTTATTGGCAGCTTCAGCAGAGAGGTCATGGATTCAATTGACTCTACCATCTTGATGTGATCCCCTTGGGGCCTACTTGAGATATGGTAGTAACTTGCTCTGTTGCTGCTGGTGCTCCTGGATAGTCCATGGATACTCAACTAGGGGTCTTTGCTCTCTCAATTATTTCCAAGAGTGCAACTAAAGATATCTCTGAGGAGCAAGGCATGCACACAGGTTAAGAGCAAAAAGTAAGAAACAATAAATGTATATGTGGGCGTGTATGTGTATATATGTGTGTGTGTGTGTGTGTGTGTATGTATATATTATATTCAATCTGAACCACCTCCTATAAAAAAAACCAAACCCAACAACAACCCTGAGAATATAAGATAAAAAGCCTCTGTCGCTTGAAGACTGTTGAAGAAATTCTGACGCATAGACTTGCCTTATTCAGGAGACGTACCTCCAGGCAATACATTACACATATGGAAGGCGCATGGTGCAAAGTCAAAGAAAGTCGAAGCTGCTTTTCCTCCTCCATAAATCATAGTGTGTGTTTTTTTTCCCAAGGCAAGGTGAAAGACTGAATTTTGCTCAGTGTAGGGCTGCATATATTAGCTTCTGATTTTGTTTTTTTGAGGAAATGGCACAATTTATGAATTACGTAGCATGTATTATGTTGTCAGCTTCAACAAAAACAGCAATACCTTACCTACCCCATCATTTAACCCTTAGTCACTTCTCATGCACCAGTCCTTCCTGAGGACCACTTAGCAAGATAGTTATGGTAAACCTCTTTTTTTCTGCAAGGGAATTCAGTGCTAGTAAAAGGTGCCAGCATACATGAAGATTGGGAGTGGTGAGCTCTGCTCAGCAGAGTAGCAGAGTCTCCATCCTCTATGTGAAAGAGAACCAAAGAATCTCAACTGAGTGCAGGGGCATGATAAATGAACAAACAGGAATGAACATTTAATGGAACAAAAACCAGAAAGGTACACTGAGAAGAGACCCCCCAGACAACAGCCAGCCCAGAAAGTAAGGCACGTTCATTTGTGTTACATCAGTGTTAAAAAGGAGCAGATACTGCAGACCCTTAGATGATGGTAACATTGTCCAATCAATGGGCAAATAATCTAGATTCTTCCAGAGGTAAACTCCAGCCCTGCAACTTACACCAGTTCAGGTGTTGTCCACTCTTTCAGGCTAGCTTTTTGCTGTAGACAAGCAGGCTACTACATACTTCCCTAGTACGAGAGACAGTAATAGCCACCTACAGTTATGCAGCTACCCTGGGATAGCTGCATGTCTGTCTGCTCTGTCTTACTTTTACATAGCGATGTAAATTAAGTTGGGATATAGGATCATGTCTTCAGGATCTAAGTCTTCATGGTTCTTTTTTCCCCCCATAAAATCACAATCTCAGCAGAGAAGCCAGAAATGGAATCAACCCAGACTAGGAAATTATCTCTCTTCTTCCAGAGTGGTACATTTCACTCCTGGGTGCATCTACATGTTCATTAATGCACTTTTGCTAATGCTCATTAAATGTAGTACCTCCATTGTGAGGTACTAGAACAAGGCACGTTAGCCTATTTTAATACACATTAACAAAAGCACTTTTTCACGTGTTTTTGGTTGTAGCTGTGTTGGTCTAAGGACATAGGCAGGCATGTTTCTTTGGGTAGATGTGATATCTTTTATTAGACCAACAGAGTAGTTGAAAAAAGTTCATAGCAAGCTTTCAGGGGCAGTCAGAAGGGTGACTGCGCCTGAAAGCTTGCTAAGAACTTTTTTCCAACGACTCAGTTGGTCTAATAAAAGATATCACATCTATTCAAAGAACCTTGCCTGCCTGTTTTTGTGATGCTTTAATGCACATTAAATTAGACTAATGCACGTTAAAGTGCTTGTGTAGATGCACCCAGGGGGAGGTGACACTGATGGAATGGAGTGGAGTTTCTCTCCATTGGCATACATGAAGTCCTACCACACTGGTATCTTGCATGCACTCTGGACACAATATTTTGTGTAATTAAGAGACCAGAACAATTTACAAAGAATATTGTTAAATACCATTAAGTAGAAAATAAAACAACAATGACCCCAGGCCCTGATGCATTCTGTTTCCCTTGTGGCTTATACAACACAAGTAATTTATTTTACACATCCATACAGGAAAACTTTTATATTCATTTTGCCTATTTATGTCTTGCAGCAGCCCAGTGAAGTTGGTGTGTGTTGTTAGAATTATTATATAGGTGGGGAAACAGCGATGCTAAGTAACCTGCCCAAAGGGGTATCAGCTGGGTATCAAACCTGAGTTCCCTGATCCTCAAGTTCAAAAAAATCCCTGGCCTACCTCCATTGAAACTGCTGGAGTCACAATGATAATGAATCAGACCTCTACTCTGAGTCTCAGCTACTTGACCACTTGCCTTTACTATCATTCATTTTGTAGTAGCATCTCTAGGTCCACCCATTGTGCCAGGGACTATGCAATAACATTGCAAATGACAGCCCTTGGCCCAAAGAACTTGCATCCTTCATTCCTTTATAGACAGTAGGCTCCTCCTGAATGAAAGTCGTTTTTTCCCCTCTTCAAAAATGCCAGCAGCCGCCGTGCTGCAGTTTGCACATAGCGAGGAACTGAAACAATTGAGCTTTCAACCTTGTTCGTTCTGAACATACTTGCTTACATCCAGGTCAATTGCAAGCAAATTTTGCTCCATTGAAATGGCATATCTAGTTCTCCTGACACCTCATCACTTAATTCCCCCCCTCCACAACTGATAAAAATATTCATGTCTCCTGCAATCTACAATGAAACGGTTCTCCGCCATACAGCTTCTGTGCAGCAGTCACTGACCTAAGCTGCATTTGCTGCCATGCTGTGGGCTCAGCTAGCAGCTTTGTGCCAAAACTCCCCTGCTGCCATTTGCTTCCTCACTGGATCTTCTGCTCTGCTGAATCAGCTCTGCAGGGCTCAGTGCCTCCTGTCAATCACCGAAAGCAACGGCTGCCTCCGAAAATATGTCAGTGTAAAGCAGAAGGAGATTGTTCAATGGACCTCATGCCTGTATTTTAACCCACCTCTCTCTTTTGCTGCCTTTCCTTCCCTCTAGGTTGCATTTCATCCTGTAAAGGGTGGTGTTTGGTTTCTGCCCATATGCCGTACTACAGAACTGAACATAGAGTGGTTTATAGCTGCTGCTGCATCTTTTTTAAAATTGTTGTACAGGAACGTGAGATAAAACCGACACACTGAAAACAGCCCCTTATCTATTTCATCTTCGGTGGTTTGCCTTTAAAGAACTGTTCACACATCTGCTGAATCTACTCTATATAGTGAAATATTTTGTATTCATATTGCTATCGTACCGAGGGACTCCATATTACAAACATATGTTGAGAGAGAACTTCTGCCCCAATGTACTTACAAAGAAGTAACGAGCGATAAACTGACGTGAAGTAAGCTGACCTGGCCAGAGAAGAGAGGGGATATAAATCCAGGGCTGTAATGGACCACATAGCTTCCTTGAAACTCAGTAATATTTCCAATTTTTGTTTTTTGTTTTAACAAGGCACTACTTGGACACAAGGCATAGCTTTCTGCCCTACTTAGTTTCACTTTCTGGCTCTCCCAGGGCCGTCCCGGGGGCAGGGGGGTGCAATTGGGGCAGCTGCCCTGGGCCCTGTGCTTTGGGGGGTCCCACAGAGCTGGGTGGAGCAGCCAGGCTTCACATCTGGCCGCTTGGTACCCCCTTCTGCCAAATCTGCTGCTGGCTTTCTCGTGTCCAGGGGCAGGGCCCCACACAGGCTGATTTGCCCCGGGCTCCACACCCCACTCAGGTTGTCTCTGGACTCTCCCATCTATTTTTTTTGCCTTGCATTCATCAGTCTCTGAGAAACCTGCTACAAATGAGCACACTTCCACATGCCTTGAACCCCAGCTTTGTCTCCTCTTGTTTTGGGTACAAAGACAGGTCTTCTGCATAGGACAGTGCTCCCATGTATTGTGACAAACCCAACGCGGTTCTGCATAGATTTCAAGGATGGTAATATCGTGTTTGAACGACCTTTCCTTCACAGGCTGCTTATTTGTTTAGGTGAAAACACCATGACAGCATTTCTATTCTTGTGAGGTTTTTTTAAAACCTAAACTTATGCCAAACTAAGGGTGAAATCTGAGATTTGAGGGTTGATTATGTGCTGGCCTGTGCACAGTGGCAAATGTTACCGTAGCTAGTCATCTGATCAGTCCTGCTAGGAAGAAAAGTTCAAATTAGGGAACCACAAACTGGAGTGAAACTGAACTCGTTCTTCTCCTTGAAGCCTGAGGACACAATCCTTGATAATAGGCCCCTTGCTGGCTGATGCGATGCTGTGTATTATCACATGATGACAGACTGTGAGGCCGCCATGTCTGTTGAATCTCCAACAGGCTTGTAAATGGCATCCCTCGGGATGAAAGATGGTTAATAAATCTAAGGCTAATTATTCCAGATATGCATTAACACAGCTTTAATTACTGTTAATCTTGGATCTGCTGGGGTTGAGTTAATTCTCTGTATGCTATGTAACCAGGCGGGTCTTGTGTTGCCAAACATAGTTAGGCCAGGGTGACTTAAGGATTCCTCCCCCCCAGATAAACATGCATTTTGTATAAAATGAAACGGCTCACTTTTGGGTGCATCTCAAAGAACGGTAGCACTGATCTTCCTTAAAATCCTCCAGCAGGACCAGGAGGCGATTTTCTTGATTAAGGCTGACAGCATTTGGTTCCCTTGAAACTGGCTGTTCGTTTACTCTGGGTCTCCCTGGACAAACCCTGTTTTCTGTTGTTTGTGCAATTTTATTTTAATTCACTCAGTAATGTATATGCTGAAGACCTTAAGCTGACAATCCTCTCCCCTTTCATTTCACAAGCCTGCTCAAAACTTCTTGGCTTGTTTTAAAATCCTTTTTTGGACTTGATCTCACCAGTATTACAGACCTCATGTTTCTCTTTACTTCCTCCCCTTCTGCTGTAGCTCACCTAACATTGGTCTCTTTGCTGTCCCATCTTCACTGCTGTTCATACAAGAGCATTCCCCTTCACAAGTCATGTTATCTGCAACAGTCTTTCCTGTCTTTGCATCTTTAATTCTCCACTTTCTCTCCGTAGGCCTCCTGAAAATAGATCTTACTTATGCCATTCACTACCCTTCTGATAATAGTAAATAGAAGTGGCTGGAAAGCTGGGGTTCCAGGCAGTGTGAAACCACTACTTATTCATTTTGTTTTGCATCTGAATGCAAAATCTTCCCACATTTCCAAAAAAACGAGAAGCTTCTGGCATCTTCTGGCTGCTCAGTGAAATTAACATTCTTTTCCATTGTGTTGCTAATAGCAGCAGTGAAATTAACAAGAAGATTAGTTTCACTGAGCAGCAGAAAGCCCTTCCCTTAGTCCCCAGCTCCTTGGGAGACCCAACAACTTCCTGCTCCAGGTCTGGGCACCCATCGCATCCAGGGTCCTTGGCTCTTTGCCAGAACTGCCATCAATCTAGGCAGTGCTCTGCTGGATTTGGTGAAAGTTCATCAAACTCCAGATGTTTTGTCTGAAACATTTCAGACTCAGTGAACTGATACTTTCTGGTGAAGCACTGTTTCATCGGAAAATCTCCAAGCAGCTGTATTATTAAGTATTCACTGTTGATGTTAAAAAGTATCCACAGGATAACATTTTTGTATTACCTTTTTTCTTTTGGTCTCATTTCACCACTACAGCCTTGTCTACATCAGGGAAATTACACACTGCTGACAGCAGGTGTCAACAACAGGTGCAGCTGAATTGTTGCTGAAGGTAGTTTAAATATTGTTGTAGCCTGAAGTA
>NW_017728993.1:21556532-21558946 GCF_001723915.1 Gavialis gangeticus | reverse complement strand
GACAGCAGGTGTCAACAACAGGTGCAGCTGAATTGTTGCTGAAGGTAGTTTAAATATTGTTGTAGCCCGAAGTACACCAGGACCAATACCATTTCAGGAATCATGCTCCAAACAGTTTAACTATAGGTTTCAGCAATGGTTAATTTTATTAAGGTAGACCCAGGCCCAGGCTATTTTCTGCCCTGTTTCTTTTAAACCTGCAAAGCCTTTGAGGGTATGTTTTGTATAAAAGAAGAGACCAATACTAAAAACACAACCCAGTAGACTACATAATACCATTATTAGTCTCACTCAAGTCAAGGGGCTACACGTGGTAGTTAACATCACCCCAGAAATAAAGGTATTAAAAGTGTTTGGAAAAAAGGTTCTGAAAAAAGCTACTTGTATGATTTCATAGATTTCATAGACATTAGGGCTGGAAGGGACCTCGGAAGATCATCGAGTCCAGCCTCCTGCCCAAAGGGCAGGAAGTCAGCTGGGGTCATAGGATCCCATCTGATGTCTAGAAACATGTTTTATAGACCAAAACTAAAGCAGTTCCTCTCATTCTGTTTATCAAAGGAAAGATGGTAAGATTAATTGTGATCAATAGAGCTAACTGCACTCTACCATGCATAAAACAGGTTCATCACAAACAGCTCAAAAAAGGTGATACTTCCCCTCTATGCAGCATTGGTAAGGATGCAGTTGGAGTACTGTGTTCATTTTTGGGCATCGTGCTTCAAAGGTGATTTGGAAAACCTTGAGAGGGTCCAAAGGAGGGCCACTCATATGGTTAGGGGCCTGCAGGATAAGTCCTATGAAGAGAGGTTGAGGAACCTGGATCTCTTCAGTCTCCATAAAAGCAGGTTGAGAGGGGATCTGGTGCCTGTTTACAAATTCGTCAGGGGGAGACAGTAAGGAATAGGAGATGCTCCGTTTACCATGGCGCCCCTTGGAGTAACTAGAAACAACGGCCACAAACTGACAGAGAACGGATTTAGACATAACATTAAGAAGAACTTCTTTACGGTAAGGGTTACCAGAATCTGGAATGGACTTCCAAGTGTGGTGGTGCTCTCCCCTGCCTTGGGGGTCTTTAAGAAGAGACTGGACAAATGCCTGGCTTGGGTCATCTGACCCCACCGCTCTTTCCTGGCCAGGGCAGAGAGTCAGACTCGATGATCTACTGAGGCCCCTTCCGACCCTGTAAATCTATGAAATCATGACCTACGAGAACTTTAAGAAGTAATGGCTGGTATCGTAGACTCATAGAGATGTAGGGCTGGAAGGGACCTCCAGAAGTCATCTAGTCTTACCAGTATGGTAGGAGACATAGTGAAGAGGAAGTGGTGGTTTTACTGCAGGCACAAGAGGCATTGGGTCTACACCTTTCTCCGGGGTCTTGCTGAAAGCAAGACCAAATTGACCCAGTTGACCTAGTTGACCAAGCTAGGAGGAGTTACCCAGTCATCAGGCTGCAGAAGCAAAAGCAGCTAGGCATAACATTCCTTATTAAATTGTTGGCTACAGGCAGTGCCTTAATTGTGCCAGCCCAATGGGACCTAGCCTGGAAATTGTGCTTGGGTGTAGACTTAGGGACACAGTGAATTCTCTATAACTTGCAGGTGCCCTGGCCTAGATTAGTAGAACATCTACGACTCAGCTAGAGGGTTTGATCTTGATGCAGGTTTTTGTGAGTGAAGTTCTTTCACTGAGCTAAAGAAGAGATCAGGCCCTGTGATCAGAAGGGTCCCTTAAACACTAAAGAATACCTAAAGCATTTGAAGCAGAGGCACTGTACGAGGTATGTCACGCATATGTTTTCCAAAGCCCTGGGAAAATGCAGTCCTAACATCTCCTTCCCTGCGATCTGTTTACTTATTAGAAGCTAACACCATGATTGCGGGGGGGGGAAGCAATTAAAATGAGCAAATACAGGCACCCACAATCTGTGAAAATCAGCAGCAATCTTCTTGATTTGCTCTGAATTTAATAAAAAGCGTGAATCTATTTAAAAAAATATATATTTAAAATATTGCTCATTTTAGATTTGTAGCTCCAACAGCTGCAACTGAAACCAGCAATCAACAAAGCCCCTTGTTTTTATTGGAGCTGAAGTGCCTTGTTGAAAATGGATTGGATTACGGGGATCAATCAGCAGCAGGTCGAGAAGGCTGAGGGAACTCTGCCAATCCAGCGGCTGCCAAGAGCAGCGAAAATCCTCAGGCTAGTGGCAGGTCCTAATGTAGTGGAAAATCCATTGTTTTACGAAAAGCTTTGGAGATAGGAAATGGATCCGGTTGCAAAAGAGTGCAAAAAATAATAATTCCCTTCAAAAAGCCTTTGTTCTATTACATGTGATTGAAAGAAAAACAAAACCCAGGGCTCAGTTGATTGCATATGTCTCCAGCCAGGGCCAGCAGATGATCAAA
>NW_017728993.1:21550553-21551532 GCF_001723915.1 Gavialis gangeticus | reverse complement strand
CTTTCTCTAAACCAGCTTGGGTGATATTCCGGCAAAAGTCCACGTGGAGCGTGTGTAAAGAGCCACCGTAGAGGGTCACTGCTTCCAGAGTCTGATCAGTGATACGCACACAGTTTTCCAGTTTCAGTATCTTGAGATTTGGGCAGCTATGAAGATATCCACCACCCAGCATCGTAATTTGGACAATATGGTGCCTTGGGTTTTGATAGTGGGCTGTTCAAAGTCAGAACCTCTCTTAAAAATTGATTATTTCATAGGATCAAGTCTTAATCCAGTTTCTAAGTGCCATCATCTCCTGCTCAATGGGAAGAGAGTGTGCTGCATCAGTCCAGGCATAATCACTTCTCAAAGGATTGGGCCCCAATTCACTTGTGAATAGGGGTACCTCCTTACTCCAGATTTGACCAGTAGAACTCGCCATATGATCTGTTGAGAATAATACTAGTTGACACTATTAGTATGAAAACAAGGATTTTCATTAAATTATAAAATGAGCAGCTATCTGGACACCTACAAACAATTTGTGAGTAACAATTCATCCAACAGCTTCAATGAGCTTTTCGGTATTTATCATTCATTTGCAAGTGACTAGCCGCTTACATGATGGGATTGTTTTCAATATTAGAAGAGCAGAGTACTGCAAGAAAAATAAGGTAATTAATACTTCCTACATTTTTTTTACATAATAATATGGGTATTTACACAAAGGATATGCAACAAAATATCTCTGCAAAAGACCCCAATCCAATGGATGTTTAGGAGTAATGAATCATAGAAAATGAGGGTTGGGAGGGACCTGCTCCAAGTAGGTCCAGCCCCAACTACATCGTCTCAGCCAGAGCTTTATCTAGCTGGGCCTTAAAGACCTCCAAGGATGGAGAGTCCAGCACCTCTTGAGATAGCCTGTTCCAGTGCTTCATCACCCTCCTAGTGAGAGACTTTCTTAATATCCAACCTAAGCCTCCCATGCCGCAACTTC
>NW_017728993.1:21544195-21545553 GCF_001723915.1 Gavialis gangeticus | reverse complement strand
GAATCATAGAAAATGAGGGTTGGGAGGGACCTGCTCCAAGTAGGTCCAGCCCCAACTACATCGTCTCAGCCAGAGCTTTATCTAGCTGGGCCTTAAAGACCTCCAAGGATGGAGAGTCCAGCACCTCTTGAGATAGCCTGTTCCAGTGCTTCATCACCCTCCTAGTGAGAGACTTTCTTAATATCCAACCTAAGCCTCCCGTGCCGCAACTTCAGACCACTGCTCCTTGTTCTGTCATCTGCCACCCCTGAGAACAGTCCAGCTCCATCCTCTTTGCAACCACCTTTCAGGTAGCTGAAGGCTGCTATTAAATCCCCTCTCAGTCTCCACTTCTCTAGACTAAATAAGCCCAGTTCCCTCAGCCTCTCCTCATCAGTCATGTTCCCCAGCCCTTGAACCATTTTTGTTGCCCTCCGCTGGACTCTGTCCAAAGTGTCCACATCTTTTCTGTAGTGGGGGGCCCACAGCTGGACACAGGACTCCAGATGTGGCCTCACCAGTGCTGAATAGAGGGAAACAATCACTGCCCTCCATCTGCTGGCAACGCCTCTACCAATGCAGCCCACGATGCCATTAGCCTTCTTGGCAATTAGGGCACACTGCTGGCTCATATTCAGGTTATTGTTCACTGTAACCACCAGGTCCTTTTCTGCAGAGCTGGTCCCAAGTAGATAAGTGGCCATGAGAACATAAGAATTGCCATTTCCTGGGTCAGACTATGGGCTCATCTTGCTCAGTATCTTGTGTCACACATTGGCAGAGAGTGGATGCTGAAAGGGAGAATAAACTGGGTATGACCGGGTTTGTCCCCTCTTCCTCTCTTCCTCTAAAAGTATTAAAGTTCTTTTTTCACATGGCCTGCAATTAGAGTTAAACTTGCTACCTGCTAGGTTTATTTTAGGACCCCTAGTTCTTGTATTGTGAGGGACACAATAAATCCCTATTTAGTTTTCCCTCAACATTTAATATTTTGTAAACTCTTATCATGTCCCCTTTCAAGTGTCTCTTTTCTAAACTCACCTCTTCAGTCTCTTCTCATATGGAAGCCCCTCCATGCCACTAATCATCCATGTTGTCTTCCTCTGAACCTTCTCTAATTCTTCTGCATCCTTTTTGGGGGCATGGGGACTAAAACTGGGCAGCTTTGGATTCAGCCGTTTCAGAGGGACTGTGATTCATTTCAGTATTTCGGATCACTGTTCCATTTCAACTCGGCCAAATCTGTTTTGGAGTTTCGATGCTGTTTCAGCGCTGATTCAGAGATTCAGATCAGTCGGGGAGAAGCAGGCACAGCCGGGTGGCTGCAGGTTCTCCCACGGCTCCTCTGGCTGTGCCTGCCTCTCCCTGGGCAGGGGGAG
>NW_017728993.1:21541865-21543691 GCF_001723915.1 Gavialis gangeticus | reverse complement strand
GATGGGGCTGGGCAGGGCAGCCATGGGGGCTTCTCCCATAGCTCCTCCAGCTGCTCAGCATGGGCTGTGCTGATCAGACTCGGGTGCTGGTGCTGGCCCTAGGTAGCAGCAGCAGCATGCTATTATCCTGCATGCACATCTGGGGGCCTGTGCCCCCCGGGAGGGCTGCAGGGTCCCCAGATCTGCACACAGGATAACAGCAGGCTGCCGTCCTTCCCACAAAGCACTGGGATTGGAAGGGACCTCAGGGAAGGATTGTAGTCACTGGCCAGCTACAGATGTCAATATGAGAGCGGTCCTTCCGCCACTCCCTCTTCTTAGTTTCTGTTTCCCTGCAAACCCAGCTCTGAAACATCCAAAACATTTCAGATGGTTTGGTTTTGTTTTGGAGATGTTTTGCAGCCTTCCTTTTCATTTCAGATTCGGTGTTTCAGTCACTGAAAAAGGCTGAAACACCTCTAAAACTAAACTGCTGCTGAAATTTTGCATGGCCCTACCATCTATACCCTGATCAGTGGCAAGATATGTTTCCCAATACTGTGTCATAAGAACAGATTTTAACACTTTATTAAGAGCATGAGTCACAGAAAGAATCACAGATGACAAGACATTAAAAAAATATACAAATCACGGGCACAGAAGTCATAATGGATGAAATCACACTTAAAGCATGTGGTCTTTTTTTCTTAGAGTCTGCATGGCATTTTGGGTGTGGGCCCACAATGATGCAAAATTTCCACTGTCTTACACACAATCTCACTCCAAAACCTGCTCAAGTACATGGTGAAGTCTTCTGCACAGCCTCGCTCAGTGGATTTGCTGCAGCACTCTTCATGTCTGGTCCAAATAAGTCAAGAGGTGTAAGGCATGTGATACAACCTGCAAGCTCATATAGATCTCCCATGCAAGGCATGTTGGCACTACCCTTTTATAGGAACTCATTGCTGGGCCTCTGTGGAAGATTCATCCACTTCTTTAGCTGTGTGATCCCTTTGCTTTTTTAATATGCCATCTTCATATCTGCTGAGCCTCTTAACAAAAGCGACAGGCAGATGATTAGAAAGATGTTCAGCTCATTGAACAAGGTTAGCCAGAAATCTAACATACGAAGTTAAGAAATCCACTTTATGAGCTAGGTTTATAATAATAATAATAAAAGTTCTCAAAAATTGGGAGCCTAATGAAAATGTATTAAACTATCCAAAAAAAGCAGAACAGTGGAAAAAGTGAAACATGGCACATCTTTTGTTGTGCTGGTGGGTTCAGAGATTCTTGATTGGACTTACTCTTAAAAAGCTTTAGCATCAATTGTGTCCCAATACAATTCACACAGTATTTTAATTGTTTGCAAGAGGCCCGAGTTAGATTTTGGAGACAGAAAATGGAAATTCTATTTTGTAAAGGATTTCAATTTTTTTTTCCTCTAATTCTCCTAAAACCCCTGAACAAACATTTTGGATTTTTTTGTTGCTGTTTTGGATCAAATCAAAATGTTTCATTCTGACAAGATCAAAAACTTTCACTTAGCTTTTCTTTTTCTAAAATATTATGTTATATTAAAATACATAATGCAGAAGGGAAGAAAAGCAAAGAGATTTTCTAAAGAAAATAATGACATGCTTTGTTCTAAAATGTCTAAATGAGTGTTTCAGTGTTGTCAGAACCCTTTTTTCCTCTCTCTAAGGCAAAGATTTTGGCAAAATGGATACCATTGTGTGAAGCCTGTATATACGTCAGTGGAACCAGGTTTTGTGATAGAAAACTGTTCTGCTGAAGCTTTTCAGACCCTTTTAGATCCTGGGGAAAAATGAAAAGCTGTGGAGATT
>NW_017728993.1:21499833-21536865 GCF_001723915.1 Gavialis gangeticus | reverse complement strand
TGTATATACGTCAGTGGAACCAGGTTTTGTGATAGAAAACTTCTGCTGAAGCTTTTCAGACCCTTTTAGATCCTGGGGAAAAATGAAATGCTGTGGAGATTGGAGGCCTTCCCTCCTGGGCCTTCTAATTTAACATAACAGTGATGACAGAATATGCTGGAATTCAAGAGAGATTGCAGGAAATTTTGTTCTTTTTGAGCGACAAGGATGGTGGTGGTTAGATGGAGCCTTGCGGGTACAGGAGAAAGCGGGTTCAAGGGTAGTTTCATAACAGAAAAATCTTCGGTGTCCTAGCAATTACATGAAGAAGAGTGACCAACCTCAAAATGTGGTGTAGCTGCAAATAACCTAAAAAAAAGGCCTTTACCAATATATTGTGGCATTTGCTGAGAATTATGCTGAATTATAAGTAATGATTATAAACCAATGATTTTTGAACTTTAAAGAATCCTAGAATCAGAAAATGAGTGTTAGAAGGGACCTCAGGAGGTCACACCAAGTCCAACCCCCTGCTCCCAGCAGGATCATCCCCAGCTAGATCATCCCAGCCGAAGTTTTGTCTACCTGGATCTTAAAAACCTCCAAGGATGGAGATTTACCTCTGTAGGTAGCCCATTCCAGCACTTTACTACCCTCCTCATGAGAGTTTCTCTCCTGCCAATGGTCATCATAGGTTTGAAACTGGTGTCTTCAAACCACAGGCCCCCACTAACTCCATGAGCTGGCAATAGTAATAAGCTTACCCTCTGTGATGGCCAGATCCAGAAAGGATCAAACGGGCGGCTTTAACCAGAAAGATTTGCTTTCTGAGATATCTGCAGAGTGGCTGATGAAGCAGTTCCCCGTCTGTCTGAAAAAAGATTTATATATAGCTTTTTGCATTAATCTCCAGACAGCATGAACTTTAAAAAGCAGAACTGAAAATTATAATCGCAGACATAGCTGATTTATAAATTTTGCTTAGAAACAGTAAAAAACTAACGAATGTAATCACAGGATATAATTAACATAGTGGGTTGAACTTAGGTGGGGACATGTTAATCTCAGACCCCAAAGTGATGTGGTGTAAGTTGCTTATTAGGTAAACCCAAGCTTGGGCAGTGACTTATTGTAATGATTTCTAACACCTTTTAACCCCATAGGATAACAGTTATAAAGGAACATTATGAATGGCTATATAACTAAAAAATTAGCATAAATAGGATATAGAAGGACATGCATGTCAAAATAACCCTCAGGCAGGATGGAACAGAAGGGTCATTGCTGTCCCATACTCCCTGGATCTCTCTTACTCCCTGTGAGAGTGAAGGCCAGATCCTGACCGAGGTGCTTCTCCCGATCTTTCCTTCCTACTGCCTAGTTCAGAGACATCTGACTTCGCTGAATCAGCTTGACATGCATCTTTTAACCGAGGGACTATCGATAAGTTACTAACCAAGTGGGAACTCTTGGTTAATTCCTTTATCTGTTTTATTATCACTGTCAAGTATAATCTGTATTATGTTGTCTGTTTATTAGCTTAACCTTTTTGCTGTCATATGTGTAAACTATATTTTTTGTTGTCATAAGTAAAATGATTCTTTTTATAAGGAAAACTTGTCATTACTTTCCCTCCCGACACCACCTCTTCGATCCCAAACCAAAATAGCCCAGTGGCTAATAAAGTTGCAGTGCTTAGTCAGTTTGCAGCTAAATTGAGATACTCACAGTGCCCAGCTGGCCTGTGAACACCTTCTCTCTTCTTGCTCACACCTACCCTCTTCAGCATGGTATTTTCTGCTGTGCTGTCGGACACCTTCCAAGGCGATGACCTTGGTATGGGGGATCAGGTACCTTTTTGATGGAGACCTCTTCAACCTGCTCAGGCTCCAAGTGAGCTCCAAAGTCCACAGAGCCAGGCTTCACGACTTCCTCTTTGCTGATGACTGTGAATTATGTGCAGGTTCACAGGCTTGCATGCAATGATCCATGGACTGACTCTCATCAGCCTGTGACAACTTCGGACTCACTGTTAACACGAAGAAGAACGAAGTGATGTTTCAACCTGCACCTGCCACAACACCCCAGGAACCACATATCTCAGTTAAAGGCCAACAACTGTCGATGGTTGACAAGTTTGCTTGTCTGGGTGCTGGCCACATTGATGACCAAGTCAATGCAAGACTAGTGAAAGCTAGCGTGGTCTTTGGCACCCACTGAAAGTCAGTCTGGGACTGACCCCCCTTTACGCCTGTGACACATGGACCATTTACCGGCGTCATGCCCAGAAGCTAGACCACTTTCACCTGTGTTGCCTGTGAAAGATAGTAAAGATCAAGTGTCAGGACAAGATGTGGGACACCAAGGTGCTTGGAAAATCAACTCTCCCTGGTATTCACATCCTGCGGAAACTGGCACAGCTAAGATGGGCTGATGACCGCTCTAAAATGCCTATCACTCACCTGCCAAAGAAAGTCTTCTACGGAGAGCTGTCAAATGGAGTACACTTTCATGGTGCACCAGAGAAGCGGCACGAGGACACCCTAAAGATGTCCCTAAAGAGTTTCAGCATCAACCCAGAGTTGTGGGAGCAAGTTGCTCACGAGTGTCCATCCTGGAGGTCCCAAATCCAGAATGGAGCATTGGCCTTTGAACAGCAATGCACGGCAGAAGCAATGAAGAAAGACACGGCCAGGAAAATGAAAACCTCCTATATCCAGTCCTCATCGCTTTCCAGCCCCTGCTGCAGCAGATTGTTCAAAGCAAAGACTTACAAATCACCTACGTACTCACGTGTCCTAGCCTCCACCTTCCTTTGTTCTCTTCCCTTTCCCTTTATTTCTCCTTTCCCTTCTTTCTCGTTTTCTCTTTTCTCCTTCTCTTTTTCTTTCCCCCTTTTTTTGTCTCTTCTGGATGCAGTCATCTTCGCCCGTGAAAGATGAACACTCTCTCTGTAGGTGGCTGCCCCGTTACAGAAGGGGCCATAAAATATATATTAAGTACATTATACCTACTTATGTGGGCCCTTTACACAAGGGAGGAGTTTCATCTCTCCTTTTTATCTATAGGTTTCAAATGCTGCCAAGTCTTTTGGGGACATCAGGCTCCGTGCCGAAGGATTTTGGCAGTCCTTGTTTTCTTTGCATTTCAAGCCTAAAAGGCAGAACCACAGTACATTTCACTCTTATTTCTCAGTGAGCCTGTGAACATGTATATATACTATTTTAATTTAGCTAACCAAGCCCCATTTCTGTTGAAAGATTTCAGTCGTGCCGCATTGCAAATGGAAACATGCCTTGCTTATGTGTCGTAGGATGAATAGTCTCTTAAGTGACCCTTCAATGGCTCCCATGACAGTATGTTAAACAATCAGAGGGACAATAAACCAATGGTTTAGATGAGGAAACCTATCATAGCTCAATAGAATTTAATGAAAAAAGTCACTAATTTTTACTCAAGGGTAAGCCCTGATGATGTGACTGGAAACTGCAGAGTGACTGGCTTTGACTTTCAGATCCCATTCATCATGCTGACAAGGATCTTACCCCATTTCTTCCCTCTCTCCCAGCAATTAGGTTTGGCTAGTGGGCACCTTTCTAACTTGTACTTGTATTTGTCTTACTGAAAAGCCAGGCTTGTGTCTGTTGACCAAGTCTAACAGATAAAATGCAGATACTAGTCCCCACCTAAGAATAAACACCCTGGATTGACACTGGGCTCACACTGACAGATGGGTCCGCTTTCATGATGGTGGATGCTTTGTTTCGTAATGGGGATTACCCATTGCAAGAGTATGAAAAGCTCTTCAAAAGAGGCGCTGGGTGTCTCTTGCTGACGATCTGAACCATATAGAGTGTAAGCATCGCTTTATTTGCATAGCTCCTCTCTGGAGGTGTGAAAGTGGCCTGTATTCAAGCCTGTTTCCCAATTCGGCTTGCCAGCTTCCTGCAGGGTTTCTAAAATTTCTTTCCATTGTCTACGCAGGCTCTGAGGATTTGCAGGGGTTACCTGCTAAGTCAAGTCACCTGGGGATGTTTGCACTACCCAAATCATCCCAGCAAAATGTAAATCCCCTGCTCTTGCCTGGGCAGCAAAGTTCTTTTGCGGCTTCTTTTGAAGAACAAAATATCAACAAAAGGGCAAGGTAGGAAAGGCATTTGCCATCATACAGTGCCAGGCCTCACTTAAAAAAAAAAATAAAAAAAAATAAACCACCTTTGTGGGTCTTCTATTAGGACCAGAAGGGAAGGTTTTTCAAATCACAAGGCCATCATTCAGTGAGTTTCCAGCTCAAATATACCTTGTGTTCACCAACAAGTTGACCTGCCCTACAGCAAAAACCCTAGGGAAAGTGTAACCTTCATAACCTTTCCTAGACTGAACAAGATTTAGCCCCAGAAACCTCTGTTGTCCTTATAATCCCCAGAAAGACATGAGGATGCTGCATTTTTGACGGGCTAGCCCATCTGTTATTGGCAGCAGAGCTTCAGTGGAGTCAGGCTATGAGAGCCCCACTCTGTTTCCAACCTGTCCTCAGGCTGAGCTCTGCATTGCCTTTCCTCGTGGACCTGCCAGGCCAGGAAGGGGAAAACTATGCACCCATCTGGCTTCCTCCCAACTCAATACTCTTCTGTCCTCTTCCCACCCCCAACCCATCCTCATTCTCTCTCCCCCATGCGCTCAATGCTCCTTGTGCCATCAGGGGGCAATTCTCCCTGCTAGGCCATTTTAGGATCATAGAGGGCAAGCCCTGTATTACTCCAGCCCTCACTAAGTCCAAACACACCACTAACACCAGCAAAGGAAGGGCAAGAGACCCTCTGCTCCATATTGTCATGGTCTCTAGTGTCGTTTGGAGAAATGTGAGTGGAAGAGCCCACGGTGCTCTCCCAAAGGAAAGAGATCTACATCAAGGGAGAGAAGAAAATAGACAGGGGGAAAAGGCTTACCAATACGTGGGTTGGCTCTATCTGTATCTCTGAAGTAATGGGCTCACCTCTTTTCCCTGCATTGTCTCTTGGAAGTGGAAATATGCTGTGCTTCATTTCCCTGACAATCGCACGCCTCTTCCCACAGACCTGAGTTTACTTCCGTAAGGTCAAGGAAGGATCTCAGCTGATTAATCTCCATAGAAACAATGAACACAAGCATCAGCAATCAATGATTTTACTCCAATACTTGATGAGATCGCAAACACTGGGGCCATAAAGGGACCAGAGCTCCCAGGTGGAGGGGCAAGGATTGTCCTTATTGATATTTGATGTAGAAGGTGTTGAGACACACATAGAAAACATTTTTCATCAGGTTTTATTCTACCTCTTAGGTTTCAAAGTATCTGAGTGAGTCCCTGAAAAGCCATTGAGGCACCTCCTTCTGTCACATACCTTCAACTTGTCCTTAAGACAAAGTCAGTAGAAGAAGAAGGGACCCACCACCCTTTCAGGTCAATGTTTTCAGGGAAATGAGCAGGTTTCACAACTACCAGGTGGAAAAGCAGTTGCAACTGTGTAGTTTTGCTAAGAGGTTAGATGACGGATTTATATGGGATGTTTTGGATATGGATGAGAAGCTGAGAAAAGACACAAATGGGACCATTAGGCTATAGAGGAGGATGAACTGGAAAGGATGTTGGGGACGGGGGGCTGTAAAAAATGGCACCAGCAATCCCTCTGTTTAGCAAAACCACATCTTGCTTGGCTGCAGCCCTCCATCAAGTCAAGGTGGTACACGAGAGTTCGGTGCCATGGAGAAAAGAAATAGGATTGCAGCTGCAGGGAACTATATCTCTTTTACCTTGGACCAAATCTCCTCAGGCTCAAGCATTCTGTAATAATTAGGAGGCACATCTGAATTTGGGGTAGGCCAGCCAGGATTTGATAAGCTGAACAGTATAATGCAGGATCCCTCTGTCAAGAGGTGAGCATCGCCTGGGCAAATCATCAGACTTCTGGTTGTAATGCTCTGCTAACACACTTAACTGGTTCTTTTTCACTTGGCAGCTCGGGGACCTTTGAGGTTGCCGGGCTTTAGTTTTAAGATGTATGTTTTAACTGCTCGCTAATATAGACTAAAAGTTTTGCTGGAAAGAAAAACACTGCAATCTATTATTTACCTTGTTAATTAAGTCGGACAGCCAAGCCAAATGCAGGCACTGAGAGTACAAATCTAAATCATTTTTATGAGCAAAGATAGTCAGTTGGGGGATTTTCTCTTTATAACACCACAGTCGAATATGGTATCACGCTTCCTAAATTGACATAATCTCAAGATTATAGTTCTCTGTGGAGACACTTGAGTTGGTTTGTAATTACTCCAGCTTTCCACACCTCAGGTGATGATAGAGAGAAATGAATAGGAAAGACAAATTCATAGGCTGGAAGGGGCTGGAAGGGACCATGCAGATCATCGGGTCCAGCCCCCCCCCTCCCTTCCCCCCCCCCACTCTAGGCAGGAAGACAACTGTGGTTAGGTGACCCCAGCAAGGTGACTGTCCAGTCTCCACTCTTGCCTATTGAACTATGGGAAAAACATTTCCAGAAGCAAAGTGAGGTGCTCAGACAGTCAGGAATGGGGTGGGTGAGAGAGGGAGAGAGATCAGCACATATAACACCAGGTAGCTGTAAAAAAAATCAGCTAAGATTGAGACTGAAACAATATTAACAGTGTGTCAAGGTACTGACAGGTGTGTGAAGCTTGTGTGTCTTGTGCTTTGTGACAACTACCTGTGTGTCCCTTCTTACCCCATGGTTGTCATGTCTCCATGTGTATTTACATGTGCCTAAACTTAATGTGCCTTTGCACATTAAGGCGATTTAGGCACATGTCTACACATGGACATGCTAATGAGCACTAAGGCACGTTAAATTTAGGCAAAAATAGCTAAGTTGCATTAGTGCGCGTGCAGACTCTCTGATACGCATTAATGCAGTATGTATCCATTTGACACATACTGCATTAATACGAATTAGTACATCTAAACAGGTGCTATTGCAGCTTAGCTATTCACACCTAAAGTTGATACCTGCTTTATGCTGGTATGAAATTTAGGCTCACATAGCCTTAAATTGCCATTTTAAAAGTGCATTAAGGGCGTGCACGTGTAGACATGCGCCCTTAATGAGCCTTAAAAATGGCAGTTTTAGGCTAAGCCACCTTAAAAGATGCATGTGTAAACATGCCCAGTAAGTAGAAACTAAACTGTAGCAGATAACATGGAGGGCTTGGCTATTGTAGTTTATCTGCCACTTACCATGGGGTAAGTGTGTGCATAGGCAATTGACCTCATACAGAGCAGCTGATATGTAGTAAAACCCTATCCTCTTTTACACTGAGGTAAATTGTTCATATGTCCATACTCTAGTATGGGACAACAAGCATTCAGAGAAGGAGCTGTTGTGTTTCAGGCCAAGAGAAGAAGGCAGATAAGTGTAACACTATTTGTGGTTAGGTCAAATGGGTGAGGGGCTCACCTAAGGACATGGATATAACAACACAGGTAGGGCAATAGGCAAGGCACAGAATACCATCTATGTGGATGCCCTGTTCAGTATCTTTTGTTTTCCCTTCATATCACAATGTATTCATGAGCTCTCTACTATGCAGCAGCAGTATTATGACACTACAGTTGCACCTTCCTTGAAGTTCAGAATAATAAAAATGCCAGGGACTAATCTAGCACCTTATCTGGTGTGTAATACAGCTGAACAAATTGTAACATTGAAGGATAAATATTGATTTGTGTTACCGCCAATTTAAAAAAAAAATTTTTTTTTTGCCCTTTATAAATGAAAAAACAAAATCTCTCGTTGCTAGGGAGTTACAGGGAGAACAATCTTAATGAAGGAAAGCTTCTTGCTGACTGACTGTTCCCACAGCTCATCTCCTGCAAATTACATCATCAGAGAGTATTGTACTGAAGAGGAAAAAAGAAGAATAGAAGGCAGCTTTCCAATGTGCCTTTTTTATTTTTGTGGCTTGGAAACCTTTTTTGGATTTCAAACTAGGTTTTTCAAAAAAAAAAACCTGACAGGGCAGAATAGAAATCAAAGCACTGCTTCTTGCAGGGTTTCCGGTTAAAACGGTCAAACAGCTATTAGCGCCCCATGCAAGTTCTGAACTGGAGGCAGGGGATAGCATGAGATAAACAGCCTTAGCCCCCATCACCTCCAACGTGAAACCCCATAGGAAGTTAGCTTATGGATTCAGTCTTGATGATGCCGAAATGCTCAGGCTTTGTTTTCTCATTCCCATGCTGGAGGTGGATGTGAGAAGCTGTAGGGGAGGTTGTAAGCCGCAGCGCCACTGTTTTTAGCTTTACTTTCACATGAACAAAAATAGACAACAGAACAGGACTAAAAAAACAGCCTGTTTCCAATTAGCAGGAGGCTCCTGTTTGTTGTTTTACCACAATCATTCCTGTTTAGTTAGCAGTCCGCATGGTCATCATGCAATTGCATTATCTCAGAGCTGGAAAAGATGGAAGAGCAGAAGGCTGGGTAAGAGCTAACAGGCCAATTTTGCTCTCAATAGCTTCATCTGCCGCATGCGCTCTTTTGAGCCTCCTCCTCAACAGTCTATGGCAATGTGACATGACAGATTTACTAACTTATCACCTTTTCTAAGTGAGAACGTGTGTGGATTTAGATTAAATCTCAATGGAGTGTGTCTACATATGCACTTTAATGCACATTAAAATAGGCTAATGCACAACAAAGCGTCACTAAAGGAATTTGTACACGTGCTTACGTCACAGCGCCGGGTGCTTTTAAAAGTGCCCAGCGCTGTGCACATACAATTGTTTAAGTGATGAAATGCGCATCAGCACTGAGAAAATGGCAGCGGCGCACCTTGAAGGTGGTTTAGTTCAAAAGCGACTGCTGCCATTTTCTGCGCACTGTCTCACATTTCGCCAGTTATACAACTACATGCAATGCAGCACTGTGAGCATCAGTTCACATGCGGAGCAGATTTGATTAGACGAGTCTGCTCCAACCCAATGGATCTCCTGCATGTCACGGTATCCAAAAAGGCATGTGTATAAATGCCTAAAACAATGCACATTAAAATAGGGTAATGCACATTTTCCTAGTACCTCAAAATGGAGAGCACTTTTACATGTGCTCTGGAGGTGGGGAGGGGTGGCTCCTTAATTAGAGTGGCTCCAAGAGCCTCTCTAATTAAAACACCATAGTGCCTTGTGTATCAGCATCCCCGTGTCTCAAAATGGCAGCCGGGTCAATTGAACTAAAGTGCATTTGACGAGCTTTACTTCAACTGCCCCCGCTGCCATTTTGAAGCACAGGGACACTGATACACATGACACGGGAGGTTGATGTAGTATGGTAATTACCCCACTTTAGCAGACTGAATTCATCAAGTCTGCTCCAATGCTCTGTGATTACAGCGCATCAGAGCAGCCTCCGCACTTGTATACAGGCACTGGGAGGTACTAGATTTAAAGCACTTAACTAAAGCACATTAATGCACGTGTAAATATGCCTAGTTAAAAAGAACAGCCAATACTAAGAGTAGCATGACAATGAAGGAAGGTTTCCTGGGGCGTTGTACAATCCCTTTCACTGGAAGTTTTCACAAAGAAGTTGGATGAGCATTTGTCGGGGACGGTATAGGAACAGTGCATCCTGCATTCACTGGACTAGATCATCAAGGGGGCAGAACCCGATGATCTGTAAGGTCCCTTCTAACCCCTAATATCTATGAAACTATGAAACCCTTGAGCTCTTTTTTAACCCTAGCATCCTACCTCTAGCTACTTATGCTAAAGTATTCCCTTTAGGAAAATAATGCGATTAGAAAAAGACACGTATTGAAGAAGCTAAGCCATTTCATTTAAATGTTTTCTAAATACAACCTTCCCATTGTCTTCACTTTGGAATCTAGTATATTCTTTAGGAAAAAGGAAGATGGGAAGAAAGGGAAACAGTGTTTCTAAAATAACTTGATGTTTTATTCAACTGAAACAATTTTTTTTGGTTTTTCATTTTGATGAAAGGACCAAAAACACCCCTCAAACAAACAAACAAAAATCATTCTATTTGGGTCGACTACAAATATTTTTTTCTTTTATTTTGGCCAGAACCTCAACTGAATTTTTTTCCCCACAGTTTAGTTGCAATGACCTGTGATTCTGCTTCTACTGGATAGAAACTTGGACCTACCCAAATGCACACGAATGGCATATTACCTTCTGATGCTTTTACTTTGCATAGGTTATAATCTATTAATACAAAAGATGATCCAAGACCTTTATCCCTGGTGGTGAGTTGTGCATTTTGGCGGTAGAGGGTTTTTCTTCCCTGATCTCTGAATACAAGTTGTGCAGCTGTGGGGTGTGGAATACCTGGGGAAAACGTGTGTGGCTGGAGAACTGCAGTAGGAGTTAGGGAGACTGGAGGCTGTTCCCAACTGCCTTTGAATTGCTTTGTGACCTTGGGTGAGTCACTTCGCATCTCTGTGCCTCGGTTTCCTCCTCTGGAATAATAGAAAGAATAGTACTTTCCTGATGGGCTTGCAGCACTGTATATCAGCCAAGCATTATTAAACAAGCAGCCTTGGTTTTGCTCAGGTTTAAGGAAAGCTAGTAAGTTGGCCAGTTCGTGAAGCTACTCCATCACTCACCACTGTTGCAGAACACACTGCTTGGAGTGCTACCAGAGCTGGCTATTTCTTCCTGGTTCACATCTTTTATATTATCCACTGCTCCTTTTATTATAAATGCTTGAATGGGATCACTCAAAGAAGAAAAGCTACAAGGAAATTGCTGGCTTGTTCAAATTACATCACTATAGTAAAATGGCATCACTGAAAAGTTTACCCCTTACCTTTCCTTTGTATGGTCCGTGCTATTATAAATCTTTCGCAGCCAATTGTCATAGTGCAGCGAGCATCAAATGTGCCAGTAGCACTGGGGACATCTCCTACTTTTCCATAGTGTATCCAATTAACTCTTCTTGTCCTGAAACTTGGGCTTCACTCATCTGCACTGAAGACCCAAAGTTCATCAGAAAAGTAGGGCTACATCTCCCCCTGAGCAATAAATGCCCATGGGAATATTCTTAGTTTTCAGTGCAACAACAACACTATGAAACATTAGATCCAAAGAATCTGCTTGAATCTGGGGAACGTGTGTGGCAGGGTGCTTTCCATCTTTCTAGATCTTTTCTAGAGCAGGAAGCGTGATGGTGAAAGGCAAATTCAGAGATGATAATGATAAGGTGAGTGGCATTGCTGTAAGCTTGGTGTTTATTGTGACGACACATGGCTTCCAATTTCATAGTTTCATAGATTTAGGGTCGGAAGGGACCTAGTAGATCTTCTAGCCCGACCCCCCGCCAGGGCAGGAGAACAAAAAAACCCCAAAACAAAAACGGGACTCAAATGAGTCCAGCCAGGTAGGCATCCAGCCTCTTCTTAAAGACCCCCAGGGTAGGGGCCAGCACCACTTCCCTTGGAAGTTGGTTCCAGCTCCTAGCCGCCCTAACTGTGAAGTAGTTTTTGCGGATGTCCAATCTATACCTCCTCTCCATCAACTTGTGCCCATTACTCCTTGTTATGCCAGCGGGCGCTAGGGGAAACAGCGTCTCCCCCAAACCCTTCTGGTCCCCCCTAGTGAGTTTATAGACGGTCACCAGGTCCCCCCTCAGCCTTCTCTTGTGGAGGCTGAATAGGTTCAGGTCCCGCAGTCTCTCACTGTAGGGTCTGCCCTGTTGTCCCCGGATCATGCGGGTGGCCCTCCTCTGGACCCTCTCCATATTGTCCACATCCCTCTTGAAATGGGGCGCACAGAACTGGACACAATACTCCAGCTGTGGCCTGACCAGTGTCGCATAGAGGGGGAGGATCACCTCCTTGGCTCTACTCGAGATGCACCTGTGGATGCACGACAAGGTCCGGTTAGCCCTGCCAACCATGACCTCGCATTGTCGGCCCATGTTCATCTTGGAGTCAATAATGACTCCAAGATCTCTTTCTGCCTCCGTGCTCTCGAGTAGGGAGTTCCCCATTGTGTAAGTGTGCTGCTGGTTCCTACTGCCCAAGTGCAGCACCCTGCACTTGTCCGTATTGAAACGCATCCTGTTCCTGTTAGCCCACCCCTGTAACCTATCCAGATCCCTCTGCAATCTCTCACTCCCTGCTAGCGTGCTCACCTCCCCCCAAATTTTGGTGTCATCAGCGAATTTAAACAGGTTACTTTCCACCCCATCATCTAGATCGCTGATGAAGAAATTGAACAGTGCAGGCCCCAGGACCTGTTACATGTGACATGTTATCTCACTTGCAACATTCACCCCCTTGATACACCCCCTGTCCTCCTAGACCAACTTAGATTAATGGTAATGATGACTCCATATAATTTATCTGTTCATTAGAGTATACCCGAGTTCAGCCCAGTCTACCCCGTCTGGTCTTCAGTTTTTCCACCCCTGATTAGTGCTCTAGCATCCCTGAGCGTTTTTCTTTTCTTAGTAAAAAAAAATTCTGGATATTTCAAACAACTTTTCCAGTGAATCAGCTCTTATTCCAAAGGGTGACATTTGATTATCCCACCTCATCCTGGATACACCACTAGCATTCAGGAAACTGCAACTGTGAAGTCCATGGACTGACTATATGCATGACCCATTTCCTCCTTTGAACCATGACCTCATTTGCTGGTCCAGACTTGTTTGATTTCTTCCAGATTTCCTCCCCACAACCTCTGTGTGTTATATTTGCCTGTGTCATTTCTACCACTCAGCTGGGCAGTGCTTAGGGGGGTGTAATGACCATAATGACCACAATTAAGGAAGAAGCAGCAGCAGACAGAGCCATAAACATGATTTTTTTGTTGTTTAAATCTTTGCCACAGCCAAAGAGTGCAGCAGAAATAGCTGCATGATCTCATCCATCCATGTCCATAACAGGGTAGCAACAGTTACCCTTAGGGTGTAGTAGCTGTTCACACCCCTGGCTCTGGATCTTAAGACGGGGTCACTTGCAATGCCAAGCGACTCCTCCTGCGATGGCTTCTCCAACAATGAGACTTTGAAACATTTCCTCCCTGAGGGGCAGGAAATGTTGGTTTTAGAGCAGCAAACAAATCCTCTGTTAGTGGAACATTTAAATGATAAGCCTATCACACTTGGCCTGTTTCATGGTCTGTTATCTTGTCTCTCAGCCTTGGTTCTCCAGTCTTCATGATCAATGTTTCTTTCTGCCCTTTATTTCTAGGCCGTCCTTGGGAGGGGAACAGGAGAGGGATGTTGGATGGCAAGGAGGAGGATGGCTCAGGAAAATAGTGTATTCCTCCTATTTTGTGTATGCTAGCATATGGTCATTGATGCACGGTACCAGTCTAGTGAAGACAAGTTTGTCATTTTAAGCTGGGTTTAGAAAAGTAAAACAAAAAATGTTGGGAGAGCAGGGTTTACTTGACCTACTAGTACTTGTTAAAACTCTCTCTTCATTAGGACTGCACCTCAGGTTCATTGAAATGCATTAAAAAAGACAAGAATGCATTATAAAAGGCACCTTTTTACTAAAGCTAAGGGCTTGAATGAAATTAATCCTTTTGGATTTTCCTTTTGCTCATATTCTGGGAAAGGTCAACACCTGTCCTTGTGAGCTGAGGTCATTGCAACCCCACGGGCCAAGGCTCTGAGAAAAATGACAAACAGCAAAAAACATGTTTAAAACTTTATTAAGGAGTGTTAGAATAAGTACAGTTAAGTGCAAGGATTTTGAGGATATGCAGTCCTGTGCACAGTGGCTTACATGGTGCGGAGACGGTGGAAGCTGGCATGTCTACACGTGCACTTTGATGTGCATTAGCCTATTTTAATGTGCATTAAGGCTATTTGTACACATGCTTGTGCCGCAGTCTGAGGAAGTAGATGGTCATGTAGCCCACATTTGCCCGGGTTAGTGGGGGTGGGGAGAGAACATGATAGCACATTGCAATAGAAAGGATGCAGAACCCCACGCGTGGTATCCAAATCAGTACAAAATTACAAGTCGGTAAGACCCACTCGTATACAGGTTTTAGGATGCAGCGTACAATTGCTGGGATGCGACAGTAGTCCTTATCATGCACATATAGATGTCAAAGAGGTTAGGGCCACTCACGGAGATCCCCGAGGTAAAAGGTGTTGTTCACATTTGTACAACCACTAAGGAAAAAACACCTGAAAACTACCTGATTCCCATGAGCATCTTTGGCTACGGTGGGTCTTGTGCGACTTTCCATGCACACAGAAGATGACAAAAACCCCCCAAAAACACAAAGGGGATTGGCAGGCAATAGAGGAAAACAGGGTTTTTTTATTTAAACTCTCCCCATATCGTTGTCTTTGTCCAGTTTAACCTTTTGCTGTTATGAAATTAGAGTAATTGAAGTAGATAAGAAGCAAATTCAATTAAGGTGGGATTTAAAAAAAAAAAGAGAGAGAAGTCCAGGAAGCTCTCTGCAATCTTGTTATTCCCTTTGAAGCTCTGACTCATCTTCTTCCTCCTATTAAAACATAATGTACATGTGGTGAGTTTGCTAGGATTAGCCACGCAGTGGGGAACCTCACCTAAGCCTATTTGATCTCCATTTCTTTTCTGCAAGTCACAGACCCCTGCCTCAACATTCAGACGAGAGTGCATGTTGAGGGTGGGGGCGGGGGACTGGGAATCGCAGTGTAGGATTTTGGTCAGCATCCGTCTCTGGACTCCACAAGAGAGGGCTTTTTGCTAAGACTAGCACAGAAAAACACACCTGGATGTGTTAGTCACAGCGGAGTGTCACCTCAGGGAGACAGAGCCCTGCTCAGTGTGATCAAAGGAGGACCAAAGGCTCACAAATCAGATCAGATAAACTGGTCCTAAGTAAGGAATAGGGCTAGGGAGAGGGAACCCTTCAGTCCTATCACTGGGGTTCTTAGCTCATGCCTGCAGGCTACGCTAGTTTTAATGTACATGGTGTTAATTGGGGCCATCTCTGAGTTTTCCTGTAGGTAACTGAATTTTCTTAAGTGAACTTGGGGCAAGAGAGAGCAGGATCTGGTTGTGACTTTGTTGGCAGTCACTAATGCTTCCAGGGAGCTTTGGATTTTCCTTTCAGTTACTTCATTTCATCAGGACTGCAGCTAAGTCTTCCCTCTTCTGTCTGTAGTATGATCTTAGAATAGTTTAGCACAAGTAAACTGCCTATGATAAGCAGGACAGTTATTTCCTCCTCTATATCAAACCCTTTGTAGCTGGATTATCAGAATACTGAAAGGAGGGGGTTTTCCTTATCATACATCCCCTATCATGCGTGCAAGAATGACCTTGACCTTATGGCTAATTGGGACACGCTATGCTGTAAGCACGGGAGCCCTTTCCAGAAGGTGACTCATATCCCTGGCACCCCATTCGGCCGTAGCATACAACAGCCACATGTACGGAAATCAGTGGGACTCCCATCTGTTTTTGGTAGGGTTGAATTTAGCTTCAGATCTATTTCTGGAGGTTTTATGAGCTAGCTGTATGTTTTCTTCTTGTGTTCATGAGACATCTAGTTCTTGTGCACGTACCAAATGATTTGACTGAGGTATACACAGCAGGTCACAGCTAGACTTCTGTGCCATTGTCATTATTTGCTCTGCAAAAGGTGTCGATGTTGACATTGAGACGAGGGTGGAGGTTGGTTTGCAGAGAGCATCAGCCACTGAATGTTCACATGAATACAGCTGGTTTCACACCTCCACCTCCATTTAGCTCTACTGGGCCAATCCTGGCCACCTGCACAAGCCTTCTTCTAAACACAAAGTTAATCCATCTGAGCACTGGAATTAACAATTACAATCCTCCCGTCACTAGTCACTGCTTGCATTTGACTAACCATCTGCAACAGGAGAGGCAGGTATTTGTAACCATTCCAAAAACCTATTTTTTTTTCCCAGTTCAGGGAAGGCTTCCTTTGCTTCAGCTTCTCTGGATTTTTTTTAACGTATTGATCTTTTTTTTTTTTCTTCCTCTGCTCAAAACTTGCAGTGCCTGGGAGAGAGAGGGATCTCTCTGTTTAGTTACAGCAACAATGACAAACTAAGTTACCAGGAAAAAGCATGGGTGTCTCTTGAATAACAGCCTTTGTTGACTTCTGCTTCTCAGGATAGCTGTCTTCAATGGCAGTTGTAAAGGTATGGTTCACCAAAGTCATCAGGAATGATTCTCCTACCTGCATAGGGTTCAACATGGTTCGCAAAGGCATACTCAAGGAGATGTGCGATGCTCATAAGCACATGCTTCCCTTGCAGAACAAAGCCAAAAACCAACAGTCAATAGGTATGCAAAATGAACTGAAACTTAATGGAAGGACTTCCTTCTAAGTCTACCTGGGAGTTAAGTTCTCACAGTGCACTTCTAATACATTAGGGGAGGTGGTCACTTCGCTTGCCCGCCTGAAGACATTTATCCTGAGTTACATCAGTGTATGCCATTAACTCCAGAAATCCAATACTCAGTGTGTAGGTAGTGAGCATCACATGAATGTGCACCAACTAAATAAAAACTAGGTTCCAGATGCCTCTCTTCTCTTCCCCTTTGCCAAAGTTTGGGGGATTTCAGATGTGGATACAACTTTTTTGGAGGTTCAGGTCCTGAAATAATAGGCTGATTTGGAAAATTGGATCCAAGCACGCTTCTGGTTAGTAGACCATTGTGCTCATCATTTGGCTTCTGCAGAGAATTTGTCATAAGTAATTTATGTCCTGTAGGCTGCTGGTGACCTGGTGTATTAATGGCTATTGAACAGAATGGTTGGAGATGTCATCTTTGGCGTCTCTAAACCAATAATGGTGGATACCAGGGATGGTACAGATCATTCTAGATATATCCTGTTCAATGCTCTCCTTCTAGAGCATCCACTTTTGCCACTGTCACAAACAGGATACTGGGATAGATGGACCATTGGTCTGATCCAGTATGGCACTTCTGTTTTTATGTACTCGTGTTATGATCTGCCATCTGATATTGTGTCATAGCCTCACTGCATAGGACATGTCCTATGCCATGAGTTGACGGGTACCTATAGCACTCAGGATTCCCATGCAGTCTCCCATCTAAAAACTAGACAGGTCTGGGATGATTTAGTGTCTGAGATCAAAGAAGATTGGGCATATTCAGTCTGCTGTATCTGTAAGCTACTGTGTCTGTTCTTTAATTTGAAAGCCGTTTTGAACAGGAAACTCAACAAATGACAACTAAACCTTCAAGACGATTAAGAATGAAGAATGAATTATGTTAACATCTGTAAAACTTTCAGCATCCATGAATAGTTTCAAAATAGCTGGTGGATGTCCAAATGCCCAGAAGGAACTTGGCAATTGAAGTCCTAAAGGACTGAACTCTGCACATAAGTACATAGATTCACAGACTGATTTAAAGCTATTCTGACACCTCTAGTTCATTTGATCTGAGCTATGACAAACCCAGAAGACAGACAGATCTGGGTAACCAGGGATGTAGTATCACTAATTTTCTAGTAACCAGATGCCACAACAAGGCAAGGCACCATTATCCCAGGCATGGTAAGACTCTATAGCAAGAAACAGTCCTGGTGTCAATGAGCTTATCCTGTAGTAGAGAGGCACAGGGGAGGTTGAGAAATATTATAGCCATTTAAAAAATGGGGAGCTGAAGAAAAAAAGGGGATTTAAAGTCATGTCTGCACAGTGTTAGCATATTCCAGTGGCAGTGTCCCCGAGCAGGTCATGACTGCCCACTCCCACAGACATGCTCCAAACCCAGAACCCACTTGAGGGTCATCCTAGCACCCACTTTCCATGACGCTGGAAACTGAGGTCCCCAAGCAGCCTTTGCAGGTCATTTTGAGCCCGCTCAATAGCACCCTGTTCAGGACAGTAGCATCCTGTTCAAGATGTAGACACAATGTAGACAAGCCCAGGATCATGCAAGAAGTCTACAAAAGACTTGGAGATTGAACTGAAATGCTGTGGGTACTCCCCTTAAGGATGCAAATGCTTCAATCATAAGCCCATCTTTCCTCTCTCCTTCTGAAATGTTGTTCATATGTTTGTGGATCCTGTTCCACGGACATGTGTTTGCACAATACTCCATTGGATCATTCTAAAATTAGGCTGAATGGTGACTTGGAGATGGCGGGGGTGAAGGAAGGGAGTTTATTTTTCTTTCTGCTACTTTATCTCACTTCAATAAGAGCAGCTGAAAATGTCGAGGATAAATGAAAACAACTGTTGGGCCTGGGTCCAAGTGGTTAACAAAGAACCCCAAACTAGTTTATATCTTTCTTTTAAGTTCTACAAATAAAAGGTGCTGGCAAAAAAGAATAGCATTTTTCTTGGTAGAAATCATTTGTTGAACTCACTAGTTTATGAAAAAGATTTTTTTTTCCCCCTCCCCAAAAATATTTTGCGATATTAGGTTTTCGCTGCAAGGCTCTCAGATTCTTTCAGATGGAGCATCAAATTGAGAGCCTGTCCATTTATGGTCACTGAAGAGCTCTGTGCTGGTTTTTGCAAAATCAGCAATTTGACTCTGCAGCCTGGGCCAGGTGCCAAGTCAGGTAACTACTTTCAGCCTCCCATTGCACTCCAATTGGGTGGTGAATTCCCTGCCCTTGCAGCATGTTTGTGCGGTCCTAGAACTGGACTGTAATGCAACTCAGCGGTAGATACATGCAGCTTTCCATGTGAACGTAACAACGAGAAGCTTCATCTTATATGTATGTTATTTTCTTGCATAAAATGAGAACCCCAGACACCTTAGAAAATTAAGTAACGATAGTAGGAAGAAGAGGAAAATAGGAAGGGAGAAGCCAAGCAGAAAAGAAGTATGCTCAGGTGACCTATGAAACAAATTTAATAATGTATAGAACAATGATTTGCAACCAGGATGCCTTTGAGATCCTTTTAGGGATGCTGTAGAGGGCCATGCAATGTTAGCACTGTTAGGGCACGTCTACACATTCATTAACGTGGCATAATTATGATGCATTAAGTTTAGTATCTCTACTTACAGGTACGAAAGTAATGCACTGTAATCAATGCTGATGCTCATTTGTGCCAGCGCATGCCTTTTTGTGGCACTAATGCACAGTGGACTGACTCAACTGTGCATTAGTGCATTAGCCTGGGTTTTGCCAGCCACGCTAATGCACAGTAGAATTAGTCTACTGTGCCTTTAGCATCTTATGTAGACACGCCCTTAGGTGTACAAATATGAGTCACAAAATAAATCCAGAAGCAGGAATGCACTGCATTAAAACCATTCTGCCTTGTTGTGGTCTTTCTGAGTTCTTTGTAACAGAAAAATTGCTCTCTTATTTTTTCTGTAGTCAAAAAATGAGTGAAATCTAAGAGTTCCTGTTTTCTCAGGGGTGCTTCAAGTCTATTGGGGGTTCCTCAATTCTAAACAGGAACCACTGGTGTAGAGGTACATGTATAGAGATGACAGCGATTGGTACAAAAATAGAATAGGCTAGAATAAAAATATGGGATTGCTGAAGAGGAAGCTTGCGCGTCATCAGGAACAATGGAGAAAAGTGGCACAGAGGCTACATTGGATAGAAGTAGAAAGAAAAGAGCTCCCTGGTGGAAAGTCATGTAAATCTGCAACGATGGATTTTCAGAACAAAGAGGATGATAATGAATGGCATCTTGATTTGTTTGACCAAGGTGATAATGTGGCCGTGCTATTTCTACACGTGTGAGAAGAGATGACGGCAATGTCTTGCCTAAGTCTGCAGTTGCCCTAAGCAGGGCTTGTTGTGCTATTATTACAGTTGCCCGACCCTTTTCATTGTAAGATCCTGTTATCCAGCATTTAGTACTTCACCAGGCTTTAAGCAACTTGGGCTGAAATGTTGCATGTTGGGTGTCAGCCTCAAGCCTACCATTTTTATTTGTTGTCATTGTGTTTTTTGGAAATTTTCAACCAATAGGTTTCGAATGTTTCCCAGACTGAGGATTGCAGTTGGTGGGGAAATCCACTGCTTTGATCAGGTTAAAAAAGCTCTATTGCCTCCATCCTTCAGAGCAGCAATGGAAATGCATCAGGTGGCACCCAATGCCTCGGGGGGAGGGTATGCCTTTTATCCAAATGCATGCATTATATGCCTTTGAAACCCCTCCATGTAATCATGCAGACATTTAGATTTTAGCTGCTAAATTCCCTGAAGATCCTGTTTGCACTGAGCATGGATATTCCCTGCAAATGCTGGAGTTGTTGCAGGTTGTGCTGGTCTAAATCCAGGCATCTCAGTTGAGACCAAAGAGCCTATCTGGCCTGTGCTGTCAGTGGCATCCCTTACTCTCAGGCAACATGCAGGAGGAAGCAGCCCAAGGAATCCAGTTTCAACAAGTCGGCGTCTTCCACTGGAAAAAATATCTCGTAAAGAAAACTTTTGGCCAGCGCTTAGGGACAGATGGTTGAACTAGGAGGAAAAAGCTTTGGCTAGCTGTAGAAGGAGACTGAAGTCGTGCAACTCAGGGTAGTCCAGCTCCCAGAAGGGAACCCAAGATTGTTTTGTTTCCTCTGCTGTCAGCAGATATTTGTGAAACCCTTTAGCATAGGGCCCCATTCCCTTTCAGCACTGGTCCACACAGAGGATGACCATCGAGGATATACCAGCATCATCAGTTCCTTCAGTATCTCAGATGAGAGAGGTCTGTGCAGTGGATCTAAAGTCTTCAGTTCTGTGGATGACCCATTTGGGTACTGAAATGATGCCACACGATTAAATTACTATTTTCAGATTGGGCTTGTCAGCCACCAATGGGTTCATCTGGCATCTGGCTAGACATCTTACATGAACACAATGATCCAAAGGATCCATGGTTGCTATCCCAAGAGGCCATTGTTTCAAGTGTTTGTTTTAGCTTCCTATGGAAAAAAAAAATCCATCATCCCAAACAAAATCAAAGGTCTTGACTCTCCTGTGCCTTATATTCCACCAAAGTCAAAGAAATTAAAAAAAACCCACAGCAAGTGAGTTCAGAATTGGGCCCTCGCTACTTGTTTAGGATTTTCCAACGGCAACAGAAGGGAAACACAAAACTAGATGCCTTAGGCATGCTCAGCAGTGATTGCAAAGAGCCCACCTCCACGCAAATTGTATTTCATCAGCTAATTAAGAAGGGTTCCCCCCCCCCCCACTTTAATTAATATCTTGTCTCTTCCTTTCAAGATACTTAATCAGGGAGTGAAATCATACTAGAAATATTGCCCCGAAGTGTACATTGGCATTTTATATCTCAACAGATCTTACATATATATTTTTAATAGCAGTAATTATAAACTACTCTGCCAACTTATGGAGCTGCTTTACATTTCTGGCTTGCTGCCACCTTTTTTTTTCTTCCCAGAGCCTCATGAATAGCAAGTCTTGTGTACAGTAGATCTGTGCTCCATTTAAGCAATATCCCCAAAGAAATTGGTCTTCTCCAGTAGTTAATCACAACTTTGTTAGGCACTGCCGGGGGCAATTGACAAAACCCATTCGTTAACTAAAAACTGTAATCAGTGGTTTATATATCAGCAATGTATACTTTCAGTAAGGCCACATTATAATAGATGGAAAATCGGTTATTTCCTGAGCATCAACAACCAATTTTCCACAAGTTAGACTCAGGATGGATATCCCAGGGGTATATAGGGAACTAGATTAATTGATGTCAGCTTGAAGTGTGGGAAAGATACCAGAAAGACACACATGAGAAGCCAGCAGCTTTCACTATAAAATGAAAGTAAGCCACTGTGTAATATTTTAATTGCTACTTGGAATTTAAGTGAACCTCACAAGCGAGTAAATCATTACATTTTGACATATATTGATGCACTAATATTGAGATGACCTGTTGACAGTGAAAGGGAATAACCACTGGAGCCATTTACCTTGGGACTTGGTTCATTAATCGTCATCTGAAGTCTTTCAGTCAAAACTTGTTATGCTCCTCAGGTAAAGGACGCAGAGATTCCCAGGTGAGGTCCTTATACCCAGTATGGTGGAAGCAAGCGGATCATGATGATCCTAAAATTTAAGACCCTGTGAATATTTTAGAGGTCAATCGTGCAAGTTATATTTCCACCAGGGATCCTTACATTTGCTATTGAGGCAAGGCTGACTCCATTTTGCTGGAGTAAACTGAAAAGGGCTCAGATCTGTTGCACTTGCACAGACATGCGCTGAAATAGGGTGTGTCAATGCAGATTAATACAGTCACTTACCCAGGCTTTTACCCCATAGTAAATGCTGTAGAAAGGAGCAAGCACAGGGCTAGCACTTCCAAGCTAGCATCCAGAAGAGATGTAATTATAATGCTACACCACTACATGGTGGTACAGTCAGTTTGCACAGAGCAGACTTACCCCCGGGGTGAAATGACTGACCAGACACGTGACCAGTACACCGGGATATAGATACTCCTCACTTTCCAAAGGGTAATTTGACCTCTAAGTGGAACTGTAAATCAATAGATTGCATGCTCCCTCCCCTTTTACTATAGAGCAAAATTGATTTAACTCACAATGCATGCAATGTGTGTCTGCATGCTAAGTATCTCTGATCGCTTTGGTGTTTCTACTCTTGAATGTTTAAGCATTCAAGGTGCTACTCCAGTTTAATAAAAATGAATGCTAGGGAGATCTAACCTATCGGTTGTTTCAGGATTGCTTCTTCCTCTTCTCAGAGCTCCTCATTAAGGAACAGTTTTCATTCGCAGTCTTTTTTGCCCTTTTCTTTTTGTCAGATGTACAGCTGGGGAATGTTACAACTGGTAAAATGCAAACCCGCAGTCATGAGCATAATCGGAACAATTCACTCTCTTCGTGATCTGGGTTTGCTTTGTTTTGAAGTTTTCCTTCTGATCTAAGGGCTGCAAACCCAGATCACAGATGCAAGTGATTACATGCCCCATGAGTGGATGGTGCAGGAAATGTTGCAAGATCCAGTTTTCAATTCTTTAATGGAGGGCAGGGGAATCTGATTGAGTTAACAGTTTCCTTCTATATTTCCCTTCTTAATGTCTTAAGTTGATAGGATGGTATTACATCAAGCCTTTCTAAAAATCGTGGCAAATGGTGAAATCAGGGAAAGAATGACACTGTGATTGTCTGGCCTGTGGAATCGTTGCTGCTCAAGAGCATGATTGCAATTCCTTGTGACGCGGTTGTGAAAAGATGGATGAACGGGAAGGAAGGCGTGCACTTGCAGACATACTTCCCAATTTATCTCTGAAAGTTTTAATGTTATGCCTTTGCATGCCTAAGACGTTGTTTTAAAAGAGAGCTTAAGCTTTACGAGTCCCCTTGGATTCCTGCACATATCTGCAGCTGCAAAAGATAGTTCAAGCTATTTGTTGAAGGGCAGGGAGTTCAAACAGGACAGAGGAAGTCACAATTCATGACTGCTGTTCCTGGCAATGCCACAGCTTCTCTGCTAGGCTTGGCCGAATTGGTACAGTTCTCTGTGTCTCAGTTTCCTGCACAGTGGAAGGTGGATGATAACGCAGGAGTATTTAGAGGTGGAATGAATGGAGAACTGATTTCCGAACAGTCGTGCCATGTAGTCCTCGCACTACAACCTCCGCCTTCGGTTCTTGCTTGTCCCCCTACTTTTGCTGCTAAAGGATCCTCCATAACAGAGTACATAGGAGCAAAAATTGTGCATAAATGACTTTTGTGATTAGTGTGACTAGTGCATCTTATACCTTAGATTTCACGAGACATCGAGAAGTCTGAACACTTGTCCCAAGCTGATGTGATCTACCCAAAGTCCCTGCGTCTGCCAAGCAGAGAAGTTGTTTAACAAAAACAAGACTCTGCATACAACTTCTTGTGCGTCTTTCTTCCACTGGGGCAAAAACATTGCCATACTGTCAGCATCACCCCTTTGCTTTCCAGTACTGGTAAGATCCAGGAGCACTTTGAAAGTACGAAAAGTTCACCAAACTTTATTTTTATCCTTTGCTTAGTTCTTAACTGATCTGATGCAGTCCTCCCTACTGACCAGCTATAATCCTTGGGAGATGCAAAGATAGAGAGGCTCATGGAATATGTTAAAGGAGTGCAGACTGTGATAATCAGGGCTTTTTGTTTTTTTTTTTTGAAGATGAATAAGATTGCACAGAAGTAACAAGAATGCAAAGCCAAGATCCTTCAGCAGCACGACTGTCGGACTGGAGGGGCTGGGCGGCTGGGATATGCATGTGTATACAAAATATATCTGCGAACCTGGCCATGATTTAATGCTAGGCTTAAAAATGCTTTAAAGACTTCTAAGCACAGGAAGAAATATGCCGCTAGTAAAGCTTCCGTGTTATCAGCACAACTAAATAATGACGTGTAATGTGTCATGTGTAAAGAATATATTAATGCTTGCATAAATATTTTCTTAATGTCTGCTCGGCTGATGTCTCCTTGGCAAATAACCAATGGCTAGTAAATAACGCTCACATTTCTGTTTATTTAAGGTCTATTTTCTCTGTTGTATTTTACATCGGCAATCGTTTGGGGTTGGGGGGGAGGTGAGCCGGAGCCTTGTAAAACGTTTGTTTTCCTTACAGATTTCAGGAGGAATAAACTGTTTATATCTTGGTGTTTCACTGCCATGGCAGTAGATTATTTTCTGGGAGCATAAAACCGTTTCAACTTCAGCCAAGCGGTAGCTTTGGAGGTTGGAGGGGGAAGATGGGAAACCGAAAGAATGTAGCAAAGGAGACAAATGCCGCTGCTTTCCCTGGGAAGCCCTACAAGTCGGTTTCCTTATTCCATAGGCACGGCTCAACACTAAGGTACCCCCCTGGGCTGGCGCCTCTCATGCCCACGTTACTCCTGTTTATTCCTCCTGCCTGTGGTCTGATGAAGTTGAGCCTGCCAGGTGAGCTACCCCACTGCCAAATTGGATTCAAAGGCCCATTCACCTCTGGAGCAAATTTGCACCCTGGCAAATGAAATGCGATGGGCCCAGTCCTGCTCTCGGCCTCTCCAGTGCGAATCTCAAGCAACTGTATGGGATCAGTGTAATTGCCCTTCTTGGTGCCAGCCCCCAAACTTGTCCCCTCTGCCTACAGACCTGAAGTGCCGTTGCTTTGAAGGTCTCGTGGGACCATTTGAGTCGAGGGATGCATGGCTAACTACTTTCATGTGCATGCTCCTACACCCAGCAATAGTTTTTACCATATACTGACACCCCCACCCCTATCCAGAGCATAGCTTGAGCAGATTTTTGCATTGTACAGGGTGGGGGTCTTTTTGGGAGGCACTTTTGCGGATCGACAGAATTTGAGGCGTACGTTCTCCAGGAGGGACCAAAGCAGAAGGCCGAGTCCTAGATGCGAGCCAAGTTAGGTTGGTGTTTCTTCCATCCCTGTAGGCTGCCAGTCTCAACTTACATTATTTTGTTTTCCATTGAGGACAGTAATATAAAGAAAAAATTAAAGTCAAATCTCCATGAGGAGAACCAAAACACACAGCACTGTTATGTTTAAGGTACCTCTGTGCTCCCCATATGCCTCTCAAGTTTTGGTGCTTTTTGCCCTTACTCATTCCACCGGTGTTTCATTCTTTTGTTTAACTTGGAAGATGTTTCAATTCCTCCCCCCCACCCGACCCATTCACTCCATGGTCTTGTAAAACTCAAACCAGGAGTTGTCAAAGCCAGTGGGAATCTTTCCACTGTTTCTGGCTCCAACTGAACAGCAAAAATACCCTTGTTCCTGGGTTTGCTGATGCACGGCTCATGCTTTGTAGGCACTGGGGCCTTCAACCCCCACAAATCACATCATTTCCCTGGATAATCAAAGTACCCAATGGTGATCTAATGTGGGTTATTTTTGCTGGAACAGAAGTTAAATCAAACTGTTTTACAGCATGCCGCCTTATAAAATGCCCTCGTTTCTTCAGATGGGAGAGTCCATATCAATATCCTCATTTTGCTCATATCTAGATGATGTTATGGCTTCAAAAGCAATGTCTCAAACTTTTTGGAAGGCTGCGGGGAGAGGTTATTCTCGTTTTATTCTATTTTAGCCGCCCGCCGTGAAGTTGATTTCAGCTGTGAATGAGGTAGTCTGGGTTCACAGTAGGGAGAACATCTAAAAAGTATATTTCTTGTAAAAGGTCTACAAGGTCTATTGCCAAACGAAATGGAAAGAAGAAAAAATAATAAAGTAATGACTCAACTTGAAACTGAAAAAAAAAAAAAAAGTTAATATCCACTTTAGACCTCAGCTCTCCCCCCCTTCTCTGGCAACATTATTTGCCAAGTAATTAGAAGTTATTTTTCAATATTTTGCTATAATTTAAATGCACTTACACTATTTTGCAGCAAAAGTAAGTGGTAAAAGGAGAGCTTGTCAGTTATCTCAAGGCTTTACTTTCCTTGCTTTTTTATTGATTCTTCCACAAACTAAAAAGCCAGTAATGCAGATGTGAGTCCCAGTGAAGCAGAGACATTGTAAAAATGTTTGTGTAACACTAGGCTCATATCCTGATATACAGCCTGCAAAATAGACATAAGCACCTGGAAAATGATACATTAATGATGCTTCATAAGAGATAATCGAACACCGTTTTCAAAATAGGAGGATGCTTCTTCAAGCTGGATTGAGCGGTATATCGGCAGATAAAATAATTTCCAGGTGAATGAGACAGAACTGTCATTTCAGCACATCAAGTCAGGGTAGGATGCTGACCTTTACACTAGCATAATTTGGTTGAACGCAGCAGGCTCTGTGGATGTAACTGAGAGTGAATGTTTTAAAGGTGAGACTGGATCTCTTCCTAAATGATACGCTCTGTTTTAACCACAAGTTACTAGACAGGATTCAAGAAGCACTGAGTAAAATTTTATTATGAGTGTCATAAAGGATGTCAGACTAAATGGGCATAATGATCACCACTTGTCTTAAACATCTGCGAGAGCAAAATTCAGTCTCATTGTCCCACAGAATCAGAGACAAGGAGGGCTGGAGGGGACCTCAGGAGGTCACATCTTGTCCAACCCCCTGCTCAAAGCAGGACCGGCCCCAACTAGACCATCCCAGCGTCTACCTAGGTCTTAAAAACCTCTGAATGGAGATTTCACACTCTCTCTGGGTAGCCTGTTCCAGTGCTTTACTACCCTCCTAGTGAGAATTTTTTTCTTAATACCTAAGCTAAACTTCCCTTTTTGTGACTTGAGCCCATTGCTCCTTCTGTCATCTGCCATCACTGAGAACAGCCCAGCTCCATCCTCTTTGGAAATACCTTGTGACTAGTTGAAGGCTGCTATTGAAATCCCCCTCAGTCTTCTCTTCTGCAGACTAAATAAGCCCAGTTCCCTCCGTCTTTCCTCATAAGTCATGTGCTCCAGCCCCCGAAAGATTTTTGTTGCCTTCTTCTGGACACTCTCCAATTTGTCCAGATGCTTTCTGTAGGACAGACCCAAAACTGGACACAAGACTCCAGATGTGGCCGCACAAGTGTTGAAGTGAGGGGAATAATCACTTCCCTTGATCTTCTGGCAATGCTCCTACCAGTGCAGCCCAGTATGCCGTTGGCCTTCTTGGCAACATGGGCACACTGCTGGCTCATATTCAGCTTATTGTCCCGTCACCCCCAGGTCCTTTTCTGCAGAGCTGCTACCCAGCCAGTTGTCCCCCAGTCTGTCCCAGTGCATGGGGTTGTTCCCTCCTAAGTGCAGGACTTTGCCCTTGTCCTTACTGAACCTCATGAGATTTCTTTTGGCCCAATCCTCCAATGTGTCGAGGTCTCTCCGAATCCTAGCCCTACCCTCCAGGGTATCTACTACTCCCTCCAGCTTGGTGTCATCTGTACACTTGCTGAGCATGCACTCCATCAACGACCTGGAAGATGGGATGAAGATATTGAACAAAACTGACCCCTGGGGCACTCCACTTGATACCGGCTGCTGACTAGACATCGAGCCATTGACTGCTACCCTCTGATGATGCAGCCTGTTTCTATCCACCTTACAGTCCACCAGTTTCCATCCACCTTTTACTGAGCTCTGCAAGTCATGTCTGAACCCAGGAGCATAGCAAGCTCTTTCAGCGAACTTCCTTAGGTTGCTTGGAAGAGCATATCAAAATGGGAGACCATATCAAAAGCCTTTCTAAAGTCAATGTGTATCACATCCACCCTCTCCCCGCATCCATACACCCAGTCATCTGCCCTTGGTGAATCCATGCTGACTGTGCCTAAATCACCTCCTCTTCCTCCAAGTGCTTAGACATGGTTTCCTTAACAAACCCCCATCTCCAGTTACTTGGGGTTCCTCTAAATCAGGGATCTGAACCTCAGCTGTGAATTAAGCAATCAAAACTTCCTAGCTCCTGTTTGTGCTGCGTGAACCATCACGCAGCACTGGCTGCATTGTCATGCCCCAGCCCTGGCATGGCACTTGCTGGTCCAGTGAGTGGCCTGATATAGATTGTCTTGGGGCTGCTCTCTCCAAGACATTACCCGACATCTGCCTCACGTCTACACCCTCACCAACAGGCCTTAACTCCTAAAGGCAGCCACATCTTTTCTTCAGCCCTGGGAGCGCTGCAAATTCAGCCCCTTGCTTGCTGCAGACCTCTAGACCTGTGGGCAGGCCCAGTGAACCTGCCACTTGCACTAGCAGATTCAGGTGTGGGACTGCAGTGGTCTGTACCAAAGCCCCCTGAAACCAGTGCAAAAACTCGCACTGACTGATAGCCTTTAGAACCAGCATTAAACAGGGTTTTTTCCCCCCACCACGTCCAGCCAAGAGGATGAACCGATAAGATTAAAGCAACCAACTGTCCTAGATTTTTTGGGGACAGCCCCAAATTTCAGAGTTATAGTCCAGTGACCCCCAAGGACTGCCCAAAAACAAGACTTCTGTCCAGATTTTGAAGACTGGGTCCTGTATCTTGATGCTGCCTTGAACTTTAACATGCATAGGTAAATAATATTGAATATTATGATATTAGTATTTCATAGTAAAGTTGTAGACTTGGCACTCTACCTAAAACCCTCAGGGTGGCCTATTCGGTTTCCTTCTGTTATTTAAAACTTGATTTAAAAGAATATTATCCCATAGTAAGGATGTTGAGAGGTATCGGCCAGATAAGTCCGGTTATAGGCTTTCCCAAATGAATGAAATGATCGGTTGGGTAGAGTCGTGCCTCGTTAAACAGTTGCACAGTGACATATTTATTAAATGTCCCTTGAAAGGGAGCAGAAACGAGAGGCATTTATCTCTAGGATAGGCAGCAGATGGCGCTCGGGTGTATAGAAGAATTTGAGTGGCAGAAACAAGGGAGAGAAGCTGTGGATAAAACTGCACGGCCACAGATCACCTGCTCGCTGAGCAGTAACGAGCACGATGGAAATGAGCCCTGTGTCAGCGCATCCTTCGCTGAGCTACACAAGTGCTGAGCGGAGGCAGTTGCCATGGTGAAGTGTGATGAAGCGACACCGGGAGGGTAGCACTCAGAGCAATAACAGAAGAAAACTCTCCCGCAGTTACGGGTTGCATGTCATATACAACATGTATTAACGCTTGCCTGTGACATGACTCAATATTCAGAAGCCAGCCCCCAAAATGATTAAAAATGATCAGCTTGACTTTAGCATCTTGAGATTTTTCATCTTTTTTTTTTTTTTTAATTATTATTATTTTGTAAATCATAAGTGCCGGCTTCCTTTTTATTTGCTTTCCCGTTTCTGAGCCTGGGCGGCTTTTCTCCACATCTGTCAAAGCAACACGCACTTTGCTGTGAAAGGGCAGCTGACATTCTCCTGCAGGCCCCTAGACAGGTGGGCATCATAGATGAAGACATAAATACAGCAAGTTTCTCATTTAAATCATGGGAGCTGGCAGTATTGTCTTCTTTGGCAATCCCTCGCAGTTGAGGATGACTGTCTCCATGATTATCTTATCTGTGTGTCTGAAGATGGCTGATAAGGCCTGTCCAGGATCGACAAACTTTACTGCAACTTGGACATGTGTTTCCAGGTGGGGTGGTGGGCGCTGGATTCTTGATTCAGTCCTCAATACGCTATTCCTACCACTCCCACTTTTCCATCTCCAGTTGTTGTTGTTGTTGTGAGGTTTCAAAGTACTGAGATCCCTGCAGCAGACTCTTACCCAGGACCATATCGTATGAAGGAAGTGCGTCCCATGAGTTGACATCAGTGTTGCATTTTTTAAGTTGGACTTGAGGTTTTCATAGACATTAGGGCTGGAAGGGACCTCGGAAGATCATAGAGTCCAGCCCCAAGGTTGTTAATATATGCCCAAGAGATCTTAGGAAGAGGACCCCATCCACTGCTGTAGAGGAAGGCAAAAAACCCTACAGCCTGTACCAATCTGATCATGGGATAAAATGCCTTGCTGAACCCAATAAGGACTGCACCATCAAACCCTTGCTACACTTATCGATGACAACCTCATCCTTTGGACTGAAAAGCTGCAATCTCTGATTTGATTTCCATCTGAAATTCAACATGCAGCACCCCTCTGTGGCAGGGCGGGGCCTAGGGGTCTGTGACCTCCCCTAGTGCCCCTACCTTCCGTGCCAAAAATCGGGTCTTGAATGCACCCTCTATCTTGCCCGCCACATCTTGCTGGTATCTCATTAATGGGAGGCTGCCTTCCTTGGCATGGTGCCTGCCTTGCTGTACCGGGGCTCTGTCCAATTGCCCGCCTGCTTGATCTCACGGGTGCCCCCTCGCTTCTCTCATGGCCCTCGCCGCACCGGGGCCTCAATAAGCTCGCCCCCTCCTGGGGCTCCTCCCTTACAGACAGTGCCCCACTGGGGCCTGTCCCTCCATGCCCATGCTCTCGCCCCAACTGGGGCCTGTCTCGCGTCTCTCACGCTCCCCGCCCGCACTCGGGCCTTGCTCGCGCTTCTTGCTCTCGGGGCTTAGGCGGCCTCGGCCTTACCTGGCCCCAGACCCCTTTCCTGGGTCTCACGCCCCACTGGGGCTCCTCCCGATAAATCACCCACCCTGGGGCCAGGGTCAGGACACCCCAAAACACAGCACCCTCTCTGGTGCCAGGAACCCCACCCCCACTACTGGGGAGCTCCCCTGAGGCCTCCTCCAACCCCTACAGCCTCACCCAATCCTCTGGTGACACCACGCTCCTCGCGCCACAGCAACCAAAACCATAAGCACAAAACCCCTGGGCTATAACATAAATTCCCAGCCAACCTGTCTTGTGTCCATATACATCCCATCAGGGTTTTCTCGAGCTCCTACCTCCTTGGCAGCCAGAGGGGGACTGGGTTCTGGCCTCGGCCCATGCTGTTTATAAAGGCCAGGCCCTGCCCCCTTCCGGTCAGCTGACCAGACCGGTTGTCACGGCAACCGGCACCTGTGCTGCCCTGGTGACTGGCAGCTGAGCTCGTAACACTGCCTCCAGTAGCAGGCACCTTAGTGCCCTGCTACACCCTCCATGAGATGATCTCGGGAATACTCCAACACTAACATTCACTTTTTAGACACGGTGGTCACTATCCTGAATGGTACCATGCAGACCACCATATACAAGAAACCCACAGACCAACAAACATATCTGCACAAAACATGCAATCACCCTAAACACACCAAGAAAGGTGTATATACAGCCAAGCCCTCCGACACCACCCAATTTTCACCAATGGGAACACCTCTGATCATCACCTTACAAATCTCAAAAAGGTTTTCACTCAACAAGGACACTTCTCCAGGGAGAAGGATCGCACATTTGAAAGAGCCACCTGGATACCACACGCAGAATTGGTGCAGCACAGGGGAAAAACCCCCATGGATCACACACCACTGGTTATGATGTATCACCCCTCCCTGGGACCTATAATGGAAAATCCTACTACAATAATATCCCTCTATGATATTTGTGTAAGGAGAAGCTGGGCAAGTTGGATTAAGGACACTTTAAAGACAAATGCAAAGTTTCCTGAAAGGAAGCCTCATCGGGTTCATGACAAACAATTCCCCTTAATTATCTGAAATGTGAACAAAAAAATCTGAATGAAGGGGAGGACTGCATTTTTTTTTACTGGCCTCAAATTAAAAAGAAACTGAAAAATAACACCCTTTTGGGGACTTCTTTCAGGCTTACTAACTACACCGCTGTGTGAGAAACCAAGCCAATGCATCAATACTAATCCCTCTTCTACAGCTGGAAGTTAGAAGCACCTGTCTGACACTGAGGGTAGTTACCCCTTGGAACAGCTTCCCACAGGACATGGTAGGCTGTACATATCCTGGAGCCGTTACAGGATGCCTTACCATGAAAAAGATGGTTTTGTTCACAGTAGTGTTACTTACTCTCTCCCCCACACCAGGGTCTTTGCCACAGCAGGTGAAGCCCCATCACAGGAGCCCAGCAGTCCCATCCCAAGGCCCAACAGTGTATCTGGGGGAACAGGGACTTGAATGATGCTCCCCCTCTCCTGGAGGTTTTGCCATGGGAGATACAGCCACACTGGTCAATGTAATTCCCCATCACCACCACCCCAGTGCTGAAAGAGCTTGCTATGCTGCTGAGTTCAGACACGACTTCTGGAGCTCAAGTAAAAACAATATTGGTTGTAATTCTAGGGTCTGCACTATTCCTTCAGACTAAATGAACCCAGAAGTCCTTTTTGGCCACAAAAATCTGGGCTATCGGAGCTGGCTATCTCATGCCACTGCTACACTCATCCAAACAAAATGGTACCAAACTTAATTTGATCGACCTGTTGTCCGAATGCATTGTTTGCTGCCTTGAGGAGGCCAACTCATTCAACGGGTCTTCAAGTTGGTCTCACGATGTTCACTTGGAAGGATTTTGCAAGCCTGTTATTTCAAGCTTGTGGTTTTGTGCACATAAAACGGGGGACAGATTAACAGCGTAACAATGGCACCGTCCAAGCACAAATATTTAGCAATGCTGTCACTACCCACCATTCCTCCACCCCACCAGGAGATATATGAGATGCTGACCTGTGATCAAACTTTCTGCAATGGGGTCTTTCCTTGTATTGGTAAGCAAGTGCTGTGCACAGTTGTATCCAGAGCAAATCTGGGCCTTCAAGTAAATAAATGATGCACAATTGCATTCCATTGTATTTTTTTTTAATTGCATTGTAAATAATTACAATAGCCTTCTGGCTATGAGGGCGGTCAGGCATCAGAGTGGGCTACCTACAGGGGTTGTGAAATCTCCAGTCTTGGCAATACTCAAAAGCAGGTTGGACATGGATACTTGGATGGGTGGGTTTAGTCAGGGATAACCCTGCCTAGATGATCTTGTGAGGTCCCTTCCAGCCCTCATTGCCTATAAATCATCATAATGGAGATACAAAATCAGGTGCACTGTGAGGCTCCTTCTTAATGTAAAACCTGGGTGTTTCTTTAGCAAATGAAATGAATGAGCAAATTCCATTCCAGCTGCACCTCTCCCTCTGCTTTCTTTTGAGCATTGCCAGGATCCCTCTTTTCACTTCCCTCGCTGACAGGGCCTTGTAAAAGGAGAGCTGCAATTGCAGAAGACGCTCCAAGAGCCTGCTGACAGGTGATTAACAGCTACAGGATGCCGTGTGCCTGACCACACTTTCAACCACTAGAGCAGTTAAATTATCAGCAGAGCAATTTTGTGGTTAACTAACTTTTTTTTTTTCTCTCTAAACAAGCCTGCTAATGAAGTTCCCAGACTTGGCACCCTCTTGTGCTTCTGAGCCAGGCTAAGAGTGTCAAGAGATGTTGTCACTCTTATTCCTCCTTTAGAAAAATGGTACTGATGAAAACAGAGACTGTAAAGAAAGCTGGACGCAGAATAACAATCCAAGCTTTAATCAAGGGAGTGAATTTTAATTGACTCGTGCCTTTAGGACACATTTTCCCAAGGCTGAAAAATGGTCTCGGACTGCGCTTGAAATTTTTAATGCCCGATTTCTTGTGCCAATATTTGTCTAGGGCTTGGCATCATATCCAAGAGTTTGTGTGAGTTCTTTGCTTGGGCATAGGCTTCTATTTCAGTTTGTGCGTGGATGAATATAATGAAAATTATATTCCAGAATATAATGAGCTATGGGAAGAGAGGTTTCAGACTTGGATGAGGTCTTAAAATTAGCAGGAGTATGGCGTAAGTAGGCGGTAGAAGGCCTTGAAGACACTGGGTCTCATTCAAAGTGTGAGCTCCTGCTGTGGTAGAAGCTGGAGCTGCATGGACAGAAGAGAAGACACGTAAGAGTCCAGTGCTCAGGGAACCTGACGGGTCAAGTTTGAAATGACCCCTATCTATCAAGTCAGAAGGACTTCTTCTTAGCGAACCAGGAGCCCCAGAGCTCCTTATATTTCCCCAGCTCTCTAATCTGGAGCTCTTCAACAACCCTGATGTCTTGGGATGTCACTTATATTATGCCCAAAGTTCCCCACCTTGCTTGTGCTACATTTGTCATGGCCACGTTGGAATGTACATTTATGGCTGAAAATGATTGGGCTCAAAATTACACGGTTTACAGTGTAATTATAGTTACACTGAAGGAAAAACCCTGAAGGCTAATGTATCCTTTGGGGGAGAAGAAACACAACTGCTTTGTTATATATGCGATACAGGGTGGGCCGGACTGCTGAGGTGGTACAGCAAATGCCATTAGCCATCTTCTCTATTGTATATCTTGCAAGTGCCATTAGCTATTATATACCAGCAAATGCCATTAGCCATCTTCTCTATTATATACCTTGCAAGGGCATCTTGCTAATATATTCTGGACCAGATTTAGAGCTGGGAAGAAATGTTCCCCATGTCAGACTGGCGGGGGTTTTCTTTACCTTTCTCTGTAGCCTGGGTCATGGTTCACCTGCTGGAACCATTTGGGCATCTCTAACTTAATCAAAGCCCTGACATGGGCTGAAAACACCCTTAGCCCCTCCTGTTCCCTGCCTGTGGTGCACACATTAGTTTCCTGAGAAGTGAAATCCTTCAGTCTGACTAAAGTCTTTGGACTCGAGGTGGGGGTCTCTCTGGGTGAGATGCCATGGCATGCACTAATCAGGAGGTCAGATGAGATGACGGTCTCCTGCTGGCCTTAATCTCTGTGCAACCATGCATGACTGTTATGGAAGGACCTGGTCATGCATTGCACCCCACATGAGTCTTCCTCCTCTATTGCTTCCAGCTTTGTTTCTCTGTGACAGTGGTTCCTAAAGAAAAATGTGAATTTTGTAATATCTCCTGAAGGCAGAAATCTGTAATGATACATTGCTTAGGAATTTAGCTAATATGCAAAAAAAAGGACTTATTTTTTACTGTAGCTTCCCTGGAAATGTCTAGAAAACACTAATATTTAACACTACTTGTTTGCCCTTTCCCCTTCTGATTCCTTAAGACATGTCAAGAAGTTATACTATTTGAGCTTTTTGGATTTACACTGCAGTGACTGCCACAGGTTGTGTCAGGATATCAGTGCAGGCATTATAGCTTCTGGGGCCCTGCACCTCTGGCTGCTGACAGCCAAACCTCATGACATGGGTGCTTGTGCAACTCTGTCTGTCTTGTGGGGAACTACTGCAGGCAGGCTGCTAAGCTACTGTGTTGCCAGTTACCAATCAATCATGATTCACTCAGGGACCAGCTCAATACACAGTACCTAGCTAATGTAGTCAGTAAATTAGCAACAATTAACACATACAAAACTCCACACTAAGGAGAGGAAAGAATCAATACAGACAATCAGCTGCCCCAAGACAGACAGACAGTTGCACAAGCATCCATGTCACGAGTTTTGCCTGTCAGCAGCCAGAGGTGCAGGCCCCCAAGAGCCAGAAGCCCTGTACTGATCTCCTCAACAGCTGGCAGGCTTCATGACCGCAGCAGGGGCCACCATCCCTGCAGCTTTCACCCTGCTGCGCCGTAACACACACAGTGTCACCCATGTCACTGGTTTTGCTTGTCTGCAGCTTGAGGTGCGATTGCCCCCAAACCCCTGCACTTACCTCCTTGAAACTTGGCAGGTTTTGTGGCCTGAACAGGGGCCATCACCCCTGCAGTTTTCAGCCCGCTGCGCCTTAAGAAATACGGAGTCATCTGTGTCATGAGTTTTGCCTGTCAACAGCTTGAGGTGCAGTTCCCCCCAAACCCTTGCAGTCATCTTCTTGAAACTTGGCAGGCTTTCTGGCCTTACCAGGGGCCATCACAGCTGCAGTTTTCCCCCACTGTAGTATAACACATAGACATGACATAAGTTTTGCTTTAAAAAATTTGGGGTGCGGTTCCCCCAAACCCCTAAACCAATCCTCTGAAATTTGGCAGGCTTTATGCTCTCAGCAGAGGCTACCACCCCTGCAAGCTTCATCCAAATAAGATTTCATAGATTTCATAGACATTAGGGCTGGAAGGGACCTCAGAAGATCATCGAGTCCAGCCCCCTGCCCAAAGGGCAGGAAGTCAGGTGGGGTCATAGGATCCCAGCAAGATAAGCATCCAATTTGCTCTTGAAGGTGTTCAATGTAGGTGCTTGAACCACTTCCGATCGCAGGCTGTTCCAGACCTTGGGGGCTCGGACAGTAAAGAAATTCTTCCTTATGTCCAGCCTGAAACGGTCTCACAGTAGTTTATGACCGTTCGACCTTGTCATCCCTTGGGGCGCTCTGGTGAACAAACGTTCCCCCAGATCCTGGTGGTCACCCCGATAAACTTATAGGTGGCCACCAGATCACCCCTGAGCCTGCGCTTTTCCAGACAATAAGACAAAAACAACAAAGTTATAGATATTTCATTGATTCCCCATTATACCCTATGGCCGGATTGAATAGCTGCCTACTGATCACACACTGGCACAGGCCTACTGATCAGGTATCCTACCTAAAAACAGCCTGCTTTCCTCATCTGGTCTCCATTAGGGCTGTGGGAAGCTTTGGTAGCTGATTCAGTTCGGAGGAGATTCACAGTTTCTTAGTTTCAGAGTTTGTAGAGTCGGAAGGGACCTGAGCAGATCATCGAGTCCGACCCCCTGCCATGGCAGGAAAGAGAACTGGGGTCAAACGACCCCAGCAAGGTGATTGTCTAGCCTTGTCTTAAAGCCCCCCAGG
>NW_017728993.1:21498478-21498866 GCF_001723915.1 Gavialis gangeticus | reverse complement strand
GCCGCCCTGACTGTGAAGTCGCACCTCCTGATGTCTAGTCTGAATCTCCCCTCTGCCAGCTTGTGACCATTATTTCTAGTCACTCCTGGGTGTGCTCGGGGGAACACGGACTCCCCCAATGCCTGCTGGTCCCCTGTGACCAGTTTGTACCAGGCCACTAGATCCCCCTCAGCCTTCTCTTGTGGAAGTTGAACAGGTTCAGGTCCCGTAGCCTCTCCTTGTAGGGACTGCCCTGCTGCCCCTGACCATGCGAGTGGCTTCCTCTGGACCCTCTTCATGTTGTTCACATCCTTCTTGAAGTGCGGCGCCCAGACCTGGACGCAGTACTCCAGCTGCGGCCTGACCAGTGCCTCATAGAGAGGGAGGATCACCTCCTTGGACCTGCTCG
>NW_017728993.1:21494120-21497372 GCF_001723915.1 Gavialis gangeticus | reverse complement strand
CCCCCCCGCATCCCCAAGCAACCACTGTATAGTTCTCCCTGGTGATGGCCCCTCCCTTCCATCAGGCATGTGTCTCCCTTTTAGCTAGGAGACATTCCCGGATGCTTTTGGTGAGCCATGGGGTCTTTTGCACCCTCCTGCCCTCTTTGATCCATGTTGGGATTACCTCCCTTTGGGCTTGGAGGATTGTCTCCTTAAGGAGCGACCACTCTTCTTGGACACGCAACTCCCCTCTGGGACCTCAGTGCTTCCCCAGCTGTTCTCCTTAGCTCATTGAAGTCCGCTCTCCTGAAATCTAGGACTGCTGCCTTGCTGTAGGCCTTTGCCACCTTGCGCTGGATGGTGAATTCCAGCAGACGATGATCGCTGTCGCCCAGGTGGTCAAGCACCCGCAGCCTCCTCACCAGGTTGTCTCCTGTGGCCAGCACCAGGTCCAACAAAGCGTCTCCTCTGGTGGGGCTGTGCACCTCCTGGGTTAGATGGAGGTCCTGCATATTGGCTAGGAATCTACGTGAGTGGTCAGACCTGGCTGACTGTTCTTCCCAGCAGATGTCTGGAAAGTTCAGGTCCCCCATGATGACCACGTCCTTTGACCTAATGACCTCCATGAGCTGACTTAAGAATTCCTGATCTAGCTCTTCCCTGTGGTTGGGGGGTCTGTAGTAGACCCCCACCCTTAAGTCTCTTTCCCCACGACTGCCTTGTTTCATAGTTTCATAGTTGGTCGGGTCGGAAGGGACCTGAGCAGATCATCGAGTCCGACCCCCTGCCATGGGCAGGAAAGAGTACTGGGGTCAAACGATCCCAGCAAGGTGTACATCTAACTTCCTCTTAAAAACCCCCATGCTAGGAGCCAGCACCACTTCTCTTGGAAGTTGGTTTCAGACCCTAGCCACCCTGACAATAAAGTCGCGCCTCCTGATATCTAGCCTGAATCTCCCCTCTGCCAGCTTGTGACTGTTATTCCTGGTCACTCCTGGTCATGCTTGTATTCTAACCCAGAGCACTTCCGTGTGCCCCTCCTCTGACTCTGTGCTACTTGATGAGGATGTGTATTCCTCCTCAATGTAGAGCACCACACCCCCGCTTTTCCTCCCTGTACTGCACCTCCTGTACAGCCTATAGCCCTTGATATTCATTGATTTGTGCTCCTCTGATTTTTCAAAAAGTCCCTTGCAGCATGGAGAACATCTAAATGTGTGGTATGTGGCGCTGTAGATGTGTCTGTAGCACCACATACCGCATGGCTGCGCTCGTCTGGATGCGGCTTAAGGTTCCACCTTGCACTACCTAATGCTTGTAATGTGATAAATGAAACCATCAGTAAAGAACAGACTCAAGATTTAGGAAGTTCCCATGGCTCTTTATTCATTGAACAACTTTTTGTCCAGAATTAAATTTGCTTCCCAATGAGATGAAAACCTTCCATCAAACTACAGAAGGTTTTTTGTTTTCTTTTGCAGCTCTCTCTTTTCCACCACTGTGTGTGAAAACTGTAGGCTCCTTTTATTTCCTTCACTCCCAGAGCTTTGTCTGGCTTGAGCAGGGACTGTCGAAGACCTGCTGACAGGTGATTAACAGCTACAGGATGCCTGACCACACTTTCGACCACTGCTGCACTTAAACAAATTATCAGCAGAGCAAATTTGTGGTTAACTAACTTTCTGCTATAAACAGGTCTGCTAATGAACTTCTCAAGCTTGGCACCCCCTTGTGCTTCTAACCCAAGCTGTGAGAATTTGGGGGGAAAAAAAGAAAGAAAGAAAAAGGAAGCAGTCAAGATATGGTCTCATGCTTACTCCTTTTTATGCAAAATGGGCCAGAAGGAAATTGTAGCTAGGGACAAATCTAGACCCAAAGTAACAAAACAGCATGCTTTAGACAAAGGAGTGGATTTTACTAGGCTTATTTTTACAGCAGATTTCTCAAGCCTGCAGCTCCTAACACTGTGTTTGAAGGATTTACTATCCAGGTGTTTGGTGCTAGTTTTTGTTGCATGCAGTAAGTCACATCCAGGATTCTCTGTGAGCAATTTCCCTAGACATAAGCTTAATCAAGTGTGTCCATCATTGAAAACTTAACCTTCCCTTCCCCAAAAACACCCAGGCTCACAATGAGCAATTTATGTCTCTGGTTTACAATCTGTGGTAGGTAGGGACCTAATAGCTGGATTTTGACCCTAAAGAAGCCTGGAGCCTGGCCTTTGGTACAACAGACATTTGCTGCACCTGATCTATGATCACACAGGTCTGTGGGGTGGGGATTGGTGGGATCGGGGGGAAGCTGGCAGGTGGAGGGGGAGAGTTGATGGGGTTCATTGCCTGTCGAGGGGTGGGAAGGTCAAGAGGCTAAAAATAGCTTGGTCATGGTGGGGTAGGAAGAGTGCAGTCCTGGGGCTAGGTTGAGTGGCTAGGCTTTCCCAAGTGTGGGACTGCACTTCAAATGTGTACAGACATTTGATAGATCAGGCTAACCTGTCCCCAATCTAATTCAGTGCACCTCCACAGGTGAACCCGTTCCCAAACTAAATCGGGGCACATCCTCAGGTGTCATAGAGCCAAAGAGAAGCAGGGCTGGAAGGTCATCTAGTTTTAGTCCAACTCCCTGCCCAAGGCAGGACCTAGGACAGAAGTTCAATAAACTGATTTAACCTAAATCACAGAATCATAGACAATGAGGGTTGGAAGGGACCTCAGAAGGTCACATCTAGTCCAACCCCCCACTCAAAGCAGGACCAGCCCCAACTACATCATCCCAGACAAAGTTTTCTCTAGGCAGGTCTTGAAAACCTCCAAGGATGGAGATCCCACCACCTCTCTGGGTAACCTGTTCCAGTGTTTTACTACCCTCTTAGTGAGAAAATTCTTCCCAATATCTAACCCAAACTTCTCTTGCTGCAACTTGAGCCCATTGCTCCTTGTCCTGTCATCTGCCCCCACTGAAAACAGCCCAGCTCCATCCTCTTTGCAGCCCCTCTGCAGGGAGATGAAGGCTGCTTTTCAATCACCTCTCTTCTCTAGACTAAATAAGCCTAGTTCCCTCTGTCTTTCCTCATAAGTCCTGTCCCCCAGCCCTCTCACCCTCTGGACTCTTTCTAATGTGTCCACATCCTTTCAGTAGTGGGAGACCCAAAACTGGACACAGGGCTCCAGATGTGGTCTCATAAGTGCTGAATAGAAGGGAACAATCACTTCCCTTGATCGACTGGCAACGCTCCTACCAATGCAGCCGAGAATGCCTTTTGCCTTCTTG
>NW_017728993.1:21488196-21489120 GCF_001723915.1 Gavialis gangeticus | reverse complement strand
GCCAGTAGCCTTCTCCGCAACAAGGGCTCACTGCTGGCTCACATCCGGCTTATTGTCCATTGTCACCCCCAGGTCCTTTTCTGCAGAGCTGCTGCCCAGCCAGTCAGCCCCCAGCCTGCACCAGTGCATGGGATTGTTTTGTCCTAAGTGCAGGACTTTGCACATGTCTTTGTTGAACCGCATGAGATCTCTTTTCACCCAATCCTCCGATTTGTTGAGGTTTCTCTGAATCCTAGCCCTACCCTCCAGTGTATCTACTACTCCTCCCAGCTTGGTGTCATCTGTACACTTGCTGAGGGTGCACTCCATCCCATCTTCCATGTCATTAATGAAGACACCAAACAAAACTGCCCCCAGGACCGACCCCTGGGGCACTCCATTTGATACCAGCTGCCAACTAGACATCAACCTATCCACTACTGCCATCTCAGTCAGTTTTCTATCCACCTTACAGTCCACTCATCCAGCCCATACTTGCTTAGCTTGCCTGCAAGAATGTTGTGGGAGACTGCATCAAAAGTGTTGCTAAAATCAATGTACCCCACATCCACAGAGCCAGTCATCTCATCATAGAGGGCAATCAAGTTGAGCGGGCATGATTTGCCCCTGGTGAATCCATGCTGACTGCTCCTGATCACCTTCTTCTCCTCCAAGTGCTTAGAAATGAATTCCTTGAGGATCTGCTCCATGATCTTTCAGGGGACTGAGGTGAGGCTGACTGGTCTGAAGTTTTCTGCATCTTCCTTTTTCCCTTTCTTAAATATGGGCACTGTTTGCCGTTTTCCAGTCATCCAGACTTTTCAAAGATGATGACCAGTGGCTCAGCAGTTGCATCAGCCAACTTCCTCAGCATCCTCAGGTGCATCCCATCCGGCCCCATTGACATTTTCGACCTGGAGGGATGTGAGCAGTGGGGTTCCCCAG
>NW_017728993.1:21487915-21488185 GCF_001723915.1 Gavialis gangeticus | reverse complement strand
AGGGGGTCGGACTCGATGATCTGCTCAGGTCCCTTCAGACCCGACCAACTATGAAACTATGACTAGTTCACATGCAGTTTTTCTAAGGAGTTCCTAACCTGTTATTTCACCCCTGTTGGCTGCTCACCTCCTCGCCAAACTGTGCCGCTTCGTGCAGAAATCTGGGAGCTGACCTTGTCTGTGAAGACTGAGGTGAAGAAGTCATTGAGGACTTCAGCCTTTTCTGCATCCTCTGTCACAAGGTTGCCTCCCCCATTCAGTAAGGGACCC
>NW_017728993.1:21470514-21482915 GCF_001723915.1 Gavialis gangeticus | reverse complement strand
GTGAAGAAGTCATTGAGGACTTCAGCCTTTTCTGCATCCTCTGTCACAAGGTTGCCTCCCCCATTCAGTAAGGGACCCACACTTTCCCTGATCCTCCTCTTGCTACCAACATACTTATAGTTAAGTCTGATACTACATCAGTTAAGTCTGATATTACATCCATCCAAACCATCCAGTGTAAACCATAATTTAATTTATGTCAGGCCAGCTGGTTTTTGCCCAATTTAACATTCATAAATGTCTGCACAGATCAGCACATAGATTGACCCAACACTAGTTTGGTGGATCTATATGTAATGCCTTCACATTGATTGAAGGTCCTTCTTTTTGTGGCACATGGAAGATCTCTTGCTGTCATTGGGATCAGTGCATATACCTAAATTATCTGCAGAAGCTCCTGTCAGTGTGTTATGACAGGAGGACGGGTAGCTTTGGGACCTGGCCACTACTCGGCATTCTGCTTTCAGTTAAAGTCAAATTTTAAATGGAAAATGACATTTAAAAATGAAAAGTCAATAAGCCTCATTTTGAAAAGGTCAGAAGGAAACAAGAAACTTGAGGAAGGACAACCTGTGCTCAAAAGTTTGTCTAACATCTCTCCAGCTGGACTGCTGGTCCAGTGAAGGATTTCACCAAATAAAGTTTGCTTTTCATGTATTTGCTGGACCATAATGGCTATAACAACACCCTCGCCTTAGTAGAACAAAATAAAGCATTTCATTTGAAATGAAAAAAAAACCCTTCATTTTTTATCCCTTTGGTTTAATTATTTATTCATTCATTCATTCATTCATTCATTCATGTGTTTATTTATTTATGGGGGGGAGGGTTGCCATACACCACATTCAACCCAGATTAGCAAGGAATTCAGTTCAGTAAAAATTGCTGCTTCTTTTTTCTTGGTGAACATAGTATTTATTGAAAAAAAAAAAATGTTCACCCAGCTTGGTTCTGATATGGAATAAAACTGATCCCCAAAACTTCCTGGAAAGAAACTCCCCCTTCAAGGGCTGGATCTCCATTTTATGTGCTGGATTTGACTGTATGGACTATGCATTTTTCTTCATACTGTACTAAGATGTTAACGAAAATAAGAATGGACTTTTATAGCCATCGTTCACAGCCTCCATCTGCCATAGAAAGGATCAACAAAGGCAAAGTTTTTGGGACACGCAGGAGGTTAACAACTATTATAGCCCATGAGCTCTGATCTCATAACCATGAACTGTGATCTCATAAGCAACAAAAAAACCATAAAATTTTGAAAACGTACCGATCCAGAGAAAATGCATACAGTAGGTTCTTAATTATATCTTGGAGAGACAAAATGGGTTAGTAACTAAGTAGTATGATTTCCAACTCCCCTCCCCCCCCCAAAAATTGTTTTTTGTAAGCTGACCACTTTTCGAGAAGATGAATTTAATCACTATATCTCTTCCTTTGCAAACCCAACAGGTGCAGCTAGCACTAGTCAAAATAAGCGGCCATAAAGAGTCAAATGTGTAGGTCTTCATAACAGACATTTTCTCCTTTGTGACTTGATTTGTGTGGTGAAATAGTTAAGTCATTACATGTAGAGATTTCAAGCACCTGCATCCTTTCGCAGCTGAAAATAGTATCTGCTGGAATGAATTTGGCAGTTTACAAGTCTGAGCTAGTGTTTTAGGCTATCTGCAAACTCAGACAGGTATTGCTGCCTCGGTGACACCCTGGTAATGTTTTCAAGGTATTTTTCTGGCACATAATAATTAAGAAACTTAGACTCAGCTCCTTAAAGATCTTCAGGTGCCTAACTACCTTCTAGGAGCTCGGCTTTACTTTTTAGAACAAAAATTCCATCAAATTTCTGTAGAATTTAGGAAAAGCTTTTCTGTGTCCTCACCAATGCTTCAGGCCCAGGAACCACACTCCCTCCACTTTGGACGATGCTAAACTATATCATTAGAAGACCAACACAATTTGCACATCTACACATTTATTAATGCACTTTTGTTAACGCACAGTAAATTTAGTACCTCCATTGTAAAGTACTAGAAAAAGGCGTATTTGCCAATTTTAATGTGCATTAGGTTTTTTTGTGATGCTTCAATGTGCATTAAAATAGGCTAATGCACTTAAAGGGCACGTGTAGACGAGCTAAATAATGTGTGTAAGCTCTGTTACTGACCGCCTTTGTCACCATGGGTAATTCCCTTAACATATCTGCCTTCCTAGCCAAACAAACTCTTGAAGGTGTGTTGTGAGGCTTAATCAAGAAGCGTTTGCCTAGAACTTGGTGATAAAAGGAGGGAAGACAGATACAATGGGTTATTCAGGTTCATACCTCAGCATTGAGAAGTTATTCATGTGGTTGGAAGACAAGGTTGTCTGGATGTGTCTAGAAGATTTATTTTTTTTTAAATCCACCTCGCCCCTGTGTGCAGAGCCGGGGGCCCTGCGGGCTGGCATGTGCATCTTCTCTGTATTTCCCTTTTTTATAGTTACCCATAAAATAAATGACATGCTTAATTGGAGGCCGTTAAATATGTTTTTGCTGCACCGCTGACCTCCATAAAGCAGGCACAGCGTTTTGAGACATAGCCCAGGTCCTTTTCGGTTCCACCTTATATTGAGGCCGTAAGTCATGCGGGGCCCGATCCTGCGTTCATTGGAGCCCTCGGCCGCACTCCCACAGCAGGCCCAAGCACAAGCACTTCCAGAGTTTGCAATCTAATTAACACTTCTAGTTGGATGGCAATTGGATTTCATACCCATGACGGGAGTGAAAGCTCCCTTTCGCAGTCCTGTGCAGGCGACATGGAGGGTGGCTCCAAGCACGCAGCAGTAACGAGAGCAGCTGGCGGGTGGTTGAGGACCCCAGCAGTTAGATTATTGCTGGTGTAGGCCAGCAGGATATCACAACTGTCTAAGGGCATAACTTGAATGAGCAAATGTTGCTGAGCTCTTTTTCTCCTCTGAAACAACCTGCTTACCCTCCCCTTCCCAACCAGAAGGCCATGACTTTGTAAACACAGATGTCTTTTTGGGTGGAAACTGTCTCTCTCTGCCATCGGCAGACATCTGAGACGGGACTTAAGAAATCTCTTCCGCAGCCTTGCCTCGCCTCATGATTAGGCAACACGGGGGGAAAAAAAATCCTGCCTATTTGGTCCAAATTCATCCTGGTGAAAGCATAGAGGAATGAATTTGGCCCTTAAGCTGGCTGCTTTGAGTGTTCTCTGCAAGCAGTTACTCTACAGCTCATACTTCTTTGGCTGCTCCGACCAACAGTGACAGTGTGGCCAACCCTAAACCTTCAGTTAAACTCCAAAAAGATCATGAGATCGCTAAAGAATCAATATTGGATCTTTTACTGGTGGGGGGTGGGGTGGAGGGGGTGTGCGGGCAGATTTTGAACCTTTGAGATGCACCTGAGCCAGGCTTCTGGCCCTCATTAGAGCAGAAAAAATTCTCCCACCCATGCACCATTTTTTTGTTGGGGGGGGGGGTAATGAAAATTGCAATTTCCACTCTTCTCCTGGCAGTGAGACCTTTATTCAAACAAGAAATCTCATGAGACTCCTGGTAAAAAATCACAAGAGCTGGCAACCCAATGACGAGTACATAAACTCTTCCAAAGGAGCTGTCCCCAAATTCTCCTCCAGTGAAAGGTTGTGCAAGTGGTTTTTCGGCATCTTTCTCCTTTCCTTTTCTTCACTAAAGATAGGTATTCCCAGAGAGACTAAAGAAACTTTCTCATGAAGCAATGCCAAGCTTCCTTCCCCCCTCCCTGCCCCCCCCCTCCCGTTTTAGGTATTTCTGCACTCCCTGAAGCCAATGTCAAATATCTCTCCTTGGCCTTTGACAGTCATGGTTTCAGGTTCTCCTCACCAGCTAAAACCCCTTTCCACTGCTCTGGGCAGCTTGACAGATATAACATCTCCTTTTTAAAGCAGTCAGGAAGCCAGAGAGATGGGCTGCAAGCTGTGTTTGTCTTAACTCAAGTTGCAGAGCTATCACTCACGCTGGGGAGACCCGCGCCCCTAGCACTTTCCAAAACCACAAACGCTGGTTTTATCCTTCTTGTTTAAATGATGGAGCCTCTATTGTCAAAAACGTGTTTGAAAGCCCTCCAGATGAATCAGAGTGCCTTACTGGAGACAACGGGTCATAGGAAATGGACTGTATGGCAGGGGAATCAAAGGATTTTTTATGGGAAGGATTCTTTATACTGCTTGAAGCACTACATCTTTTGAAGGTCATCTGCTCGGAGTTAACGATGCTTTTTATTTTTTATGTTAAGAGCTACAAAAAAATTCTGTTATCCGTTTTGTCTATGGTCCAAGAAGTTTGAGAAGGCTTGCTGCTCTTGTGCATTGTGATCTACTGTTGTAGGGCACCCAAGACTTTGATTGCTATAGCTACTGCAATCAGTTTCTTGAGACGGCACCCAGGAAGAGCGATCAGATAGGGACGGCTTTGCTTTCACTGACCATAAATGATCACAGCTATTACTCCTAGGATAACAGTATGGCATGCAAGAAGGGCAGCGATTGATATCTGGTCTATTGGACAAAGCACAGGCTTGCTTGCAATGGTCCCATAATCAAAATGCCAATCTTAAATGATGTCAGGTATCCAGGTTGTAGCTGTATTGGTCTAGAAGTGAAAGGAATCAAAACTTGTGGAAGAAGGGATATCTTTTATTAGACCAACTAGATATCTGCAAACAAATTATTAATTTGCAAGCTTTCGGGGGCACACACCCTTCATCAGGCATAGGAGAAAGCAGAGATTGTAAAAGTTATCCTAGGTAGAAATGAAAATTCATATTTCATAGGAGAGCTGAAGGTGAGGTAAAGTCTCCTGTTTGAAATAGTCCATTTTGTCCAGGTTGGGCACAGAGAAAGGTTGAAAATGGCTTTTTAGTTTGTTTGTTTTGACTTTTTTTGTACTTTTTTAAAGTAAAAAGACTTTTTCAACCTGTCTCTGTGCCTAACCTGGACAAAATGAACTATTCCAAACAAGAGACTTTACCACACCATCAGCTCTCCTGTGAAATATGAATTTTCATTTCTACCTAGGAGAGTTTTTACAATCTCTTCCCTCTCTGATGCCTGATGATGAAAGGTGTGTGCGCCCAAACGCTTGCAAATAAATAAGATAATTTGTTTGTAAATAGCTAGTTGGTCTAATAAAAGATATCACTTCTTGCACGAGTTTTGAATTTTAAATGATGAACGATTAGAGATTTTTCCCAGACCAACATTAAATATGGCATAAATGGATTGCCCACAATGCAGCCCAAAGAGCAGCCCCAGTTCTGAGATTTCGTAGCAACTTCCCCAAGGGGTCTGACGTTTGGAGGAGATGAACACTTGCAGGTCCAGCTGAAGTCATTGAAATTCATGGGTGACATCAGCTGTGAAAATAGGGCCCATAAAACTATTTTCCAGAAAAGTCTCATGGCTTCTTTTATAGCCTCACTCTTGGCCTCTCCAGATGCATCCTATAAAAGAAGCAGCCAATAGCCTTCCCATCTTGAGGGAGCCAACCTCACACATGTGGGGCAGAACTTCCCTTCACAGAAAACCCTTCCTTAAAGCAAGACCTAGCCTAGGACTTGTTCCTTAAAGGTCCTTTTTCAGCCAATAAGCCACAAGAACTATCACACACATTTTGTATACACTTACAGAAAAGTCCTGTCGAGCAGAATGACGATGACACCTATAGGCATCTAGTAGGGTTTTATATAGATTTCTTTAAAAAATGGTAGGGGTAATGGTGTCATTTTTATAGCTTTATTTGACCTCCCCCCCTCCCCAATGGCATTCTATAGCTGGGGTATAATTTTATGTTAAATAATAAGATGGTTTAACAAACCCATCGTCATCTATTAGTCCTGTTGGATATTCTTATAATAATGCTGTCTTCTACCCTGAAGGATCCAATAGTGTTTGATGAGTATGGATCAAAGTCAAGGCCCAGATACTGGAAGAGCCATAAGGATGGGAGCCTAAAGTTAGCAATGGCTAGAGGCCTTCCAGCCACTGGGTTCACTTTTCAGCCAGACACCTTCGTTCCAGTGGCTTTCAACCTTTTTTCTTTTGCAGACCCCTAAAAAATTGTGAATGGAGGTACGGACCCCTTTGAATTTTAGGTCTGGGTATTTCCACATTTTTGATTGATTGTAGTCATCTTTCGTGGACCCCCTAGACATAGTCAGCAGACCTCCAGGAGTCTGTGGACCACAGGTTGAAAACTATTAGGCTAAAAACAGACCAGTGGCTTAATCTGAGGTTGATTTATGTGAGATTTGACTCGCATCAAAACAGGCAGGACTGAACTCCTATGCAAGTGGTTTTACACACAAGGCTTAAATAGCAATTAATCCAAATTAGTGATTCCCCCCCCACCCAGGTCAAATGTAAATTTTGATACTTAACAGCTGCTTATCGTGGGATAATGGGAGTGTCTAAGGGACAAAAGGCTCACATCCAAATCCAAGGAGTGGTCTGTTTTTAGCCTTATCTATTTCTCATGCTCTTCTCAGTTCTTGGCGCTTAGTTAGTCTGCCAATGTGACACTGTTGTGAAAGATGCCCCAGATCCTTAGCTGGAAGTTACCTTGAATGGGGCTATGCTGATTTTCACCAGCTGAGATTCCCCTTCTGTATCCCAGGAGGTATAAGGATGCTGCATCTGCCAACCTCCCAGCTCCTGATAGTGTGGGAAGTGGGAGTGCAGGACGGAGATCCACCTCCCAACTTTCTTGAACAATACAAGGCATTACAGAGAAGTGGCATGGGTCACCACCAGGGTTTATTAACAGGGGCTCAGGAAATACTCTGTCCAGGATAGAAAATAAACCTTTTAAATTTGGTTTCTGCTGTGCAGGTAGCTTGCTGGAAACCCTGTAACAAGAGGAACGTTGGTACTTCAACATGACTGATGTTTTGAGCTTCTGATTCAAAGACTCCCATGGTTATTTCCATGCACACTTTGGGCAGAGATGGGCGTGAGCTTCAGGAAGTCAAGGGCGGATTTGAATTTCCCAGAGCTTGGGTGGGTGTGTGGATCAGGGGCTTTCATTCAGTCCATTGTGCAGCAGCAGGAACAGGCTCTGAACTTGCTCAGAGCTCAAATGCATTTGGATCCGGAGTTCTGGTTCAGATGCATATTTAAGTTAGAAATCTGGTAGCACCTACACAGGCACTTATTTAAACCATCCGAAGCCAAGGAACCTGTATCAACAAATGGAGACTATTCTAGCGCTGCTTTTTTTTTTCACGTGTCTTGGCTGAGCTGAAACTTTTAACAGTAATAAATAATGGAATAATTAGTTTTACTTCCTACAGAGGAACTCCGATCTTTGATTAATGTTGCTCTTTTTGGCAGGGCTAATAACCCTGAAATAGCTCTCCTTGGCACACCTGCCAGTAACAGACTGGATTAGCCCTAAAGTAGGCTACTAACCCTGGCTCAGTTTCAGGATAGTTTTTCTTCTCTTCCCTCCCACTCCCCAAGGGAGTTTCAGGGAAGACCTTGTGATACACAGGGATTACAACCTGAGCTGTATTTCACTCTCTCTCAAATCGCTACAGGTAAAAACAGGCATTGGGTTTATTCTGAGTCTGACTGTCTTGGGTTTGGCTCACATGAAAGCAGACATGGGGCAGTTGATTATACCTGCAGCTTGAGTGGCAATCAACTTAAATTATCCCCAAATGGCCATGGGGGGAGGACAGTTATTTTGGTACTTAAAGTGGGACAATGGATCTGTAGAATCCCACAATAAAAGGTTTTATCCCAGGAGAAATCTGAAATCTGTTTTTAGCCTATAGTACCCAGAAAGGGCAAGGATTTCTTAGGGTGATATCTTTTATTGGACCAACTATCTAAAAACTTGCACAGAGAAGAAGTCATTGTGTAGTCTGGTTTCGTTTTTCTTTCGGTTGTGGATTTTCCATTGTAAGCAACAGGTTTTGGTATCTTCCATGTTACAGCAGTGTAAGAGTGATGTTGTAGCTGGGATGGTCCAGAAATTATGCAAGAGACAAGGATTTCTTAGGGTGGTATCCTTTATTGGACCACTCTTTGCCTCTTGCATAATTTCTGGACCAGCTTTGAGCAGGGGATTGGACTAGATGACCTGCTGAAGTCCCTTCCAACCCCAATTTTATATGATTCTGTGATTCTCTCATGGCTACATCACCCTTACGCTACAGAAAGGGGAAAAGCATCCACAAGGACTGCGATGCAAAGAAAGATCAAGGAACTGGCACATAAAGTTTTAGCAAAATTATCCCAGAGACTATTTGCACTGGCAAATGTGGGTTTTCAGTGAGGCAAACGAACTGAGAGCTATTTTGTTGTTTTAGGTTATGCTTTTATGATAAGGCATTATCCTTATCCCCTATGGTTGCCTGCTCTTGCTGATCCCAAGCTGCTAGAAAACACCACCACTGCACATGAGTCCCATTTCTTTCAGCAGTAATCTGGTGTGATACAGGCATCATCATACATAAAGCAGATTTAACTCTGTGAATTCTGGGCAAATTCTATTTTGTCGATCCACAGCCATTATCCTTCAGTTTTACAAGCTCTTTGGGTCAGGGGAAGGAAAAGAGACAGAGGTCTTCGTAGTATAATCTTCTTCAGCAATTGTCCAAGATGTTCGGAGAGCAGGATGCAGAGTGTGGGATGGATGAAAACCTCATGGATGTGGAGGAATTAATCTTGCTATGAAGCTGCTTTGTGATCACGATGTCGAACCTTAGCCTGGAGAAGAGAAAACTGCGGAAGGATTTGATGATGGTCTTCAAATACCTGAAAAGTGATGATAGCGAGGGCAAAGATGGGCTTTCCTCTGTGTCTGTAGAGGGGAGGACTACGAGCAGTGGCCTCAAGCCTCAGCAGGGAAATTTAGGATGGAGATTAGGAGGAACTTTCTGACTATGTGAGTGATGAGGTGCTGAAACAGAAGCTGTGGAAACTCCATGCTTGGAAACTCTCAAAAGCAGGTTGGACACTTGGCTGGGATGGTTTCATCAGGGATGGTCACTAGATGACCTTGTGAGATCCCTTGTAGCCCTACCTTCCTATGATCCTGTGAACTTATAATACCAGCAGAGACATATGTCCCCTTTCTGGGGTCGTTTGACCCCAGTACTCTTTCCTGCCATGGCAAGGGGTCAGACTCGATGATCTGCTCAGGTCCCTTTCGACCCTACAAACTATGAAATTACATAGCAAGGGCTATGTGATCCAGGTTTTATTTTTAGTTTGTCCACTGAAGTTGGTCAAGTCCCTTCATCTCCCATCCCATTTTCTCTATCCTGCCCCATGTGATATCTCTCTTGCCTATTTAGAGCGCCAGCTCTTCAGGGCAGGAATCATCTCATCCTTTGGTACCGTGCATATCACAGTGAGGCCCTGATCCTGGCTGAGATCTCCAGACCCTGCTAATACATACTAGCAAGGCACTCCTGGATATTGCCAGTACAGGACAGCAGAGTTGCGGAGGCAGGTCCAGCTCCATGACTTCAACCCTTCTTCCAGATCCATGCAGTAGGATTGACATTTCATGCTGGGCTGTCAATGTAGGCTGGGCAGGGTCCCATCTGCATCACTCCCCTCTGTGTGTGGCTATAAGAACTGGTATGCCTTAACCACGCTAGTGAAGTTACCACCTACCAAACCCTCAATCATGGTTTATTGCTATAATCAGGGCTTGCTTTCCTTGTGTCTTTCTTTCACCAGGGTGCGAAGGCCAACGTCCCTGTGTGTGATTAAAGGCAGGTTCCCTTCTGCTCCCCACTCAGATTGCCCTTGCTCAGACCAACTGAAAAACCAGGTTCATGCACGCTTGCAATCGGGAGCAGGTTGCAGCAGGAAATTGGCACAATTCCCTTCTACCAGTTTGGCTGCCCTGAGAGCTCCCGCCCTTGCACTATGGTCACACTGGCTTGCCGGTGAGATTTTGGGACAAGAAGCAGGGCATGAATGTGGACATCATGATGACTAGAAACAGTCCCATCCTACCATCCAGATAAAATAGACAGTGTTTCTTGAGTAGTGACTCTCAACCAGGGTGCCTTGAGATCCTTTCAAAGGTGCCCATGGGGTGCCACTGAACATTACCATTATTAAATGCACCAGCACCATTCATGAGATAAACCTAGAGATTTCATACAGGAATCTATAGTGTTAAAAGCATTCAGACCTGTTGTGGCCTTTCTGTGTTTTCTGCAACAGAAGAATTGCTCTATTATTTGTCTGCAGTCAAAAAAAAAAACAGTGAAAACTAAGAGCTGGCATTTTCCAAGAGGTGCCTCAAGTCTACAGAGGTTGAAAACTGCTGCTCCAGAGCAATGAAGTATTTAAGATCTGTGTGTGGGCTGATAGAGACTGGCAGCTGCTCCCCTAGGACCGTTCTTCAGGGTAAATATTTATCATGTGCCCAATGTATGCTCTTAGGCTTGCATTAGAGAGAAAGTGAGAGAGAAAATATCTGTAGCCATCAGCTCAGGATTTTGAAATGCTTGGTGACCATGCACAGGCTAAAATACTGTGAAATGTTTGCAGAAGATATGATAGTTATGAACTTACAGCTCTTAGGTTTGCTTCCCCATTGCACTAGTGGGGCAGAGCTGTCTTCTTTGGTCCAGGCCAATCTTAAGTATCTCTGCCCTGGGGCTTCTGCAGGGAAGACTCCTGAGCAGTCAACTGCACTGAAATGTTATGGGACTGCACCAAAGGTCTCTACGGTTTCATTAGACAGCTTACTTTTGTAACTGGTCTCCACTGGTTCATCGGGCCTTGATGCTTCCAGTAGAAACCTTGCAAGAACTGATGGGAAGTGATCGCCTGCCCTTCCAAGTCATGAAGCACATCATCATGTGTGCTTTCAGCTTTCAATCCCTCACTCAAAGCAAGGCCAGAGATGTCTGCAGAGAGGCCCAAGGGCTGAAGGAATTGGGACTGATCTGAACTTCCATTCTGTTGGGTCAGGTCACGGATACATGGATGAACCGGTCTGTCCGGAGACAACTGCCTTGATGTTTTTAGGCTGTGGCTGTTCTTTGAGGAAACAGAGAACAGTTTCTGGGGCTGTTGCACACCTTTCACCTGTGGTGTCTATAAAAAGAAGCACGTGCCCATTGGTCTACTGAACATGGTCCTAATTTAGCAAGGTACCAGTGCTTGTTGTTAATTGCTTCGACCTCAAAGTGGTGGCTCATCAGCTTCAAGTTAGGCGCATGCTCATTTACCTCATTGTGTCAGGTCCTAAATGAACACACTGTTAGAGACAGCTTGGCACAACCCTTTGGATCCCGAGCTGGCTCTTGAGAGACCTACTGCCCATTTCCTAATCTGCCAAAGTCTTCCTATGTAACCCCGGACAAGTCATTCAACCTCTCTGTGTACCTCCATTCCCTATCTGTAAAATGGGTATAATAGCAGTGCTCTGCTTTGCATGGCAGCTGTGAAGATGGGTATGTTAATGATGATGAGGCACTCAGACACTGAAACAGGGAGGCCTGAGATAGATCGATACATTTATATTCTCGAGTAGGCGTAATGTGCGTGTGCAATCAGATTCAAATGATGGGGGCTGGATCCAGCATCTGAGAATCATTTTGTCTGAGTATTATAATTGTAAATCTTACCTAAATAAACACTGAAAGACATTATATAAAACTCCCACACAGTGATCTGCAACCTGAAACATAAAATATACATACAGCAGAATCTGACCACTGTAAAAATATGCCAGGAGCATAAGAGTATCTTTTTATGTAACTTGGCTTGTTTCCCATTGCAGGGTCAGAGACATGACGTCCCAATAAACATTCAAGGATCACTTGGAAAGCACAGGCATGTATGAACCCCTCCTTTCTCAGCTGAGTTTGTAATGGTGAGTCAATATATATCCATACAGCTACATACTCCCTCATCATTCTTGTCCTCCTCATTCCCCCGGATAGTTCTTCTGGACGTAGCTCCATTGACTCAGTCAATATTAGGTGAATAAGTTCCTTTTGGATCTTCAGAAACAGCCGGCTGCTGCACTGACCTGAGAGCTCATCCGGATCTGTTCCTATATTCTCTGTTCCACCTCCTGGGGATGTTGGTGATCACAGCGCTGACGAATCGCAATGCATGCAAATGATTGGGTTGCTTGTTCAAGTGATCTACCATTGACCCTCCCCCTCACTTCAGTTGGATGTGTTGGTTTTGAACATGCAGAAGGGACAAAAATATGGTCAAGAACATAATGAACACGGCTTATCAAGAGGTCCCATCGCAAGGGTGTCCCACTGAAACAGTGTGCAGCAAAATAAAAAAACTGGGGGGCTGTGGTATCGACACCCACACAATCAGATGTGTCACCAGCTGGCTGGAGGGCCGCACCCAGAG
>NW_017728993.1:21466470-21470503 GCF_001723915.1 Gavialis gangeticus | reverse complement strand
CCAGTTCTCTTTCCTGCCATGGCAGGGGGTCAGACTCGAAGATCTGCTCAGATCCCTTCCGACCCTACAAACTATGAAACTATGCAAATGGACCTTTCTCATGAACCTAGGCTGGCCAAACCTCCAGGATTGGTGGTGTCTCCAGGAATTCGATATAAATCTCCAAGCCTGCTGAGAATCACCTGGGAGATAAACCATAGGGCATTCATTAAAATAAATATTAGAAGTTGAATCTGATTTATACAGTAGTCCAGTGGGTTTTTAAAATGTAATAGTCATGTGCATTTGCCTTCCCAACATAAAGTCTATGCACCATAATCTGTGATACACCCAAGCACGCGGGCACGTTTGCATTCCAGAAACCTCCCGGAATAGATTCAAACAGAGTCGGCAACCCTACAAACCTGTAGACTACCTAACCTTGGCTGCCAGTTGCACCAGTACCTTTGGAAAAGTGACTTCACTGTTTTCTTGGTGGGGAATTCTAGCTTGAAATCCTATGAAATATGAACTTTCGTTTCTACCCAGGAGGACTTTTACAAGCTTTTCTCCAATGCCTGATGAAGGGTGTTTGTGCCCGAAAGCTTGCAATTAAATATATATATATATTTTTTTTTGCAAAAAATCTTCTTGGTCTAATAAAAGAGATCATCTCTACCAGGAGTCCTGGTAGCTTGAATTATTGTTTTCTGCCACCTAGTGGCTAACTGGAGCACAGTGTATATCTGTCTGTCTAGCTATCCTAGTGCCAGGCCAATCGACCTTTCCCGATTCGGTATCGACTGCCTGCTTTACAGACCACAGCGTGAAATCCCAGACATTGCTCTTGGCGCTCATGGATGAGACATTCTTAGTTATTCTGAAGAAGGCACAGCAATAATACCAATAAATCATAACTATAATTAATAAGTGGTTTAAAAAGAGATTACACTGTTACCTATGCCCACATTACCATAAGTCCATCACCTCCCAAGGAGATAGCAAGGACTAAAGAATAGTTAAACCTTAAACAGAAGCTCCTGAATCTTCTGCTGCCCATGTCACTATCTTTGCCTATCATACCTGATATGACCATGGCTCCTGCCAGATATGTTGGGTGGTGGGAGGGGAATCTTGTTTTATGACTAGGGGTCTGAGGTGCTGAAATAATAGAAATAAGTGATCATTTATGATTCAAACTAAACATTCATTCAATGAGAGGAAAGGGCATGGTGATGGGTTTCTACCTACAAAACCTTGGTAGGTAGAACAGCACAGTCGAACAGAAGTCCACCTAGGGTTCATCTAGGCTGGTATTTTGTGCACCAGTGTAACTACTGTGATGTAGGTGTGTCAGTGATGCAGTAAGATAAGTCTTTAGTATACGTATGCACCTACGTATAAGCTGCAACAGTGGAAATCGCTTTGATTTTTTACAGTTCAACACATTTACACCAGGGAGATTTTTCACGCACAGTGCCATATTGATGTAGCAGCAGTGATATAAAGGCACTGCCAGTGTAGACGAGTCCCTAGTTTGGGTACAATCAGTGTGGATCCCATTCCTTAGGTAGATGTAGAACGCAAGGGATGGAGGACAGGTTACAAGAGCAAACTGTTTGGAAGAGGCACCAAGAAGTGCACCTGTGTGCATGTGGCTGGAAAGCTAGCTGCAATGGCAACATGTAGGCCCATAGTTTTCTTATGAACAGCTCATTTAACTTTAGCAACAGGCGGAGTGTGCTCATGCTATTACCCAGCACACGGTATTTCAAGTACCGTATTTTCTGGCATACTGCACATTGCCACATAAACTTCACATCTTGTCTCAGGATGAAGAAAAACATGTGTTTTCCAGCCACGGCTGAAAGCTGCCTGCTAAGGACCCTGATTGCGGTGACCGTGGCTGTGACTGCATTAACACTTTAGCTGTGACCCTCAAACGTGAACTCAGCCCCGTCCCTCCCCGAGGCTGGCAGAAGGAGAAGCATGGCAGCCATCTCGCAACCACATCTCCCTACTTCTATTCCTCCCTACGTCTATTCCCAGAAAGAAAAATCAGCTTCCCGGCTTAAGACACACAACCCAATTTTGGAGGGTTTATTTTTTTGGGGGGGTGGGGAGAGGTGCAAATACTGTTTTCTGCCACATAGCTAATTAGCTAGCTGTAGAGCAGTTGGTATCTATCTGCCTAGCTATCCTAGGTGCCAGGGCAATCGACCTTTCACGATTTGGTATCAACTGCATACGTTCAAGACCATGGCATGAAATCCCAGGCACTGCTCTCAGCACACGTGGATGAGCGGGGAAGAGAGCCCCGTGGGTAGAGTGTTATTAGCTGGAAACAGAAATTTAGCTCTGAATGTCATGATTATGTTGGCTTTGGTTAAAGACCTTGAGCACTGTTTTAACAGTTGGGCTTCAGATTTATCTTATTTATTATCTGCCAATGGGTATCCACATTTGGAACAGCCCAGGATTTGGGTCCAACCATAATTAACATGGCTACACAAACAGAGCTCCAACCCAGCCCATAAAAATCAGTCGAATGAGTCATGAGTTTTGTGGCAAGCTCAGCCTGCAGATGGGGGAGCGTTGCATTTTCTCACTGAAGAAGTCAGCCCTGTTCTGAGCTCCCTGCCATCTGGCAAAATTAAAATCAAATATAATTAGCACGTGTTAAAACACTCTTTTCCTCTCCCCACCTACCAACAACCCTTCCCCCCTCCCCTCCCTCCATGCCAATAGTTTCATTTTGCAAACTGCATTTGGCTTGGGAGGGTAAATATTAATTGCTCTCCCAGCATGACGGAAGACCATTAGTCCAGTTCTGCTTTTAAGAAGCCCACAAATGGCTGCATGAAGCCCCTATAGTATTTTGCCCTATTTCACTCTGAACACGTATGATCTGGTTACCTGCCTTTCAAAATAAGACTGCCAATCCAAAGCACCACAGGGCTAGTAGAAGTCTTCCCATGCCATCTGCTTTGGCATACAATGGAATAGGCTTCACGTAGTAAAGCAGCTTCAAGATCGTGAACATGGAAAAAGACTCCTTTTTTTTTACATGAAGGCTTCCACTGCTGGCCTGAATCTTTGGGTGTGGTGGCATGTTCATTTATGCTGGAATATGGTAATTCCACTGATTTCAATGTTCAATTGGTCAGAATAAGAAAGAAGTAGTGATATGCCTTTGCAGACGGTTGCCAAATTTTTTCTGGTTGCATACCTGGCTGCCAGGATCTGTGCTTTCATCACTTCTAGATTGGATCACTGACATGTACCCAAGCATTTGCCAGTAGAGAATACCACCTCCTCCTCATTAAACAAGATAAGATATGCCTGCTTAATAATGCTAGTATTCATTCAGCGGGCTGCACTGAGCTTTGATTTTTGACCAATGAAGCCTTGATTGGCTTGAGATGCACCTTAAACACCGATCGCCCTTTTTGTGTAGTAGAAACCACCACCGAGACCAACAGAAGGGTCTGCTACCAGATCATTCTCCTTGAAGAAATCTAGATTTTGGAAAGAATTATCCATGTGCTCAAAAAGAGTGCAGATTTGTTGACCCTCACAGTGTGATCCAGGCTCTGATGAATTTTGAAGACTCTGAAAGAAGAGGAAGAGCAAGTGAGGTCTGTTTCTTCTGGGGATGCCGATATTTACCTTTTATGGATGTTTCTTGGAAAAACAGGGCACAAATCTGGATTCTGACTTCACAGCCATATAGTTTATATCAGGTAATCAAAGACATGTGTAACCCAGGAGAGGCATTTTCTACTTTCTCATGAATTTAAGTACATAAAAAAATACATTGTCCACAAGGTGAAGAAATGATGGTAAGTAAAATACTACCTGCATAGTCAGGCATGGTTTTTTGAGTAGATGTGACACCTTTTATTAGACCAATTGCGTAATTATTACATCTACTCAAAAAACATGCCTGCCTATGTCCTTAGACCAACACAGCTGCAACTAAAAAAACCCACGCTACCTGCATTTCATTTATATATATACACACACACACACACATACATACATACATATATGT
>NW_017728993.1:21465112-21466459 GCF_001723915.1 Gavialis gangeticus | reverse complement strand
ATATATGTGTGTGTGTGTGTGTGTGTGTGTGTGTGTATAGTATGTATGTATGTATATGTGTATGTATGTATGTATGTATGTATATATGTTTCAAACTGTAATCTCTGTCTCAGGCATTTATAATGCACTTATTACCATAGCATTATGGGCCTGGCTTATAAATACACAGCCGCAATGCTTAAAAGAACTGCAAATGGATAAAACCCTACAAAAAGGTGCCTAACCTAACAGGGTCAGGGGTAGATCCAGCATTCACTAGCGTCAATGGGAATCTTTCCATTTGCTTAGCATGCTGTGGGCCTGACTGTAAAAGATGGGACAGTGTCAAAAGGGGACTATAAACCCAGAAAAGCAATACAGGAATTATGTGAAAAGCAACCCCTATCAGGAATGAAGGATTGTTTCACATGGTCAAAGGAGATCAAATTTAGTCAAGGAAGCCGTAGGCGTAAGTATCTTAACAGTGAGATCCATTTGACTGGAAAAGCCTCCCTGCGGGAACGGGTACAAGCCGCATCTCTATGGTCTTTGGCATCAGGGTGGTCAACGTGTTACACAGTAGAGTCCAGGGAGCAATCTGTCATGAGCCGAACTGAGAGCAAAGGTGTGGGGTGAGCCAGTTGACCCCTACCCAGCCTATAGGAGCTGTAAGTCCATCTGGGTGTGTGGGTGGAGAGTGGTTCCTTTTCCTTTATCTAGGAATTCTTCAGACCCGGAGTCAGATCTTTCTTTTTTTGTATGTGGAATATGATTCCTTCCCACACTCAACCTCAGCCTGATTGTATTTGTGCTACTGAGTTTGTTGATGCTTGGTTGGGTTAGGTTATTCCATTGTTGGGAGCGCAGAGCTGGTAAATCAGAAGTGACAGGCTAGGAAGCTGAGCAGTCATATTTCTGCATGGGTCAAATGTTTGGCAGGCAAGAATTTGCAGAGTAATAGTTCCATGTCTTTTTCTGGCATTGTCCAGAGAAAACAAGCACACAAAAGGTTCGTGACATTGCCCTTCTCATTGCAGCTACCTAGTTACACCGGTTTATAGCATCTCTTTAAACAGTAGGACAGCTGGCAAGGTGGGGGGAACCCACATTTCAGTCCTTCTTATGGCAGTCAGATATAAAATTATTTCATTATTATTATTACTATTATTATCATTATTATTATCTCTGCTGTACAAAGGACTGGTTTTTTGCAGCTCTTTAAGGAAAAATGTTAATGGTCAGCACTGCATAACACATATTAAATGCTGTTTAATGAGCTACTCCATATTTAAATTGACACGAGATGCTACGGCGCAGTAGCAACGGGCTGCTGCTACAGCAATGTAGCATCTCTGGGCACAAACTGTG
>NW_017728993.1:21462413-21465101 GCF_001723915.1 Gavialis gangeticus | reverse complement strand
ATTGTCCAGAGAAAACAAGCACACAAAAGGTTCGTGACATTGCCCTTCTCATTGCAGCTACCTAGTTACACCGGTTTATAGCATCTCTTTAAACAGTAGGACAGCTGGCAAGGTGGGGGGAACCCACATTTCAGTCCTTCTTATGGCAGTCAGATATAAAATTATTTCATTATTATTATTACTATTATTATCATTATTATTATCTCTGCTGTACAAAGGACTGGTTTTTTGCAGCTCTTTAAGGAAAAATGTTAATGGTCAGCACTGCATAACACATATTAAATGCTGTTTAATGAGCTACTCCATATTTAAATTGACACGAGATGCTACGGCGCAGTAGCAACGGGCTGCTGCTACAGCAATGTAGCATCTCTGGGCACAAACCGTGATGGCAATGCTACTGTGCAGTAGTAATGCACAGTAGCCCATTGCTACTGTGCATTAGCATCTAAAAATAACAGTGTGGGGATGGGACTGCACAGTAATGGTGGTTACTGTGCAGTCATTTAGTATTTGGTTAAACAGTCTGCTGCACTTGTAGACGCAGCCTCAGTTTGCCTTTGTTGTCACACTCAGAGCTATGGGATGCTGGTCGACTTTCAACAGACATTTCTCATGGATGTGGTTCCCTTGCTCACATTGCCAGGGGCACATTTTTTTCACAGGTGCTGGTCAGACACAAGCAGTCGGACACCAGGTGAAAAGATGCCAGGTCATCGACTTCAGATCGGGACTATTTTTAGGCAGGCGGGAGCGTTCTCCTCTGAAGAGAGCTGAATGCGGAGGTGTGAACTGAGTTCAGGCCTGAATGCATTCCTCCTGCTACCCTGTTGGCTTGAATCCAATCTGCTTGTGGTCAGAATTGACTGTTGTATCTCTCACCTTCATTACCAACCAACCCCCCCTCCTTAGACCCGGCCATAAAATCATGCTACACTCTCTTATACAAGGGAGGAACTAAATTAAGGAAGAAGTGATTAGAAACAGAAGGGAACTCAACTCTAATGATTTCAGCTTGGTTTCTTCAAGTTGCTGGTACCTTCCCCTTCTGATCTGCAAACCTTCTTGTATACTCCGAGTCAAATCAGTGATCCAGAAGAGCTGGGAAAGGAGACATTTTTTTTCCTTTCCCCTCAAAGAAATAATATTGAAAAAAGATGTGGCCCTTGCAGGCATTTGATATTCAGCTACATGTTGCTTCCATATTGCTTAGTGAATGGTGAGACCAGATGATCTCCATAAATACTATAGCCTTGTGATTTCCTCAACTACCATGCCCTCAGGGCAAAAAGGCCAGGGGATGGTGAGTGAAAACACGGAGAAGGCAACCCACTGGCAATGTTTGTAGACTGAGGAATTAGCTTTATCCAGAGCTGAGGACATGTCCCCATATGAGACATCACCTAGAAATAAGGAAACTACCCTATGCAGGGCTTTGGGACCTACAGAGAGATCTCATCCCCAGCCTTCAGTGAGGAACCAGTGCATAAGACCCCAGTGTTAGGGTGAGATGTTTGTTATAGTCTTTGCTGCCAAGGCTGCGGCATTTTGTCTCGATAAAAGCTGTTTTGGGGGAAAATGTATCATTCCTAAGCATAAGCAATTCTGGTAATCCAAGTACGGAGGTCATAGATGGGAGGTGACTATGGGAGGTCTGGGTCAGGTAGGATGGGGTGTTGAATGTCCACCGGTCACATATGGAAGTTAATATCTTTGCTGCCTTGTCTCGCTGGTCATCACAGGGGACTCGGCAAGGTCCCCAAGGCCAACATCTGCTATCCTCGCTAGTGGAGGATGTTACGACAGAGGAAAAGCTTTTCAAAGACCTCCAGAGCTTTTCCATATTCCCAGAAGTGTCACCTCCCAGGAATTTTTCATGGAAAATTCACAGGCCAGGATAAAAGTGGCAAAATTCAGCCCGTTGCATATTGTGACAGTTAAACTGTGGGTGTGTATGATACAAAACTGAAGCACATATAAAGGCCCAGTGATTGCCCTGAAGAGCATTCAGCTGATGAATCACCTAAATAAAATGACCAGGCTGATGAGATGGCACATGGCTTACTGATTACACATTCACCGATTCAATAAATGTCCCTCTTCCCTATCGCAAGTGAATCCCCAGGTTCCCATCCCTCCCCAGAAACTACCAACAAGTTTTCCAAGGTGTGTATACCTCTCCCTCCAAAATTTAACCCACTCCCGCATATAAATGAGAAGGTCACTCATAAGCGCAGCACCTGAAGGCATTGTGGACGGATTCGATGTCCAGGAAGGGGTAGACCGGCATCAAGAGGGTGTATCATGAACAGGAGAGAGCAGCATAACTTTGCTGGGGAGGCAGGCGTGTGGGACATCTGAACAACTGCAGGTGGCAGAGCAGAAAGCACGGGAGAGTGAGAAAAGACAAATTCATTGTTCATCACCAGCTAATCATTCTGGTTTAATTTAGGAGCACGATTGAGTTGCCTCTTCTGTATTTATCTCCTGGCCCGAAACCTCAAACCATACGCACTGCTTACCTTCACTGCCTCACGTTTTACTGAAAATGTGTCTGGATCAATGAAATGGGTTACACCAGTAAAGCTTATTCATTTAAATTGAGCTTGGGTTTATTTTCTGTTTGACGTCCTTTCAGTTATTCATTTTTTTGGAACTGGAAAGTATTTCTAAACCAGGTTGCGCCCC
>NW_017728993.1:21456176-21457413 GCF_001723915.1 Gavialis gangeticus | reverse complement strand
TGGGTTTTTCATAGATTCATAGATTCATAGATTAAGGGTCGGAAGGGACCTAGTAGATCTTCTAGCCCGACCCCCCGCCAGGGCGGGAGAACAACAAAAACCCCAAAAAGAGAAATGGGACTCAAACGAGTCCAGCTAGGTGGGCATCCAGCCTCTTCTTAAAGACCCCCAGGGTAGGGGCCAGCACCACTTCCCTTGGAAGTTGGTTCCAGCTCCTAGCCGCCCTAACGGTGAAGTAGTAGTAGTAGTAGGGTTCATTTTCTGTTTGACGTCCTTTCAGTTATTCATTTTTTTGGAACTGGAAAGTATTTCTAAACCAGGTTGCGCCCCACACATTGTCCTTAGTTTGAATAAAACTCTCCAGAAACCCATGAGACTGCTACTGGCTGCATATATATTGCTTCAAACCTAACCGAGAAAAAATTTATAGCTGGCTTCACCCCACTGCCCTTGCCTCCCACAGATATTTGCTAATAAAAAAAAATATTGCGCTCCGTTCCTTCCCCTGTTGGACCCTAGATGCCACTTGGTAACTGTTAGAAGATATCCTCTTTATTTTGACGCCAGTTTTCTGACATGGCAACATGTCGTGCTATAAAAGCTAACAAAAACAGCAACCCAAATATTTGGCTGCATAAATAGCACTGGTCTGGGAAGATCAGGGCTATGAATTTTGTAGAGCTATAAAATGTACTGCTGAAAAGTATAGCGGGGTCTTTTCAGAACAAGACCACAACTGCAATTCTACTGCAAAGGTATGCAAGCCTTTAAGTGTGGAAGAGGGGGCTGATGAAAGGCAAAAGGGGATTCAGGGATTGCGGCATCTTGTAGGACAAGGCTTGAGTTGTACACCTGAAGCTCCCTGGTCAGGGATGTGGCGAGTTAACCCATCGTTAGGTCAATGTTTTTAGAGTACATGGAGTCATGGCTCGAAGAGTGGGCGGACAGCCAGGACTCCCGGTGATGCTGATTTTGGACAGATGGGGTCCAGGAGCTTGACCCTTGCTTTCCCAGTGAAAGGTGGATCATAAGCCATGTGTAGATGAAACGAGAGGCGTGTGTGCATGACACTTTAAAACAGGCTAAATGCTTTTGTGCCACTTCAATGGTGTTGGTGTTTGCACACCTCAGCAGTGTATTTTGCATTTATTCCAGCTGCTTTAGGAAATTCGGCGGTGTAATACGCCTTAAATGCCTTGGGGCACAGAAAACTAAAACTCCTTTGACAGCATTTATG
>NW_017728993.1:21450734-21451176 GCF_001723915.1 Gavialis gangeticus | reverse complement strand
TGTAGATGAAATGAGAGGCGTGTGTGCATGACACTTTAAAACAGGCTAAATGCCTTTGTGCCACTTCAATGGTGTTGGTGTTTGCACACCTCAGCAGCGTATTTTGCATTTATTCCAGCTGCTTTAGGAAATTCGGCGGTGTAATGCGCCTTAAATGCCTTGGGGCACAGAAAACTAAAACTCCTTTGACAGCATTTATGTGTGCGCCGCAAATCCTCATTTAATGAAATATATTAAAAGGGTATGCACAAGCCGTGCAACTCAGTATTGTTTTGGCATGCCCAAGAAATGAGGGAATGAAAGTGAGGTTATCTAGCCAGTGTCCATATTTCCTTCTAGGCACTGATCTTAATACATAATCTGATCTCTTATCCTCTCCTCTCCCTTGAGAGCAAAGCCAGCCTTGGAAATTGTCTCCCACCTGCCCAGAACAACACCACCT
>NW_017728993.1:21445251-21445734 GCF_001723915.1 Gavialis gangeticus | reverse complement strand
CTCACACAACCTTCAGCACACTTTCTTCCACATCCCAGCTTCCACATGACATCCTCCCTGTCATATTGACAGGTCTTCTGCCATTCTCCTCCTGGGCTGAGTGGCAGTTGAGTATAGTAGCACTTATGTACATAAAGAACATGTGTCACCTATATCCTTCATATCCTTTTTATCCTCTTAAATTACAAGTTACCTGGGTGGTAACTTTCCATGTTTAGCTATTGCAGTATTGGCAACTCTCATGATTTTTGGCATTGTTCTTAAAGTCTGTGCTTCAGGAATGTGAAAAACTTAGCTCTTTCTCTTTTATACACACACACACACGTGCACGTAGAACTATATATACATATATATATGTATGTGTGAGTGTGTGTGTGTATATATATGTGTGTGTATACATTTATATGTGTGTGTGTATATATATATATTTATATGTGTGTGTGTGTGCATATATATATATATATATATATATATATATATATA
>NW_017728993.1:21436991-21445236 GCF_001723915.1 Gavialis gangeticus | reverse complement strand
TGTGAAAAACTTAGCTCTTTCTCTTTTATACACACACACACACGTGCACGTAGAACTATATATACATATATATATGTATGTGTGAGTGTGTGTGTGTATATATATGTGTGTGTATACATTTATATGTGTGTGTGTATATATATATATTTATATGTGTGTGTGTGTGCATATATATATATATATATATATATACACACACACACACACACACACGTATGTGTGTGTGTGTGTGTGTGTATATGTGGGTGTATAGATGTATGGATATGTATATGTATGGATGTGTGCATATGTATAACAGACAGAGCTATGTTTTTTTCACATTTCTGAAGTGTAGGCTTTAAGAACAATGCCAAAAATCACGAGAGTTGGCAACACTGCTATTGTATACCATGAAATACATCATAATAATTCCTGGATGCAGATATCCCATCCCTACTTTAAAACAGTTGGAAAGGGAAGGAATTTCTTCTTCTGAACTTATATTTCACTAAGCTTTCAGAGGGAACACTATCACCCTGTGATCTGAGACACAAAAAATATTGGTATTGATGAAACCTTCACTAAGCATGCCAAGAAAATCAATATCTAGTTTACCAAGGCTATCCTAAAGGAAGCATACTGTTAAGACTGAAATGTAAAATATTTGAGTCTCTGAATGTTAACCCTCCCTCAGCTCACAGAACAGGGGGAAGTTGGTGTTTCCAAATAACCTTGGTGACAAAGTGGTTAAACACACGCGCATGCACACCCCCCTCACGCGCATGCGCGCGCACACACACGCACACACACACACTACCATAACTCAACAGATTAATTCAGGGTCCTGAGGTATCATCTGCCATAGTCTCTGCTCCTGATCTCCTAGTGTTTAGAGAATGCATGAATAATAATAATAATAATAATAATAAAAATAATAAAATCTTCCCCTTTCGGAGTGCCTTATAATAAAAACAAGAATATTTTGAAAGCAAAGAACAGGAAATGTTGACAGGGTTGTCCTGCTGCTTTCTAAGTAGTCCAGCTAGAAAGATTTATGTCAAAAGCAACAGAAGATTGGAAATAAAATAATGCCCTCGATGTTATGTTCTCTGGCTCAGCCAAGCGAGGTAGCTTTTTCATTTTACCTTGTCAAAAACCCAACGTGAAAATGGGGTCAGAGAGAGAATCTTACATTACCAGAGATTTACAAATGACATGAAAAACTGAATACGTGTTGCTCATGCAAGAGAGGTTGTTCGGCCCAGTGATAAGAGCAATGCTCCCTGTGCACTGAAGGTTGCAGGTAGGAAGGCAGACAAGGGTGTGTTATATCTGGAGGGTGCTGGCTCAGTTTGATGAGGCAAATATCCTCTGGCCCCACAAGCAGGGCTTGTGCACGGGTGCTCCACTATCTTGGTGGGGCCAACAGGCCTCCAAATCAGTCTGCAGAGGAACAGTGGGTGGTTTCTTCACTGTTACTGAAGCTAATCCCAGCACCCTACTCTTTACCGTCTCTGCTTGGCCTTGAGTGTTCCCTTGGCTTATGTTTCTTTGCATGGCAAGGGAAGCAAGCAGGGTTTATACTCTAAGATGACAGCAAGGGGTGGGAAACAAAGGCACAGTGCTTTGGAGAGGATAAGGGTTTTAAGGACAAGGTCAGTAATGAAAGGCAACTAAAGGGCATGAGGCACGTGGAAGGAGATGGAGGGGATCTTGGAAGTGGCATGAGAAAAGCTGGCTTGGCAAGCTTCTTCAGAGCATGTGTTATGTCCTGATCCATGACAGATCAATAGCAGTGGATAAGGCCATGAACGATCTTCCACTGATTCTAATGGGCTTTGGATAAACTTTGTTGTTACAAAGGCCAGTGAATTTTGGCTTGGAAAACCCAAATAAAATAGGGCAAAAAACTGCAGGAGTTTAGTGCAGTTGTTTTTAGGGCAAAACTAGAGATGCTGGTAGTCACAAGAGCATTCAGGCAGGCTTGGATGTAGTGTACAAGCAGCATTACCGTAAAAGAGAGATGGAGCATAGGCAAGGCTGTAAAACACTTGGAAAGGGCCTAAACTGGAACTGGTCTAACCCCTGTTTTAACTACTGGGAAATTCTGGTAAAAAAAAGGGCAGATCTTTGGTTATGATTAGGACTTTTCCTCCTGTAAATGATTCAGTGAAACTGCCACAATCTTGAAACAGATCTCTTCCCTTTCGTACCCGCATCCCTATAAACCTAAAGCAGGCCTTCAAAAAAGCAAGCCCAGACTGTGGTTGTTCAAAATGGGCTATGGTAACATTTGCAATAGAAACTACATATTCCCGGTGCATAACTAGCCAAAACACTGTCTGCCCCTCAATGGGCATGTCCACTGCGACAGGGAAGATGTATGATTTGATCTGCATGACCTTGATATCGTCGAACTTGGCCGCTCTAAGTACACTCGTTTCTCAGGGGATACGTCCATTTCTGATGATGGTTTGTAGACTTTCAAGGCTGGAGCAAACCTCTTATGATCATCAAGTTTAACTTCCTGCATAGCACAAGATGGCAAGAATAGCGTGCGATGATTTCTGCAGCCAGACTTACACATTTTGTTCACGCTATAGCAGAAATATATATAGATATCTCATCTCGGTTTCCAAACACCAGCAACACTCTATATACATCCACATAGATATAGATACGGATATAGATAATAGTGGCTTTTAGTGCCTGGAAGCCAAAATTATAGCTATAGTTAGGCATCTGTCTGTCCGCCTGACATTTACATAGTCTTCATCATATTTTAACCTAATGCCAGGGACAGATTTCAGCCCACAAAATCCCAAAGCACTTTGTACATGTGGTAAACTACAAATAATATCAGCGTATTAAAGTAACGCTTACACCATAAATATAGGCATGAGCCCAAGCCAGAAGCCCCAGTCTGACCACACCCAACTTGGGGAGAGTTTGGGGTGGATCTCAACCTTCACTTCCTTTCTGACTTCTCCCTCGGTCGAGCCAAAATCATGAATCCAAACAGCACTAAAATGTGGGGAGCATCAGATCTGGCTCCAAACTGCAGGCCTGGCCATCTCTAATTACATAGATTGTCTCATTAAATTTATTAGTTTTGAGCCCTTTCTGGTGACCTCATTATTTCTCAGAAGAGTTTGTTACGTTCAATACTTAACAGATGTCAGGGTTTGGGCAGTGTGCAGTTAGTCTACGTGGCTCTCTCCCTAGCACAGGCATAAGCCACAATCTTTGCTAAGCTTCTGCTTTGCTTGTTCCCATAGGGATCTCATCTGATGATGCTGCATTGCTGGGAAACTCTGTGCCGTCTTTTTATGTCCTATGGCTTCACCTCCCAGGCATTCCCTACATACTCTTTCTCATCTCTCTCATTTCCTTCCGGACCGAAGCACACACCAGAACCATATTCGCTTACCCTTCAGTGCATATTTGCAGCCGTGCCTTCTGAGTCATGCTGAGCTGTAGCGATGCCCTTTGGAGACTGGAATAACATGCCAAGTGTGCAGTTGGGTTCAGAGAACAGCTATCACATTACCCCTCTTTTCCCTTTTATCTCTACAGATTGTGTCCTGGGGATTTGGAGCTCAAATGAGCACTGAGCTTGTTTGCAGCTTGGAGTGTGTTGGAAGAGCGAGAGCAGTTTCTGCAGGAATGAGAGAGAAGACAAAGAAGCCAGGATGGGACCCTGGAAGAAGAGTATGATAACCCTCCGTTAGGATTCACATGACTGTCACATCTAATGGTCATAGTACATGATACTGGGCAGTTTTGACTGGATATGAGAAAAGGCTTACTTAGGGAAAGGGATACTTCTGTGAACTCCGGCATAGTCATGCAGGGACAGATCCAGGGGCTGCAGTGGTGCATTTGAACTTCCTTTTGTTTCCTGGTCCACCCAAACTGTAAAATCAACAGCCGGGGAGCAGCAGCAACGTTTCTATTAAGGCAGGTGCATGGAGGCAATTGGCTCATTACCGCTTACTCGATTCCTGCTAATTTCTTTCACCCCACCAGTGCTAACAACCCCCTCCCTCTTTTAATGGTCTTGATGTTCCTCGGTTCAAACTATCCTTTCTTCTGCAATTTTGCTATCTATTGACCATTCCTTGTAATATCTCTTTTCTATTTCACAGCCCTGGAGACTATTTTTAGCTCTAACTAAAAACCTTTTCTCAGGGGTAGAAATGACCAGCAGTGAAATATCGGAGGCACTGTCAAAATACTCACGAAGACATTTTGTTTTACAAATCTGAATAAGAGATGTACATGGAGCTGTCACGACTATGGCACTAAAGACACAATATCATTTTTTGACTAGTTTGATGATTTTTTGCCTAGTTTGTTGTGTTTTTGTAAACCTAATATATAATCTAGCAAATTAATTCATGTATGAATAGCTTTTGCTTTGATCCGAAACTAAATAATGTAGTGCTAGGCCCCTAGGATATTAGTAAAGCTTCTAGCTTTGACTGGAGAAAAATGCATCATGTTATGTGTGATGGTGCATCATCTGCACCCCCCTTTTCAAAATCCTAGATCCACCCCTTTGGTCATGCTACCCCTACAGAAGGAAAGATGCAGATAATAATATGGCTAGATTTTGGCACTTTACATCATTTGTATTACTTACATCCTAGAAGGGTTAAACATTTCAATGTGTCATGGAGCAACAAGGCTTTTCTGCAGCCTCAGGACCAGACTGGAGGAAGGGGATTTGTATGCACATTGCACGTGAATAATCTTAAATCTGAGCTTCCTTGAATCTTTCTATTTTTGCAGAGACAGACAATTTTTCAAAAGTTTCACCCACATGCACTCAGGGCTGCATGCGCATCAAGGGGTGGGGGGGAGTTGTATACGAAGCTTGAACTTCCAAATTAAATCTAAAGTTAATAATCTCTTTCTTTTTTATCTCCATTCACCCAGGTCTATCACATCAGCAGTTTGGTCTTAATTTGAAATGCTAATTCAGCAAGCCTAATTCATTCGAGTCCGTTTTCAACTGGTTTGACTCCACTTAGAATCACTTCCCAATTTACATCAGTGTAGATGAGTATGCCCATTATTATCATGCTCCACTTCTGAAGTGTCTAAGGGGCAGAAGTGGAGGCTACAGATTTCATACTTCTCTGTGTTTCATATTGTTTTGCATGCAGTCTATTATCTCACATTCAATTCCACACCCCCTCCTTTATTTCTTATTTTGGGGGGAAATAAAGACTTTTCCAGTCATAATTGAATTCTATCTTCAGGAGATCTGACTACAGCAAGTGTGGCTAGAAGAGGGTTAGCGCTAACAGGGTGGATTCTGCCCCCTCCCTCACTGAGGCTGGCACAGGGAGAAGCCTTGCAGCCATCTAGCAGCAGTGTTTCCATGCTTCACTTCCAGCAAAGGACAATCAACTTCCCTGCTCAGATACATCCCCCAATTTTTGATGGCTGATTTTTATTTTTTATTTATTTATTTATTTAGGGGTGGGGGGCAGGGTAGGAGAACCATGCATGGTATGTAAGTAATTACAGTATTATTTTTGTGGTGCTCAGCAGAGACTTTTAAATGTTTGGTAAGCTTCTTTTTCTTTTGAAACTATGCATGCAGCATCACTACATTAAAAACAAAAATGAAATGGGCTGAAAAATGTGACTGCTGAACTTCCAGCATTTTCTTCACTCTGTACCAGAACAGCAGGTCAAAATAGCAATTTTCTCATTCACAAAATGAAGAAGTCCATAAAGCTTCAGTAAGGACCCATTGACAAGTTTGGGGCATCTTGGGGGGAGCTCAGTCCCAAAGAGAAACCTCTGTGCCTCATGGGAGGTGTAGGCCAGGCCGGGAGATGGACTGATAGCAGGGAATATGGCCAAAAGGGACATCAAACTACAATGTCCATGAGACATTGCAGCAAAAGCAGAAGCTGAAAACATATCAGCCAGGAACATCTTCTTTCATTTTGCCTGATAGGTGAAATCATCCTTGGATGATTTTGAATGAGATGAAGCCATGCTTTGTGATGGGGGGAAAAATGTTTAATTCACCATTTATTAAATGGCCCTCAGAAATATCAGTAATAACAAAATGTAAGAACTGCTGCAGTAATGAAGCAGCTCAGGCTTAGATGGAAAGAAAACCCTGAGATTCTCAGGTTCCTCATCAGGGACTTGATGGGTCTGAGCCTACCTCTAGGCACCCTGGTTTTATAACTAGTTTAGCTCTACTGACATGTTGGCATTATTCCTGACTGAGGTGTGAGGGAGAATATAAGGGAGTCCATTATTTCTTGGCAAGAAGTTCCTCATGGAAGGGTTTCAGAGAAATTCAAACCCTTCAGACAAAGAAGACTTTCAGGCATGAAGATGTCGTACAACATACCTGAAGATCTATGGCTCACCTTCAGTTTGATGCAAGTTTCCAGTTAGCTAGAGTTTGCACTAACGGGGTTGTAGTCAGAGCGGTTTGAGATGGAAAGGGCCTACAGCTCACCCAGGGCATGCTCCTGCTGATACAAAACTGCTCCCTACACTCTAAAGGGTGCCTATAAATGTGCTGCTTCGTGTTTTAATTAGAACACATTAGAGTAAACTTGATAAATAGAATGTTCCAGCATGGCCATATTGTCATGTATATTAGCTCCCACAGACTTAAAAATGGCCACTGGGCTGTTTATCTAAACCTCATTGAATGAAATTTACATAAAGTGTCCTGCAGCCATTTTTAAACCCATGGGGGCTTAATACACATGACAGAGAGGCATTTTAGTTGCAGCAGCTTTCCGGGAACTGCTCTAATTAAAACGCTCCAGAGCACGTGTATAGGCAGGATTCAGCACAACGTGCTGTCAATGTGCTGGGGAGTCCAGTTCTTACTACAGCCCAGACACCCTAATAAAGCTGTTAGTCCAGAAATCCTGATGTGGTTCAGACAGAATCAGCAGCATTTGATCTATTCTTCTCTGAGACCGGAGTGGGAATGTTCTGGAACAAGGCTGTAGTCTAGAGCACTTCTTCCTGCCCTGGATAGAACGGGTAAGAGAAGTACTTACAGCTGCTTTGCAGAGGATCTGCATCTGGAGCACTCCTAGTTTGCTGTCAGTAGGCCCTTATATGCATAATTGCACAAAGAAGCCAGCCTTAATGGGTATGGGTAAATTATATTTACTCATGTAGTAAATTCAGCCCCTCTTGTGCGTCTGCATTATGATCTAGTCTATAATTACATGATTTACTGAGAGGGTATTTACTGCACAGCTCTACTGTGTAGTAAAGCATTCAAATCCAGGGGAAAGTCACCCCAGGAAATGTGTGTAGTAATTGTAATACACAGGACAGTTACTTTGTGGAATGGATTGTGTCTCTGCTCCCCTAAGTAATTTCATCCAGAGGTAGATAATTGCTCAAGACAAACTGTCTTGTCACCACCTACTGGCCAGCACCTAAGCCAGGCAGCTTGATTAGGAGAGAGTTGTGTGTCTGCTCCTTACTCTGGAGTGAATTTACTGTGGAGTGAAATTCAGGGTAAATTACTGAGGAGTCCCCTGGAAAAAAAAATGGCATGCGATCCTCTAATTAGAGACTGTATTTTGAATGCAGATGTGCACAGGAGTTGAATTAAAGTTGTGCAGACAGCATTGCTGTTGCAGCCTTGGAGACAGACACATAAAACCTTTACTACTGTCTGCCAGTGGATGTTGCTTCATGAGTACCTCTGCATTTCCTTCTCCAGGGACTCAGGCCATGTCCACTGCACATAGTTGAAATGCAGCTCTGAAGACAAAGCATGGCCTGCCCTGTAGGCTTTCTTTTTGGCTATGAACAGACATTACACATAAACTGGTTTAAGCGATCAGAAACTGGTTTTAAACCTGTAACAAAACAGACATTCAATGCACATGAACCAATTTCAAAATGGCCCAAACTGGTTTGAGATAAACCTGGTTGAATGTAGTATCAGACTTAACTGATTTGGCTCAAGCCAGTTTATGCGTTGTCCCTCCTAGACCTCGCTGTTTGTTACCCAGAAGCAGAAACATGCATTAATTATCTTCATGCTGTCTCTGTTGGGTGGAAGGAGGACCATGATCCACATTTTAGAGATAAGCAGGTGGGGCACGGAAGAGAGTAAGGTCAAAAGCATCTGTTAAGGACAGGGATGTGGGTGGTTGGGGAAGGTCACCTGATATTCAGTCAAAGCTGAAGTCAAATCAGAGTTTCAATAAGTGAGTCAAGGAAGCCGGGGGGGGGGGGGGGGGGGGGG
>NW_017728993.1:21435135-21436980 GCF_001723915.1 Gavialis gangeticus | reverse complement strand
GGGGGGGGGGGGGGGGGGGGGGGGGGGGGGGGGCAGGAGCAAGCACCAGCATCTGCTGGCACAGGCACATGCTGATGGGACCTGTTTCCCTGCAGCCTCAGGGGCTGGCTTCCCTGATCATTCAGCTGAAACCAGCTGGACCCTGGGCTCATTGCAGTATCCGCTCATTTTGGGTGCTGAGAGTCTGATAGCGCTCAGTATTTTCTTATTCTCCATGCTTCAGCGGCACCTGTGAGTGCTCAACATTTCTGCAAAGCAAATATTAGTGTCTCAGCTCAGACACTTAGAAAATGAAGATGAGAGCTAGTGACCATGCATGAAATTTAGTTTAAGGGTTACATACAAACTCTGTAGCTGCCACAGGGAGAGAATCCTACTTTTTCAGGGTAGCATTTAACAACCTCAAACCTGAGACCATCTTCCCCCTTCCTAGAGACCCCGGCCACATTCCCTAGACCACCACACTCCTGCCACAACCATGACGGGTCCCGCAGACAGCGGCCTCCTGAAGCACTCCCTCCGCTGGTTCATTCCCAGAGCAGATCTGTCCCATGCACTGAAAGCACCAGAGCCCCGTGGAAAAAAATGTAGTCATGTGATTATATAATTAAAGGCTATGTCATCACGGAGAGCTGGATGGAGGGAAGCGATTCTGTTTCACAGATGATTTCAGTTGTTTGAAATCCGGTTTGGTTCCACTTTGGAGTGAAAAACCAAACATTGCAGGAGCCCACATGAAAGCAAATGGAGCTTGGGGCTTGGGAGGTCTGTCTGCTGGGTTGTCCCGGGCGTGAGACACAGGAAATCCTGAGGTCTGTGATGCTGAAGCAGTTTACAAGGCAAGCTGCTCCAAGCCACAGACTCTGCAAGGCCTAGGATTCCCAAATCAGGCAAGTCAACCCTGGTTGACTGCCCAGCTGTTCATGGTGACCAAGGACCCATGGATCTTAGAGCTGATGATTTGGGACTCTTGGTTCCCATTCAGCTGGATGGCAGCTAGTGCCCCACATGGCTGACCTCCCTAAGAGCTTGCTAAACAGGCCCATTGAGGAGCTAGGCAGGTGAGCTGGTAGGATGATCTCACAAGGTCCCTTCCAGCCCTAAACTTCTGTATATCTGTGAAACCAAAAAGCTTTTGCAGGCCTGGGTCTGTCAGGACTCAAAGAAGAAAGTTTGGATAGAGGTGTTTTATCTTCCCTCACTTTCCAGAGAAGTTAATGGGATGCTAGTGGTAAACATTTAGAGACACCGTTCACTTGGTAGGGGAGGAAAAAGTCGGCATAGGCAGGAAACAGCATTGTTCTGGCATTGGCCTCTGAAAGTCTGGCGGTCCCTGTAACCTCCAAGGAGGCCTGCCTCCAGTTTTCTGCCCTCCACCTATATGCATCTCACCTGCATGGAGAGAGTAGGAAATGTGGATATCCATCATGAAAAGACAACATCTTATGGGACCAAAGGGCCAGTTTGGCTTGGCAGACACCTGCAGCAGACCAAGGCGTGCAAATGTGAACAGCCAGGCCCATCCCTGCTCCCCATCGGTCCAACAGGCAAAGCTGCAGCATGGACATGTCAAGCGAGTTGTCAGAATGAGCTTAAGTGGCCGGGTTTATTTTAATCTGGAAACGTGGCCCCCGCTGCCTTTTATGAAGTGCCAGTCTAAGCCGCCTTTGGCAGCTGTGAGAATATTGGTTTTGGCAGGCAGCTCCAAGACTTCTCAGACTGGAAGGAGTCAGCTGCAGGAGTGATAAAAGTCAAAGGAGTGCAGGCCAGGAGTGAAAAAGCCCCACTGGTTACTGGAAACCCTTCAGAAGTATGAGGAAAAGAAGGCCCCCCTGTCGTTGGGCA
>NW_017728993.1:21432895-21435124 GCF_001723915.1 Gavialis gangeticus | reverse complement strand
ATGCATCTCACCTGCATGGAGAGAGTAGGAAATGTGGATATCCATCATGAAAAGACAACATCTTATGGGACCAAAGGGCCAGTTTGGCTTGGCAGACACCTGCAGCAGACCAAGGCGTGCAAATGTGAACAGCCAGGCCCATCCCTGCTCCCCATCGGTCCAACAGGCAAAGCTGCAGCATGGACATGTCAAGCGAGTTGTCAGAATGAGCTTAAGTGGCCGGGTTTATTTTAATCTGGAAACGTGGCCCCCGCTGCCTTTTATGAAGTGCCAGTCTAAGCCGCCTTTGGCAGCTGTGAGAATATTGGTTTTGGCAGGCAGCTCCAAGACTTCTCAGACTGGAAGGAGTCAGCTGCAGGAGTGATAAAAGTCAAAGGAGTGCAGGCCAGGAGTGAAAAAGCCCCACTGGTTACTGGAAACCCTTCAGAAGTATGAGGAAAAGAAGGCCCCCCTGTCGTTGGGCACTATCCAGAAGTTGGTAGGGACCCATTACAGCATCATAGGGACGCAACAGGGGCTAAACCCTCTCCTTCTGGCTCAAGGAAGGGTCAGTTCCCTATCTGGAGATTACTTCCTTCTCTATCCCAGGATGCTATGTGTGACCCATGAAAGGTGGCTCTTTTGGGAGAAACGCAGAGCTGAGAGGAGAATCAGAAGGGCACCGGGCTCAGAAATGCCGCAACTGAACCTTTCCTTCGGCTTCCTGCTGATGAAAAGATGAAGGACATGCTTGACCTTGACTCCCAGCTCTACAATCTAGCTGGCAACAAAGGTGCATAAGGGCAATTTTGACTGTGCACAATTCTTTCCTGACCCTTTTTGCATGTCCCTGAGATAGAGGCTCCCACACAAGCCTTGTCATGTTAAGGAGAAACCCAAGCATGTCACACACTGGGTTAAGATGGTCTTGCCGCTTGATAACATAAAAAATACTGACTACTTCTCATTACTGGCACTTTATTGCAAAGCAATCAGGACTCATGGTAGAGGTGATATCTTTTATTAAACCAACTAGACTTTTGCAAAAGATATTTCTTATATCGCAAGCTTTCGGGCACAAGCACCCTTCTTTAAGCATAGGAGAACAGATTGTAAAAGTTTCCTGGGTAGAAATGGAAATTCGTATTTCATAGGAGAGTTGCTGGTGTGGTAAAATCTCCTTTTTGCAACAGTTGCAAAGCCTGCGTCCATTATTGCATGATGGAGGTGATATCTTTGCTAGGTTGGGATTGTCTTAGAAGATGGCTGACTACATTGTAAGCAGGGCCAAACTTCTGTGACATGGTCCGTACAGGTCCTAGCATACTCACGCCCTTCTCCATGATAAGCAATCACAACGTAATCATCTCTGAAATGTGGGGCAGGAGATTAAACAGGAAATTCTAAAGATAATTGAATTATGAGAAAGCTACTTCCATAGCGGAAAACAAGTATTGAAGTGTATGTGTGGTTAAGGGAAACAGAGGTGGAGGTGGCAGGGCAGAGTCTTAGAGATGTGATGGTGTCAAGAAATAAGAATCTGTATGAGTCAAAATTATTTTGGGGGAAGTCAGTTTTAATGAGGTTCTTCTGGGATAGGGCTGGGAGTCTGCTATAGGTCCCCAGAGTCAGATGTGGATATGGAGATAAGTCTCTCTGCCAGGAACTGCATCATTATGAAGACTTTGAACTTCCCAGTTATAGATTGGGAAACAATGAGCAGGGCCCAGATATTCCTGGACATGATAGCCCACTGATTCCAAAATGAGCAGGGCCCAGATATTCCTGGACATGATAGCCCACTGATTTCTTCACCAAACTGTCAGTGAATTGGCCAGAAGAGATGTTATTTGAGATGTGGTTTTGGTGAGTATCAAAGACATTATAGATAAGCAGTAGGGCTGTGTGAAGCTTCAGTCCCTGATTTGATTCAGCGGAGATTCGGCCTGATTCGGTGGCTGAATCTCCGAATCCAAAGCGAATTGGAGGACCTTTAATCTCTTTGAATTGAATCGGTACCCTCCAAATCAATTTGGAGAGATTTTAAATGATTCAGAGATTCAGACACAGACACAGTTTTAAATGTTTTTTCTACATACCTCTAGGTAGCAGGCGGTTGGTGAATGCTGCAATGCTGGGGTGCATGGAGCATCCCACAGAAGTGCAGGGGGGCTCCCCAGCATGCTCAGCAGAAGACCTGGAAGTGGACCCAAAGCACTTCTGGTCCACTTCCGGGTCCGCCAGAGAGCA
>NW_017728993.1:21431436-21432805 GCF_001723915.1 Gavialis gangeticus | reverse complement strand
CCCCCCCCCCAGCTCCATGACTGGTGCCTCCTGGGTTGGTGGTGGGGCACCCAGGGTCCCTCTGCAGCTGATTGCCAAGCCAGGGAGGAAGTTGGGGGGAGCCCATGGCATGCTCCCCGGCAGACCCAGATGTGGACCAGAAGTACTTCTGGTCCACTTCCTGGTTCACAAGTGAGCACATGTAGAGGCCCCCCGCGCTCCTGTGGGACACTCCATGCGCCCCAGCATCACAGCCATTATGAGCTGTGCTGGTACCTGGAGGCATGTAGAAAAAACTTTTAAAGCTGTGTCTATGTCCGAATCGCTGATTCTTCGAATCAGCATCGAATCTTCAGATTCAGGCCAAATCTGTATCTGAATCTGAATTGAATAGGGCCTGCTTTGCACACCCCTAGTAAGTAGGTCATAGACCGTCCCTCTGGGTTAAGTCAATACCCTTTTAAATAAATTGAAAGATAAATGGCAGTAAGCTCTCTGAATTTCCAAAGGGAGAAATCTGACAAACTAAGAGGAAGGTAAGGCTAGCTCAGGTGTTTGAATGAAGAGTTTTGGAATTTCCTCAGGTTCAAATTGCTAATGCCAGGAGGAATTTCTGTCTGAAACAGAGGAGAACGACCTGTGTGTACTACTCCATCACAAGATACCTCTGTAAACGGGGCAAATGCAACAGCAGGAAAAGAGCAGACAAGGTTCTTTGGGTGAATCTGATATCATTTATTAGACCAACTTAAATAGTTGGAAACATTTTTCTTACTAAACTTAGCAAGCAACAGTAGGAAAAGATGAACTCAAACTGGAACAGGACTACTAGACTGCTTAAGGGATGGAAAAACCCATCCTGTGAGAGGAGATTAGAAGAGGTTGACATGTTTGATCCAGCAAAATAAAGTCTGGACAATGATGGAGAAGACCTATTTAAGCTAAAGGACAATGTTGGTACAAGAATAAGGGGCTATAAAGGAGCCATAAGCAAATTAGAACACGGTTCCTAACCATTCAAACGTTTTCTGATCATAGAAACAGAGTCACACACACAAAAAGAACTACTTTTAAGATGAACATTGATACATTTCTGGAGCTCAATAAATATCATGTAATACCTTTAGTAGCAGATGGCCAGATTCAGAAGGTCCTTGCAGTCCTTTCTTTCTTTTATAATGATCCTGATGATGTCAGCTTAGGGAAAACGCCCGTGAAACACAAAGCAGTTATAAGATGGCACAAAGCTGGAGCTTCAGATTTGGAAACTTCAGTCTGGCTGTCTCGTGGGAGGAAAGGTATAGCTGCAAACCCTAGGATCCAATACCATCCTTTTTTTACCATTTTGGTTTTGACTTGCATTCAGGAATGAAAAGTGAACTGTTTTGTA
>NW_017728993.1:21422290-21426436 GCF_001723915.1 Gavialis gangeticus | reverse complement strand
GTCCTTTTTTTACCATTTTGGTTTTGACTTGCATTCAGGAATGAAAAGTGAACTGTTTTGTAGCTCAGATGCAGCTAGAAAATTGGAGGTTACAATGCAGGTGCACTGGACAAGCTTACAAATGTACTATTGCGCTGATCAGGGAAGTGCCTTGTGAATGATGTTAGGAAGGGATAAGAAACACAGGGTATCCATGGGAAATGTAGCAGAACTGAATGCTGTGGAGATTTCATCTAGAAGTTTTTGCTTGAAGACTGAGATTACCTTGAAGTGAGGTTTCCATCAGAAGGAAATTGGGGGGTGGAGGAGAGGGGGAAGGATCCCCTCCTCTTTTGGAAATCTCAGCCAAAGATCACACAGTTTAGGCCATAATTAGTTTGTACCTCTCTGCTTGAAGGCCTGATGTGCCTTGTAGCGAAAGAGCCATAAGTATAACATAGTACTCTGCCAGTTCTTGCTGCTCTAGCCCTTTCCAAGCCAGGTTTGAAGTGGTCCCCGCATCTTTGTTTTGTCCTAACAGAGCAAGACAAAATCTTCTTTGTGTGAGTCCATTCTGCAAAGGCAGACAAGGATTGAGGCCTTTTCCAAATGGGTGATGAAGGGACTTTTTGTGGGTGGAATATGGTTTTGAATAGTTTTGACTGTAAGGCATAATTGCCTGTGGCATCTGGTCTTTTCTACTCCTGAATGATGGTAAGAGGCTGCAGACATGGGCTGTGAATATTTCTCCATCCTGGATGAGAAGGGTGAAGCTGCACCTGTCAAGCAAACACCTGCTTGAGTGCGAGAGGGCTTAGCAAAGTGAGCAAAGGTCTAAACTGACCTCCTTTCCCATTTAATCAGCATTCAGTTGAATGGCCTTCTAAGCTTATTAGATCTCCAGAAGGTTTTCAAGCAATACCTGGAAAAAAACCCCAAAACCTCATGTATAATAGAAATGGGAAATATAGAAAATAAAGCTAGATCCTAAAACAACCAAAAATGGGAACAAGCACATTCTTCCCTTTGCCAGTCATTTTCAATAATGGACGAGCAATCTAGTTCACAGATTTGAAGACCACAAAAGGGCTTATCTAGTCTGGCCTCCAATGTCACACAAACCATTTCACCTTGCTACCACTGCATGGTGCACAGTGGCTTCGGTTTATACCTCTTTATACATTATTGTTCACTTCGCTTCTGATTGCACTTTTAGCTTCTGATAAGGGCCAATAAGCAGAAGTGTGGATGCATCCTTTTCTTCTCCTAACATTTCCAGCCTCCCTAGAAGCACCCAAACTCAAGGAAGAAAGCCCATTCTCTCAAGCCTTCTAGTCCAACTGTGCTTATCCAAGAGCTCTGAAGACATCTCAGGAGTATTTGAATCCTGTCTAGCTTATCCAAAGCAAAATTATGCTCTGAACCTATCTGAGGTACGGTCGTGGTGAGCTTTCAGAGAGGAATTTACAAGCCTGGAGCAGTTTATAGTCAAGAAAGCTTTCCAAGAAATAAACGTAGGAATAAATATTTATCTCCTCTTTCCAAATCTCAGGCTTGTACTGAAATAATTATCTTCCGTTTTAAGTTCTATTTATTTAGAGCTCTATCTGGCATGAGAAAGCAGGCCCAGATTTAAGTAATAGGCACCTCGTGTCTAGTGAGTACAGGGGGACATCATAAATGTTAGCATGCTCTAGGTATTGCAGCGCTCCATTAGAGCCGATGTGCAGTTCTGGACCTGAGAAGTGTGTTTGGGAATATAATAGATGTGGTAAAGTCTGGTGCCAGATCGGAGTATTTCAATCACGTTTGGAGTCTTGTATTGCTGAAATGTTTGCTAATGACCCAGATGGAAATAACATTCATACCACAAGTTAAAGACCTGGTTGGTGGTTTTCATCTAGAATTAGACATACTTGCCAGAGACCGTTTTTCCCACTGATTTCAGTTTTTGAACAGTTGATTTTAATAAAAGAAAAATGACTTTCTTGAGTGAACAAGGAAGTCATGTCTCCCAAGATTTTCCAAAGAGGGCCAGCTTCCTGAGACATTCCTGACACCCCAGTTTTGTTTTGCCGATAGCCTTACTTGCTATGCTTTTGTTTATTATACTTCCTCCTCTCAAAAAAGTCGTTCATGTTAATGATAAACTGGACGTGTCTATAACTCGCTCTCTCCAGATTTCAAAGCAGAGGCCCTACCTCCACAACTAGTGGAAATCAACACAATGGTAATTCCCAGTTTACCCAAGTATTGGCAATACTCTTGGTTATTGTTATTATGTATTTGTTAGAAAGAGTCTAATATTGCTTAGGAACTCCAAACCAACATCAGGGCTCTGCTGTGCAATCTGCTGTACATATGTGTAGCAGGAGTTAATTCTTGGGGCAAAGACCAACCAAATTAGTGGTGGGAGAAAGGCAGTATTTGTTTTCTTCATTTTTACCAATGTGGACTTGAAGCAGAGTGAGATAAAGGGCATGTATATGTAGTCTCCCTAGTGTTCTTGGATGCTGCCAAGAATTTATCCACGCCCATGTGCTCCTGACCCATACCCACCAAGACAGAACTAGCCAGAAATGAGACTGATGTTGCCGTAAGGATGAACCCTCCTACTGCTCTCCAGCCTACCAGAAACAGAGATCTTGAGAGCAGTGGTGATGGACAGCCCTCCAAACAGCTTCCTTGCCTTATTTCTGGGCTTGGGGCAGCAGGTCAGTGAGACCCGGCTTTTCAGCAGTGCATTTTCACAAGCACCCCAGAAACAGTATAGATATGGCTAAAGCGACTTGCCCAAGGTATGCTGGGAATCTGACAGTGTCAGGAACTGATTCTCTTGAATCCTAGTGTTCAGTTTTATCACAAGACTCCTCTTAACACATAGGCTAAGGTGCATTGAGTTTAGGCACATGTAAATTCACATGTAGACGTGCCCTGCATTTGGATCTTGTATGGTGACCCCTAACTGCCACCCGAAGACACAGTAGGATACCATAGGACTTGCATTAAGGTGGTTTATGGGTGCATCTATACATACACACCTTAAGGCGCCTTAATGCAGCTCGCTGGGCAAATGCATTTGCAGCTTGCCCCGGGCAGCACCCTGGACAGCCCCCAACATGCACAGCCACACTGGGGCCTGCAAGTAGCGGGCAGGTGTCGTGCTGGCAAAGTGTCCAGGGGCAACGTGAACAATTAGCACATACCTGTCCAGGGAACACAGAAAAAGGTGTGAGGCACACCCAGGGGCTGTGGGGTCTATCAGCGGCACATGTGGAGCTGGAGCTGCTGGACTACAGCCGGAGGTGGCTCAGCTCCAAGCAAGCAGTGGGTGCGCTCAAGCCCCCAGGCTGTGTCTAGTGACTCAAGGCAACTACACCCAGTGCTGGGCCTGGCTGCAGAGTACCAGCCCACCTGGTGCCCCAAAGCCCATGGCAGTGTAGGCGGACAGTGCAGCCCAGCACCATCTAAGGGAGTGGGAGCCTATAGTCCCCCCAGATGCGATCGGCCTGGCTTCATCCCCAGCCCCAGCCCTGGCTCTAACCTTCTCCCTGTGTTCCTGCTTCCCTAATGTTGGTCAAGCACAGGCTGGAGCCAAGCCTGCTCAGCCCCATGCTGCCACTGGGTGCTGCCAAGAGGAAGAAGTGGTGAGTGCTGTTCTCCAAGAGGCAGACACTGGAGCTGAAGCAATGGTTCTGGTAGCAGCAGTGGTACCTGTCGGTGTTGAAGAAGTCCCAAGTTGGTCGGCACACCAACAGGTATGTCTGCTGCCAGAACTGCTGCTTCATCGATTCATAGATGCCAGGGTCGGAGGGAACCTCAACAGATCATCGAGCCCAACCCCCTGCCTAGGCAGGAAAGAGTGCTGGGTCAGATGACCCCAGCCAGGTGCCTATCCAGCCTTCTCTTAAAGACCCCCCAGGTAGGGGACAGCAACACCTCCCTTGGAAGCCCATTCCAAATTTTGGCCACCCTTACCATGAAGAAGTTTTTCCTGATATCCAGCCTAAATCTGCTCTCTGTCAGTTTGTGACCATTGTTCCTTGTTGCCCCAAGAGGCGCCCTGGGGAACAGAGAATCTCTGATCTTTTGCTGCGCCCCCCTAATGAATTTGTAGGTGGCCACATGATCACCTCTCAGCCTTCTCTTGCGGAGGCTGAAGAGGTC
>NW_017728993.1:21416725-21417290 GCF_001723915.1 Gavialis gangeticus | reverse complement strand
GGCAGCACCCAGCAGCATTTTGGGGCCCCGCGAGTTCAGCTCCAGCCCGCTCAGTCGATATACACAGTGTTAAATGCCTTAAGGCATCTACGCATCCCTTAAGGCGCCTTAACTATTCACACCTAATTTGATACCTGCTTGATGCAGGTATCAAATTTAGGTGCAATTAGGCTAAAATCACCATTTTTAAGGCACATTAAGGGTGCGCACGTATAGACCCGCGTCCTTCTTGTGTCTTAAAAATGGTGATAAGCTAATCACACCAAAAACAGGCACATATAGACACGCACAGAGACCAGCCAGCTACTGTATAAATCTGTTACCATCAGATTTTTTAAAAATGACCGGATCCTGAATCCATTTGCCCTAATCCTGACCCGATCCTTTATATTTGAAGTTTTAAAAAGGTTGGATTTTTAAAAAATGTACTCAATGAATGCTGATCAGAAAATAACATTCGCATTCTGCAGGAGTCACTGATGATGTGAACTTTGGTTCACAAAAGCTTGTGCTCTCTCTCTCTCTCTCTCCCTCCCTCCCTCCCTCTCTCTCTCTCTCTCTCTCT
>NW_017728993.1:21385586-21416607 GCF_001723915.1 Gavialis gangeticus | reverse complement strand
TATATATATATATATAATTTAGTTAGTCTACAAAGGTGCATCTCTACCTCACCTTGACTGACTGCAGACTAACATGGCTAACTACCTCTCTCCAAACACATTTTCATTCAGAATCAAAAAAGCTACCAGCATTTCAGGCAGCACAAAATTGATGCACTGGACCATTTTGTTTAGACCTCATTGAAATATGACCCCATAACTATGTGTTTTATGTACTAATAAATGAAAGGCATTATTAAATGCAATATGTAAAAATGCAAATGAAATTGGATGAGGCTAACTTAATGTTTCAACATCATGCGTGATAAAACAAGCATGTTTGAAATGACTTACGTCATTTTTCTTGGTGAAAATATGGTCAAATTCAACATATTCCCATGAAAGTTTCCAATTTTGGCCAAGCTGATCTCTAGGATCGACAGCTACTTCACTGACATTTTTTGCAATGAGCTCATAACTTTCCACTGTTGTTTTCCTCCTTTTTGCTTCCAGCTAGAAGAAAAAGTAAGTGTATCAAAATACCACAGGAAACGTTGCCTTGACTTTCAGTAGCACCTGAAGTCTCACAAGGGGGCTTGTTCTCATGAAATTTCCAGGCCTGATGTTGAGCCAATTAATCTAATCACATACTTATTTGTAGCAAACCATCCAATGCTTTGAGGTCGATCCATTCCTCTACCAACTGCATGAACTTCTGCTGTTGCTCATTAGCCTTTTATTTTTCAGGACAACTCTAGCAAATATATGATACACAAACAGAGCTGTCTTATGCAGACCTGGGTTCTTTGACTTATTCTGGGATTTTTATACCATCACCCTATGAAGGCCTGGATGCTAAAATAATGCGACATCATTCATGCACTATAAAGACAACACATTCATTTTTTACTCCTTTTATCTGCCCTCCAGCAGGCCCATGGCTTCAGCTGATGAGGCTCAAAAGTCCGAATGGAGAAAGGCAGACGAGATTTTTTGGCTAAATGTGATATCTTTCATTAAATCAACTGAGTAGCTGGAAAAATTAAGTGAATGGAGACAGAGAATTGATGCCATTCCCTGGAGATAGATAGGGGGTGGAGGTATCCGACAAAGAGACGCCACAGTTCCATATGTGATGGCTTCTGACCTGAGAAGGGTCTTCTGTCAGTCGAGGCAATTAGCACTTCCAGGAAGCATGTTACCGGGTGTTTACTTACATCACAAAGGGATATTTTGCAGTGGCCTCCAAGGTGCAAGATGCCGGCAGTAGAAATTGTGTGCCTAATTTTGTACCCTATGCTAGACACCGTTGTCCGGTCTGAGCACACCTCCGTTCTAACCAACAATTGTGAAGCTTCCTCAGGTGGAAGCCATACCCACTTCTTCACCGTCTGTGGTCCAAGCATCACCACTACAACTCTCTGCTCTGCCACAAGTAGCTGTACAATGAATGCTGTCACAAAGACCAAGTCAAGCAAGGAGAAAGAGCTATCTTGAGGCCCTCAAAGGGAGGTCCACGGGTTGTGGGAGAGGGAGGGGAAGCTTTTATTATTCATGTCCTGGCTGCAGCTATTCTATAAATAAATAGAACTATTAATCCAGCATCTTTCCCATGCATTAAATTAACTTTAAACCCCTTACATTAAAAGACACTTTCAGCACTTGCAGTGCAAGATGTGTAGCATACATGGTATTAAACTGCTATCAGTGTTTCAGGGGTCTGGCTGGCACATTATCAAGCATTTTACAACATAACAAGTTGCCAAATTCCCAATTAAATGAACTGCTCGGTATATTATTCCAAGCACTTAAAGCAGGTTATATTTTTTAATTTGCCATTTCATCTAGTGCAAAGATCTGCTTTGAATCTTGGAAGCTTTTGATCAGCCCAGTTAAAACAAAGGGCTGATTAGGGGCATATCCTCTATCTGCACAGAAATATTATAAACATTGTAACTTAGAGGAGTAGCATTTTCCATTTTTTTCTCCCTCAATGTGCGCATGACTAGTTGTGTATGAACTCTTTTGTTAGTCATAGACAGGAGCATCTACATGAGATGTTTACTGCAAAGTTTCCTAATTAGGTCCACAGTAAATGTTTTGGTGTCTATTAGGCCGCAGGAAACTAATAAACTCCTCGTCAGGTTAGTACTTGTAAATATAAATACTATCCTGCTATGGAGTTTTTTACTTTGCAGCAACATACATGTTGATGCTGCTGGGGCTGGCTGGGACATGAGGGCACTTCAGTGCAAGGGGCTGCTAGCTGGCTAGCCCCACGCTGCAGCACACTTGTGCCCCAGGCAGCCCCTCTGCAGCACGTTGAGTCAAGTTGGAGTAGCCCCGGGCTGGCAGGCCCATACCTCCTGCTAGCTGGGGCTGTGACCCAGCTCAACATGCTGCGGTCCTGGGCACACATTCAAATAGTGCGCCCAAGAGCACTAAACTCCAGCGTGATATGCAGCGGAGTTTATTGCTGCAAATTAATTGTATGTGTAGATGAGCCCAGCATATGGTAATAAAGAGCCAAATCAAAGGTCTAGACCTGGATCTCACAAGTTCCTATTGTCCAGGATGTTTAAATTCAGAACATCCATTTAGTACATAGCCGGGCCGTTCTAGAGCATGTACAGATGAATACATACAGTGGTATAATTCATATTGGTTTTGCTATGTGGAGATAAATAACACTATGACCTGGGCCAGAGATGTGCAGATGTTGCAGGAGAGTTGCATACACTAGGTAGCTACTTCTGTACCTCCGCATTAAGTGGTAAAGAGCAGACACTAACTTATTTACCCTTTCAAGCAGCGACCCCAGGATACCTGGTTCAGACAGATGAAATCTAAACTGGTGAAATTACATTGGTAAAATGTTACCCCAGGTTCTTTCTCATTTTGCCAGGCAAAGTTACTCCAAGTTAAGGGTTTGTGTCATGTGTCCTCCACTTTTCTTACATCATGTAAGTGGTGTAGATGTGTTATTTGTTCAACCCCGTGAGTAAACTCTCAAATGGTGGAAATGACCTTTACAGAATAAGAGCGACTAAGGGCTGCTGGAAGGCTGGCATGAAAAGCAAGAGGAATGCATATCCAAACTGATCCTAGAGGAAAGCTGCAGATGTGTCTTGCAGTTGTATGAACAAAGGAGTTCAACAAGAACCAAAATGATACAGATGTCAGTACAAATACAAAACTGGTTGATCCTCAGATGGCAATTCATAGCACAAGTCCTGATGGGATGGCCTGGGAAGGAAGAGAAATAAGTTGTTTTTTGCATCTATGGCAGCCAGGGGTGAGGTTTAACAGCATATGTATTTACTGAAACTTCTCCCTGCTGTGATTATAAACCTGGCAAGCCCTCTACAGTGCATCATTAATATGCAAGATGTGAACAAACTGTGTCATTTCCCAAAGACAGCCATTCTTGTAGTGGTTTTAACAATTTTGGTAGGCAAGCAAGCCAGCCAAGCCGCAAAGAAAACAATGGCTCATTGAACAGCTGGGCATGTTACTGGAAAGACAATGCCTCTACACTCAACCAGAGCATTGGCCTATAAACTCTATTTATGCAGGTGTAAAATGGTCCCTGCCATTGGAAAGAGTGTGCACTCATTGTATTACACATTCTTTCCTTCCGTCGGCATCCTGTTTAAACAGACCAAGCGCAAAAGGGATGCCTGCTATTCATTTGCAGTCCCCTCATGAGGATGTGAAACTTAATTGTATAATTTATGCAGAATAAACTGAGAAACGGCTGCTATTCAAGAGAACCTGCGAAGGCCCCAGTGGAGGTTAAGGGCATGAAATATTGGATCTAGCAGGAAAGATAACAAAGTCTGATAGTTTTGTCACTTTCTTTCCCCAGGCCTAAGTAATTGCTCTTGTATGCGGAGAGGGGAAATTTCTAGCAGCAGTCAAAGTAACCTCTGGAGTTGCTCCACTAAAGTCAATGGAGTTTACGCTGGGTTTTGGCCCAGTGCTTTTTTTCACGTGCTGTGGAATATTAAGACATTTGTCAAAAGTAGAGGCAGCTTCTTATGGTTATTTGTTTAGTGCCAACAATATACCCACCTCTGTTAAAGTCAGAGGGAAAAAAACCAGGAGCTCTACTTGAGGACTCATGCAACCAAACTGGCATTACTGGAGTCCCTACCATAGTGCAAGGTACAGCACAAACTCAATCCAAGACAATTCAGTTTAATTCTCTGTACCCAAAGTGATTGCAGTCTAAAGGCTGGGAAGGCAAAGAGAACACAAGAGAGGTGAAGTGATCTGCCCAAGGTTGCACAAAAGGTTGGAGATAAAGGTAGGGTTGGATAAAGGTAGGGTTGAATAACAGACTAGGAAAAAGGCTGGCAGTTTCCAAAGCCTTCTTCATATTACTGCAGATGGAACTGAATTCTTGTTTGCAACAATGGAGATCTTGCAGCAAAGGAAGCTTGGAAGATACACACATAGCCTGCACAAGCATCGGGGAGTGACGGGAAATGGTAGATAGGAACCAGAAAAGAACTGAAGACCAGGCTTGGCCTTAGTAGGGTGACTTAAGGTCAAAGGAAGGGCCATTCAATGGATCCTTATCAGTGGTTTGCTTAATCTTTATGGTTGACCCTGATATAGGAACAAAGATCATATATGGCACAGCTTAACCTGGTTATGTCATGCTGAGAGTGTACTCATGCAGATATCTGCCCACCATCACACCTAGTTTCTGAAGGGAGAAGGCGTCCATTGCAGTCCAAAGCTCTCGTAATATTCCATCCTTCACATTAGGTCATGTCTAAATAGTAAAGCACATAGTATATTTTAATTAGCCTGCTTAAGGGCATCTGCAGGACTCATTATTCTGACCTTACTCTCACACGTTTGTGCTGCGGGTGCAAGCATCTTATTTTATTTAACTGGAGAGAAAAAAAGTATTCAGGCTTTGTTTCAGTTTGTAAGGCTGTCTGAGTATGAGTCAATCACTACATGTTAAATAGGGGGTTTACCTCTGCAGATGCTTGGATGGAAATAACTATCACAGAATCATAGAAAATGAGGCTTGGAAGGGACCTTAGGAGGTCCCATCTAGTCCTATCCCCTGCTGAAACAGGACCATCCTCAACTTTATCATAACAGTTGAGGCTTTGTCTAGCCAGGTCTTAAAAACTTCCAAGGATGGAGATTTCACAACATCTCTGGGTAACTTGTTCCAGTGTTTTACCCAAATAAGCTTGTCATGTAATATTATGACTGTTAAGAATGCAAGCAGTGACCCAAAATTCACAAGATAAACCAAGAGATTTCATAAAGAAGTCCATAATGTCAAAAATATTCTGGCCTGTCATGGACTTTCTTAGTTCTCTGAAACAAAAAAAAATTGCTCCTGTATTTTTCCATTGTCAAAAACAAGTGAAAACTAAGAGTTGGCATTTCCTAGGGGTGCCTTGAGTCTAAAAAGGTAAAGAGCTACTGGAATAGACACTATCACTGCAAGTTGTTGTGCACTTGAATATTATTAGGGCTCTTGGCAAAAGTTCTAATACAGAAAGTGGGGTTTTGTCAAAACCAGAGTTTTCTTTGTGGAGTGGTTGGGCTTGTGATGAGATTTTCTATTGGGTAAATCAAAATGCAGCATTTCATTTTGGGATAGCATGCAATTAAACTTTTGGTGTGTAGGTGGTAAAAAAAATATTTTATTTTAAGTCAGTGTGATTCTCTCTCTCTGCATTCAAAGAGGATGCTAATAGAAATCATTGTCCTCAGTCCCCCCGGCCCCATTCTTTCCAGGAGTCTTGAGCCTAATATTTTTCCCTATGATGCATTGTGCTCTTCCTTTAAGTGATCTGCTGCCATGAGCCATGGGTTCCTTTTGGTTTCCAGATAAATTTTTTAGGAACTTCTCTTTCTGCAAAAAGTGTCAATGTTTTTGACTTTGTCTCAATTTAGGCCAAAAACAAAATGTTGCAATAGAGAATGTCTGTATTCCAATCCACTGTATTCATGATTTCCGTGTTTCATGATAGATTTATTCAGACCACTAAGTTACTTGGGGGGGGAGGAAAATTAAATCCTACATTCTGAGAAATGATGCACATACTGGGGCTTAGCCAAAGGTTGAGAGTGATGAAAGGGACAATTTTGTAGAAACATTTTTTTTAGGTTTGCAAAAGTCAAGCAAAAGGCAGAAGTGTCCAGGATGTTATTGCCTTAAGAGATGAAGTTCTTTCACACTAGGATCAAAACTATTTAAAGGACTTAATTCTTAAACCTCAGACAACTCTACAATGTGGGTGAACACCTTACTAGCATGGCAACTTTGACACAACCTGAGTTTAATGTCCTCCCTTGAGGCCATTCATTGAGCTGGGGCAAGAGGATAACCCAACTCTCCTGATTCTCCATTCCTTGATCTACCCTTTGTGCTTCTGGTCTTGTAAATTGAGGTATTCATCCAAACCTAATCTGAACGTTTGATCTTTGTGGTTATGCCAGATGAGCTGGAAATCTGATGAGAACTGTGTCAGAAGTCGAGCATTGGAGGCTAGACAGAGACATTTGTTTCACTTGTTTTATTCTGACATGTACCTAAATTGAAGTCAGATTATCTTTAAGACAGGCAGCTCTAAAGCAAAAAACTTGGAACAAACTGTCTCCTGAAAGGCAGAAGGATGAGCTAGGGAAAGACGCATGACATGTAATTTGGAGGACCTTTCCAATAGCTTCTGTGCAGACGGAGGTCTCCCAGTAGCACGGATCTGACAGGATTGAAGGGAAGATCAAAGGGAACAAAACTGGAATGGCCCAAATGAGAAACTCGTTTTAGCTTAAAAAGGTTAGAATAATAGTGGACTGAGCTGTGTGAGGGATAAAGCTGCACCTGTAGCAATGTGAGAGGGACAGACATCCTGTTAAAGATGCTCCACTTGCTGTGATTCTTCAAGCCAAGCTACTGCTTACCAAATCCCATGACAGACTGGGTGCATCTACACATGCGCTTTAATGCACATTAGCCTATCTTAATGCGCATTAAAGAATCACAAAAAGAATTGTGCACTTTTGCTAATACACATTAAAATATTACGCTAGTGCTCCTTTTTCTAGTATTTCACAATGGAGGGTGCCCATAGACAAGTGCAAAGGCTGCTCTGATGCTCAGGAATTCCAGTGCATTGGAGCAGACTCGATTAATTGAGCAATTACCGCACACTGGCAGCCTCCAGCATCTCATGTCTCAGCATCCCTTTGCTTAAAAACGGCAGTGGGGACACTTAAACTAAAGCTCATCGAACAAGCTTTATTTCAAGTGCCCCAGCCACTGTCTTCAAGCATGGGGAGAGTGGTACATGGGAGGTGGTGGCGCTTTAATTAAAGTGGCTCTTGGAGCCACTAATTAAAGTGCCGCCCCCCACCCCAATCCCTGGAGCATGTGTAATGGGAAGCCTGGTAGTTATACCTGTCAATCTTCTAATGAACCAGAAAAAAAATATGGAGTAATAATGGAACTGATTCATCTGGAAGTAAGGAGGGAAATACCTGTCAATACAGATTTTTGTAAAATAGGTTCTGTCAACGTTGATACCTTTATTATGAAGACAGATTATCTTTAGTATGTGATGACAGGTTTGGTTGATAAATATAACATCACTGGCACTATTAGAGGTGGGTAGAGCTTCTGCCTTGGTTTAACACCAGATTTTGATTAAGAAACTGGGAAAAGTCATAACTGACATGGCGTGCGTTCAGAGGACTAAGCTGGCTAATCAACAAATGCAATCATCGTCCAGTGGTTATGCTCCTAATGCAGGCCTGCAGGGACTGGTTCTTTAATATGTAACATTTCCAACACCAACCTGGAAGACAACACAAACTCATTACTGAGATAAAGGCTGCGTATGACACAGATCAGGGCAGTGGTCAACCATGGAGGGGACAGGGCACAGCTACAGAAGGGCAGGTTGCTGCTACAGGTCACTTCTAGTTCACTTGGTAAATGGAGCATAGGGTAACCCACTATGCATTTTAATCTAGCTAAATGTAAAGTTATATGTCCTGGAACACAAATGATAGGAGTAGGGTGCGGGGGGGAGATGCTGAAAAGGAGTTGGGGCCATGGTGAATAATCAGCTGAACATGAGCTCCAAGTGAGTCACTGTTGCCAAGAAAGCTAATGCAAACTTGGATGTACAAATAGGGGAATCTTGAGTAGGAGTAGGGGGATTATGTTACCACTGAATTTGGCACTGACTGCAACCCCAACTGCAACACTGGGTCCAGTCCTGGTGTCCATAATTCAAGAAGGCTGCTAATAAACCGGAGACAATTCAGAGAAGAGCCACAAGAATGATTACAAGAATGGAAAACTCATCTTCCAGTGAAAGTCTCCAGGAGCCCCATCTATTAACTCATCAAAAATATGGTTAAATGGAGATCTAAATACCTACAGAGGGAATAGAAAATTGATCTTAAAAGGTCGCTCCATCTAGCTGCCAAATATGTAACAAGATCAAATGGCTGGGAGATGAAGCTGGATAAATTCAGACTAAAAATAATGAAGTGCACATTGTTAATTCTGACAATTAGCCATTAGAACAACTAACCAAGGGGCTGTGGTAAATGTGCTGGTATTGGCAATTTTTATTTTTATTTTTCCCCCCTGAAAGATATGCTCTAGTTCTAAGAGGCATCAGCTCAGGAGAGTCTAAGGGTGTGTTGGTTGTACAACCCATTGTACTAAGTGATTGCTAACCAATGGCCTTTTTAATGTATGAATCCATGAAAGAGCTGATACTCACAGGTACCTGAAAAATTCTGAAGTATATTATTCAGAGTACATCTAAATTATACTACTTGTCAAATATCGACTACCACTAACATGTCACCTGCATGAGGAACTTTAAAAGGTAGGGCTTAAGGGGCTGTTAATGAGCAGAGTTCTTCTCTAATTAATGCTTATCTGCCTTAATGAAGATTTCCTAATGAAGAAGCCCTACCAATACAAATCAAAGTATAATGTTTCTATAGTTGGGGCTTTTTAACAATCCTTTTATAGGAAATAATAGCATTGCCATCAGTGCCAGATTAGGCTTAAGCTACTTAAGCTACAGTTTAGGGCCTCACAATATAAGGGGTCTCTAGATAAGAAAAATAATGGACAATATGACAAAAATATACATCTGTATGGCTCTACAGTTATTATGCACACTGAGTTCATAAATTTGTGCAGAAATAACAATAATTCATCTTAAAATTTCATGAAAATCCATTTTCATGCATTTTTGTGGATTCTTTTTATCATATGGGGCCTCTTGAGACAGACACAGTTTAGGGCCTCAGCATGTCATAATCCGGCACTGATTGTCATGGTATTTTGTTGGATAGCTAAAAAAAAAACAATAATTTTTATCCAGGGTATTGTTTGTCTAGAAAATCCTATAGGTCATGTAACATGGTTTCTGTAGGTCATTTGGCTTGATCCACATTTAATTTTGTTCAGCCAGTTGTCATGAACTATTCCAAAAGTCATGTGGCTTTGGCTTTTAGGTATGTGGTATTCCCAAGCTAGATAAAATAAACCCTGGACAAAGTGGCTGTGCGCGTGTGTGTGTGTAGGGGAGGAAGAGGGGGACTTACGCTCTGTTTACAAGCATGTGGATCTTGTCTCTTTTTGCTCTTTACACAGTAGGCAAGAACTACCTAGACATCCTAGTTTCCAAATAACCATGCCTAATAATGACCTACCACGTGAAAATATACTATGTACACTCCAAATGGTCTAGCTACGATTAAAATGGAGAACACAGTGAGTGCCACTAGAGGCCTCACAAATGCATTAAAGAAAAAATTGAGGCAAGAATTATTTGGGGGGGGGGGGGATGATATTTTTTATTGGGACAACTGTATAGTTGGGATAGAGTTTGACAATCTTTCCGATGCAAAGCCGCCTTCTTCAAGAATCTTCTTGAAGACCCATGACGCTGCCATGACAAAGTGATCCTATTAGAGGCTCTGCTCATGGCATTTGAGCTGGTGCATACAAATTCTTAGGGTCTGGCTTTGATGAATGGTTTCTTGTGTTCTCTCTCACATCATTTCTGGGTACGCGGCTCGTTCTGGGGTGGGACAGAGAAGCCGGTTCAAAAAACATAGCCACACAACAACACCCCCCCCACCCTTGGCGCCTTAGCACAGGACTTCAGTATACCCCTTACCTTCATGAACCTCGAGCGTGGGGCTCTAATTGGATTATCCAGGTGGGTCACCAAAGTGCCTTTCCTTAGTCATTTGAAAAGTGCAGTAAAATTGTTTCTGTGCCCTGTGAGTCACATGTGCAAAAGTGAAGAAACTATAAATTAAGGTACCGCTGCTTAGATCACTGGAGGGGGGCTCAGAGGACTTGAACCAAGACTCCAACTCTGCCATAGTTTCCCCAGCCATCAACAGGGGATGACAATCCTAACCTGAACTTTGAGATCTACTTTCCAAACAGATACATAAGTATTAGGTAATATTGTTAGCATAAGTCAGGAACAAAAACAGGCAAGAGGCCTGCTAAATTAGGATATATTGGAATAGCTCAATCCAGCTCCAATGCCATATGCTTAGGTCAGCTTTGGGGCGATGCCGTGGTTTTCCATTGTACGTCTATCCCTTACAATGCTCCTCCAGACCCTTTCCAATAAGCATGTGTTTTTTGTGGTAGTGGTCCTAGAATTGGAGGAGAAAGCCAGTGGGGGAGAGGGGATGCCTCAATAAAGCCTTGTTATAGGGCTGGCTTGCAAAATGGCAGCCAAAAACAAGCCCGGCCTGATCAAAAGACGTCAAGTGCTCCAGCTTCACCTCCAAGCCTCTAGGCAATCGAGCAGGAAACTGAAGAACTCGTTATTGCAGGAAAATTCAGCCCGATCACCAAAACAGCCAAGCAGTTTTGTCCAAATCATCCAGCCCTCCCACATAAAGAAAAAACACAACAAAAAACAAACCCCTCTCCGCATCGGCTCTTGAAACGGGTCAGCAATTTTTAATATCCGGTAACTCTTCTCTCTCTCCATACGTTAACGTTTCTCTCTCTCCTCTCTGCTCCTATCCGCACATTCCTGTGCTGGAATGAAGAGGGGGTGATTTGTTCGTGAGACCTGGCACCACATAATTCAGTCTGAATCGAGGGGAGGAACAGCCCGGGAAGGCCAAGAGACATAGGAAATGCCTTCTTGAGAAACCGCTTAAGCCGTTAAAAACATCTTCTGGTGGAAGGGGGGGCGGAGAGGAAATAACAATCTCAGATCCAGGATCTCCTGTGCGAACGAAGGAGAAGAACAGAAAACAGGTGAAGGAGTTGGCGTGGTGAGAACAGGAAGCATGTGTTCGGGTGAGCACGGCACCTTTCTCAGCGATCTTTATTTTTTTTTTAGCTAGGTTCGCTGCAGTCTGCCAGAATGAACTGACGCAGATTGATGCTGTCGGCGGCGCGGGGGATTTACAGCCTGCCAGTGGGGTTTTTCTCATCATACGTCAAAGCCTGGGCTGTGTAAGGCATGCCCCGATCATGCTAGCCTACATGAATTCTCTTGCTGCAGACATATGTGCAGAAAGGACCGGGACTGCTTGAAACCTGGATGCATCAGGAAAGCAAAATGTCTAGAGGGTGGTCTCAAGTGCCATGAAGAGAAAGATGCTCACCAAGCTTTATTCAGTAAATGAATGTGAGACTTCCTGTACCTGCCTGCTTTGGGCTTCCCTTCTCTTGTGTTACTAGAGCCTAATATAATGATTGTACTGTTTCCCCTTTTTGAATTGCACAGCGAGCTGGTACTTGGGGTCTTGCAGGTTGTTTCCATACTGGTGCAGAGATCAGACACTTCGTTGGTGCAATGCTGTTCATTTGCAAGGACGTGCAAAGCCCCATTTCTTTGAACCCAGTAGGTATCAGCGGGAGAGGCCTCTTTGCATCCCAAGCCCTTTTCCAGCTGGCTGCCTGCCCCCCAAAAGTTTCTCATCGGCTTTTTAGAGGATCATGCTGCAAGTGTTTCCTTGGCACTTCCTTGCTGCCTTCTCTATGTGTTTCTGCTGCTGCTTTGACACATACAGATGCAATTCCACCCCCACCCCCCTGCAGTTGTTATCCAAACCCAAGGAGACCCAGACTATATAGGTAGCCACAGTCTAGTTGTCCTGATCACTGAGAAGTGGTTTTATAGTATTTCAGCTACAGGGACATTTAAGTGGTTGATTTAGTCTGAACGGAAGATGGCACATGACCGCCAAGTTTAGTGAGGTGACGTGGCTTCCTAAACTTCTGCAGAACAACCTGGTTAGCCTGAACCAGTACTTGACATGCAGAGGGCTGGGGGTGGGAGACTGTCCATGGACTCATGTACTGAAAGCAGAGGGGACCATTTCACTGAATGCCTTTTAGGTCATTGCTGAGTCCCAAATAGTCAAGGATGCTGCTGCTGCTGCAGGAGGGGCGGTCAGGACAGCTACAGTAGGAGCACGTATAGCTGTGTGGGCCTATGAACAATAAGCATCTTTGGTCTCAGAGTTTGCAGTCAGTTTGCTGATGCCAGCCCTTTACCATGAGAGCTATTTGAAAACATTCAAGCCTTCCCTAAATGTACTTCCTTCTCTCAAGCTTCAGCTCACTGCACTGGAGCTGCATGGGGCATTCATGCATGGTCCATCCCAGGCCTTCATTATTAATGCTTCAATGGTGGATTTTGTCATTGGTCAACTCGCTGTTCCAGCACGGATAAGCCCCACCTGCAATAAGGATCCTGTAGCTGCAACATGCATCATTTTGTGCCCAAGGTGTGATGTGGCAGGCAGGTGGGCTGAGCTGCATGAAGCAGGTGGAGCAGACTAGCGTTACAGGCTGGGGTTCAAGAGCAGGGCAGATATTGCTGGGCACCTTGGTGTCACACCAAATGGTGCCTACTGACTTTATCTTGCTTAGCACCCAACAACTTCGAGGTAAAGAGACTTTTCCAACTTTTCTCCGAGTCTAACCTGCATTTAAAATGGACTGTCCCAAACAGGAGATTTTGCCACGCCTTCAAATCTCCTGTGAAATATAAACTTTCATTTCTACCCAGGAGAACTTCTACAATCTTTTCTCCAATGCCTGATGAAAGGTGTTTGTGCCCAAAAGCATGCAATTAAAGATATGACGTATTTATTTATTTTGCAAAAATCTAGTTGGTCTAATAAAAGAGATCACCTCTATGACAAGTCCTGATTTCTGAAACCTGATGCCTTCCTGAGCTCCACTCATTACTGCACAAGCACAGAATTTACCATCAATTTATTGAATCAAATCCAGCTTGCTGTTCTGCTCTTCCCCGGGCTCGGCTAGGTGAGTGCTAGAGGGCAGATGGCCCTCTCAGCCAGGCTACCTGAGCAGTACCAGCTACAAGCAGATCACTGATTTCTCAGAGCTGGGCTGAGTATATAAACTCAGGCCCTCCACAGCCTTGCTCCAGCCCTGAACACCAGCACCTGCCCCTGCTTATCCTGTTTTGCAACTGGATTCCCTGGCTCCTGAGCTCAGGCCTGACCTGGACTATGGACATGGATCTCATTTGGATTATGAATGTGACTCTGACAATCTGGTTTTGACCCCTTTGGTACAATCTTGGCGTAACCTGGATTCCCAACCAGGCCCAGGTAACCCCACACTCTGCAAGTCTGCCTACACCCCCATTCTTACAGTTAGGCTGCATCTATACATCACCATGCAGTGACAGTGCAACAGCGCCATGCTTTAATACCTCCTTTTGGAAGTATTAATGCACGGTGCTGTAACAGCCCTTACTGTGCCATTTGCGCTGCACACAGTTAGATTTTGCATCTACGTCACCGTAGCGGCATGCTATATTGGGGGAGCGCACCACCACGGTGACATAGTTGCCAATCACGTGTAGACCCATGTGATTGCTATGTCACTATAGCACACCGTATAGTGACATACTGCTTCGCTACATCACCATAGAGTGATGTGTAGACACCCCCTTAGTGACTGTAAAGATCATCCCAAACCAGTTTTAGATGCTAGAAGAAGTCCCACTGTGTGCTGCTGAGAGCACATCCAAAGACAGAAAACTAAGGCTGGGAGTACTGAAAAAAGACCTCTATCGACCCCTCTGTAGCTCTGAATGGAAATATGTAACTCAGTATGGCATATCCAAATGGAGCCATTATCCCCTGGGGATAATGCGGTAACAAGCAGAAGCAGCTATCAAATGGAAGGGGAACCAGAAAGGTCTCTACTGTGAGATGTTTTTGTCCTGCCTTGTCCTTCTTGAACATGAATGAAGTCCAGCCTTCCTATTTGTAGCTCTCAAGTATCCATCTAGGAGTTTTCCTTTCTGCAACTGATACCCTCTCACCCCACTCAAAGCCTAAATTGGGCTTTACTAGGCTCCTTACTCAGATTGAGAGTGGACACAGGTCTCCTCACCAGCCTGCAGAGCTTTTCTTTTCACCTCTTCTAGGGCTCCTAGGCTGTAGTAACCACCCTGGTTTCCTCTTCAGTTCAGCTGAGCTACCCCTTGTATAAGCAAGATGCGATCAAGCCCTTTCTGGGATCAGGCACGTTTTAGGATTGCTGAAGAAACAAAGGAGAATAAGTCATAAGAACACAATAATGTGCAGCTAAGCCTACCCTGAGGAAGCCAAATTAGTCAAGAGGGCCGGAGCAGTAGGAAGAATCAATCAGAAAGGGCTTGGATGAGGAGAATTGGGTAACTTTGCAGAGTAGTTTTTTTGCAGGGGATGAGAAGAGCATTGAGGCACATGGAGGTGGTACAGAACGTGGTATGAACAGGGGAGTTATAGGAGATGACACACAAGACGGGACCATGAAGAAATCTGATCGTGTGGACAATGAAACTGGTCCCAGTTTCCAAGCTCCCAGGACCACAAGATGAGAGGCAGCCTGCTCTGGTAGCACAGGACTGGGAGTAGGGAGACCTGAGTTTAAGTCCCAGCTCTTCTCTGTGCCTTTGTTTCCCCTCCTTCACTTTGTATGTCTCATCTTTCTAGATGGTAAACTAGCTGGGATAAGATGTGCACCAAGCACAACAGTGCCCTTTATAAAGCTATTGTCATACAAATGACAACAGTTGAGGTTGAAAGAAGAAATAACTCCATAGTGAAGTGGGACTGCAGTTTCCAGGGCCTGTTGGGATGTCTGATGAGGGAAACACTGAGATGCACAAACTCTTCAACTATGCCTTCCTCATTTTGAGGGGCAAAGAAAGGCTTCGACACAAGCTTCTTGTTTTTCTTTTTGGAAAGCAAGCAGTCTTTTCAATTAGGCAGATTTGTCACCGAGACAATAAATCTGTGGTTTATGAAAGCAAACACTCCAGTAATTAGTTCTATCCAGGAAGAAAATTAACTCTGTTTATCTTTCTGTAATTAATCACTGACCCTGTCAGGCTTACAAAGCCGCCTGTACATGGGCAGGGGGTGGGAGCGAGGTGAGTAACACATGATATACCATGATAGGACACTGGGATACCATATATCTCTCCCTGCTGTGCTTATACAACTGCCCACTTGAATTATGTGAAATAATAATCCAGGCCAAAGAGTTACAGGGCTGTGTGGTGGCTGCTACTTGAAGAAACAATAAATAACCAGGGAAACATTTGATACCCTCATTTGTATTAACCTTTTTAGCTGAGGGGATTCAACTGGCATAAGTGGGCCTCTGTTCAGTATCGTTCACTTGCCTAATTGATATCACCTCAACAATGGCATTGTACCTGGCATGATTTTGACTCAGCATCAGGAAGGTACAACAGCATGTGCCCTTCCAACCTGAGTAATTATATTAATTGTCCTTTAATCTCCCCTTGAGGTTTCATTGGGACAGTAGCAGCCTTAGGGGAGGGCAAACCAGGCGATTGTCTGGGACCCCACACGTTACCTTCCCCCCTCTCCCCCCAAATTCGCAACAATTTGGGGGGGTGGGTGAAGTTTTTGCAAGGAAGTGGCTCTATTTGCATTTTAACACTCAACTATTTACACAAATCCCCCTCTTTCTTTCTTCAACTTATTAAAAATGTTGTTTAACTATGCCTCTAAGGGGCCCCTAATGACTCTCTTGCCCAGGACCCAAACAACCCTAGGACCACCACTGATTGGGATAACACCGTTGCCACTTCCCATCCAATAAATTGGCTGCATTTCAGTGGCAGGACAGCCAGGCTTCATCTGAACTTTGTTCCATGCACCTAATTCTCAGGAGCTTGGAGGATGGCCTGGCTTTAAGTGTGGGGAAAGAGGAGACGTGTACCCTGTTCTTTGCTCTAGCACCAGCATTGTCTGAGTGTCTTCAGTAAACATGTGGCCTTGCAATAGGCTTTCACAAGTGCAAATAAGGCCAGAATCTGGCTCTTTTGCTCTCTGGCACCCGTTTTCCATTTACAGCATAGAAATAATATTGACCCATGTCACAGCAGTGTTGTTCATTCATATTAGTAAAGTGGCCTGAGATTTCTGGACAGCGAGCACTAAACAGGCGCCCAATGTCGGCACCTGAAGGCTGTGGTAAAAGGCTCTGTTTATTTGGCTTGCAGTGGTGCTACAACATGATATACATTTTTTGGTACCAAGGGACAAAATCCCCGCCTGCCACAAAAAGCAGCAAGGAATTTCAGAGACAAGCAAGATAAGAAAGCAGCTGGAGTATGAATAATGTCATCATTTTGTTGTTTGTTTTAATGACATCCATTCTTCCCCACTTACTGGTAGAAAGAAAAGGGCCTTGAGAAAGGACTTAATAAAAGCAAAGGGTATGGCCTTAGAATCACAGAAAATCAGGGCTGGAAGGGCCCTCACAAAGTCATCTAGTCCATTCCTCTGCTCAAGGCAGGATTGTCCCTGCTAAGCCATGTCCTTTATAGACAAGTTCAGGAAATTACATAGGCCTTGATCCTCAATCACATGGGAGCAGAGGGTTTAGTTTGTCCTCACCTAACCCTTGCTTGGGAAGGGGGAAGGTCACTCTGTCTCAAGCCCATCCAGCCCTTGGTCTCTTTGTTGAGGTTGACAGGATTAGTGACAGTGGTCCAGACAGGGTGGGTCTGACCCCTTACTCCCTCACTTCTGCATCCACACAAAGTTGGCATGTAATATGCTGCCTGAATGGAATAGCTAGGTCCTAAGGATCCACCCTTCGACAGTGGCTTTAGGCCAGAAGCACCTCATTTGCTTGTTCAATGAGTTGTATATGATAAAGAATTGGCATGAGGGCAAAGTCAGGCTCAATAATCTCTCTTTAGGCTGATCTCAAATAAGCCTACTCCTTCGCAGCAAGAAATGGCATGCTTTTCCCCCATCAAGATAGCTACCTCAGAGTGAAATCATCTGGGAGACATGATCCTGTAGTTTATACCTGACTTTATACAAGGTAAGCTCCCAATAGGTGGAAGTGGATGAGCCAAGGGTTGGCCTTGCCTATTTGTCTCTCATCTCTACAGGGATTATCTATCCAGCTAGCTGCATCCATTTTTTTAAAAAGTATACAGTTTTCTTTATTTTATTTTTTTTTGGAGCAAAGACACTATTGCTGCAACAACCCAGCTGTTTGCAGGCAGGCATAAGCACAAGATACTGAGCTTAGACAACAAGTAGGATGAATGTGCACACTCGGGAATCATCAGCTGTAAAAGTCACCATTTCCCAAGTTATCTCTACCCTTTCCCACCACTCTTGGATAAATATGAAGCAGTAGGAAGTTGAACTGCAGGTCAGTGGAAACCTGATCGTTTGCCCAGTTTTACTGCTTGTTAAGGTGAGGTATAACTTTACCTTACCGGGACACTCCTTTCACTTTTTATCTTGCAGCAGCCCTGCTGAATGCTAAGCAGGTCACATATGGCCTGTGTCAGCTACGCTGCAAACCTTTTGTACCTTTTAATAAAAACATTGCGGGTGTTTTCTTTTCGTCTCAGTTTGAACCCAGCCCATCTCGATGATAAATGGTGCCCAACGATGAAATAATGTTTTGTTGAGCAGTTTTGCTTTCCTGATCCACGGCCCCACAAAAGCATAGCATAGCATAGGCCAGGGGCTGTAGCGATGAGCTGTGTTACTCTGTCGCCGTGTGACAACGGAGCAGTTCATTCACTCCCTTCCATTCCCTTGGGAATACGGCACAATAAAACCATCACTGATTTTATTGTGTAAACAGGAAGGAAAAAATGAGTTCAGCTACCAGAAGAACTAAGCTGAACTATGATCATCACAAAATTAGACTTTCTTCCTCAGACTGAGCCCAATGTGTTGAGATGCTCTTTCCTTTTTAAATAAATGTCAACTTCCAAATTTCTTTGAGGGAAACATATTGGGAAGAATCCTTTCAAATTCTCAGTGAGAAAATGGGCATGTCATGAAAATCCAAGTGGAAAGAAAAGACGGTGTCATTTTGGACCTGAAATGAAGAGATGGAAATCAGAATGGAAGGAAGACCCTAACTGGGAATTCAGGAAATGCAGATTTAAGGCCTGGTTTGGCCAGTGACTTTCTGTGCAAGTCAAGTGGGCCTCCATCTTCAAATGATCAATTTGGATTTTAGTTACTTATCTGTCAATGCGGGGCAATGATCTTTCCTTTGCTGATGAGTGCCTAACCCATTACGGTCCCAGTCTTGCATAGGGTCACTAGAGACTACAAGTAGTAGAAATAAAACCTCTGAAGAGGGTTTCTTGAATGCTTTTCATCCTTCTCACATGGCTCCAGTGATCATGAAAATCAAGAGCTCAGTTGTATTTGTTGGGTGACTTCCTGTTTCCATCTAAGGCAAGAAACTGAAATCTCAGAGGAAAGTGATTTTCAAATTGCTTGGATTTGCTGTTTTCTTTTTAAGCTACTGTTTCGACCATAACATCTAATGGCCCAGTTTGACCATAACAGCTAATGAATTGGTACCCAGCTCAAAAACATGGAGAAAAGGATATCTCCTCAATTCTACTAAAGGCTGAAAGATCTCTCAGTCCTTTTCTGAGACCTCCAGTAAAACCAGACAGGATGAGAGTTGTTCTTCCTGATATCTTTAAGGTAAAAATGGGTTTTTAAGTCATGATCAATAATAATAATGTGTGTTGCCGTTGCACCTTTGAGAGCTATATATGGGATCAGGACTCCATTGTGCTGGGAACTGTACAAACACAGAGTAACAAGGAGGTCAAGACAAGACCGTCTAGGTAAGCTGGTATCTAGATAATAGCCAGACAGATCAAATGGAGGGGAAAGACACAGCTGAATCAGCAGCATGAAAGAAATGAGAATTGATATCAATGGGGAAGTAAAAACATTTTCATTGTCTTGACAGCATCCTATGGGTAGATGGGGAGGAGGAGAAGGAACACCTATTTATAAGATGAAGAAGCCGATGGTTAGTATTGATCAAGAAGAAGACAACCCAAGGACACCTTTAAGCTGATTATTGCTTCCACAGAGCCCAAATTCTCCACTCTGTGGAGCAACACCCAGGTAAATGAAAGAACCGGCCTAATTCTTCAAAGTATAAGGCAGACTTTGCATGAAGGGCAGGTACAATCTGGAAGCCTTATGAATGCTTTCTGATTTGCCTATTAATTATTCCCAAAGGCTGCTTGCAAAGCCATCTGCTGTGTGGACTCTCCTGCATCTCCACTTGTCTCTCACCTGCGAAGTGGCATACCGAGTAGCATGCATGTCATTAGTACCAACTAGACTAGACTCCATCCATAGGTCTTTCCTTCCACACAGTGCCCTGTATTAGAAAGCAAAGTGTGTAACTTGTGGAAAAGGCATTTACATGTCTCTGATAGAATCATAGACAATGAGGGTTGGAGGGACCTCAGGAGGTCACAGCTAGTCCAACCCCCTGCTCAGAGCAGGACCAGCCCCAACTAGATCATCCCAGCCAAGGTTTTGTCTAACTTCAACTTAAAAAACCTCCAAGGATGGAGATCCCATCACCTTTCTGGGTAGCCTTTTCCAGTGCTTTACTTCCCTCCTCGTCAGAAAGATCTTCCTAATATCTAACCTAAACTTCCCTAGCTGCAACTTAAGACCATTGCTCCTTGCTCTGTCATCTGCCCCCACTGAGAACAGTCCAGCACCATCCTTCTTGGAACCACCCTTTAGTATGAAATCCCCCCTCAGTCTTCTCTTCTCCAAACTAAATAAGTCCACTTCCTTCAGCCTCTCTCCATAATTCAAGATTATGAGAAAATAATCCTTTTAACAATCTAAAAATAAGCAGTTCCCCCTTCACTCCTGAATTACAGTCAATATTCTGCCCATTTTCAGACCCTCTCTATGGCAACACATGCTCCTTTGTAACTTTGCTGATAGATAAGACAGGAAAGAGGTTGAAGGTAAAAAAGATGGATTCTTCTCCCTTTTAGCCTGTGATGAATGTTTTAGCCTCGGCAACATATTGGCATCCAGTGCTCCTCCAAGCATCTTCATCATACAAAAGGCTAACCACTTACTGTAAGGAAAAAAGATTGCAGTCATGTAACAGTGGTAAGTAATGCCAGTATGTGTCACTTGATTATACTAAACAGGAATTTGGTGAGATTAATTAAAACAAGGCTGGGCTACATAAGATCAGCTGCAACGCTGGAAGAACACAATACCTGGATGGACTGGATCTGTCATGGAGAGCCCATGCCTACTGTCTTTCCTAGGTTTGTTCTTCCCGCTTCCTGCTACAAACATGAAGGGATGGTCTGAAAAACCAAGTTTAGCTGTGGTGCTTATGTATGCCTTAAAATTGAGGGTGTAGTTGGGTGGTGGTTGAGGTTGTAGGTTTAACAGACCCCAGAGGCTGACTCTGCTCCTACAATCTTACCTAAGCCTAGAGATTCTTCCTTGGAGCTCCCTCCTTCATTTCTTCATTGCAAAGTTAACTGGTTTTACACAGGTATTGTCCCAACCTCCCTTCCACCTACATACAAAACCCTCCCTTCTGAGCATGCTAGGGCATTAAGCCTGGGCTAAGTGGCACAAATAGGGTCAGGGGTTGGGTTAGAGCCTGGGGGCAGCTGATGCATGAGCTGGTAATCCAGCCATTTCCCACAGAAAATGCCTGAAGACATGCTCCAGTGTTGTTATTCCTCCAGTGCTTCTGCCCAATTCCCTCTCCCGCTTGAAAAGCAGACGTGATGTCAGTGCAAAAAAACATGGGATATGTCCCCAGTGACCTAGCAACACACACGGCAGTATGTAGCACACGTGAAGATTCAATAAGGTGTAGAGCTTTGCAGGGTGGCTGATCACACTAAAGGCCAACATGAAGGCTCAGACCTAGATGCCCCAAAGACCGTTAAATGCAGCAGAGTTGGATAAAGGCCCCATTGGCATTCTCAATATTCTCTCACGTATCCTTTAGCTGAATAAATCCTGCATAAATTAGTCCCTTGGACACCGGGGGCAATCATTTTGTAGACTATGTTCTCACTAGTTTTCCCCACCTCTAGCAGGTTGGATACTTTTTCATAGTGCTTTCTTCATCTGTATAAAGGAGGGCAATTACCATCATTTCTTTGAGATAGGAGGAATGAGGTCACCTACAGAGCTGCGAATAGCACCGGGGCTCCTAACTCCCAGCCTGACAAGGTTGTTTGGGTAGACGTGATATCTTCTATTAGACTAACTAAATAGTTGGAAAAAATGTTCTTTTCAACCTTCCAGGCACAAACACCCTTCTTCAGGCATAGGGAGAGTCTAACACCCAATCTGTATTCTTATACAAGGTCTATTTACTCAGCCAAAGATGCAGAGTGCCAAAGGGACTCAACGGCCACTGCTCCCAACTCTCTGCTCAAGAAGGTAAATCTATGGCAATAGCTCTTCTAACACAGGATAAATTTGCTCCAAATTTCTTTTTTGTGTTTAATGGCTTTATGAGCAAGCCAAAAGAGGAGTCACCTATAAAAGGAAGCTAATTAAATCTCCGGTGTCACCAGGTTAATTGATCAAATCACTCCTTTCTGAGCCATTGATTCAAGTAACTGCAATCAGCCCCCTGTGAATTGTTTGTGAGGAAATCCAACACCGATGGCCTTGCTACAAACTTCAGCCAGCTTTAACTCTTCAAACCTGAGCCCTGATCTGAGCTCTCCCCCACCCCTTTCACTACCAGGCTTGGGCCAGTCCACGGCTTTGCAAATAAGCAAGGGGAAATCCTCAGATGCATTTAGGATTTTGAGGCCAAAATAGGATGAAATTGGGAAGCTGGGGTTTTTTGGAACCTGTAACTCAAACCGGCACTCCCAGGCAGTAGATCCACATGGACTGCAAATGAAGAAGCGCCTGAAAATGTCCACTTTGGGCCAAGTAAAACCCTCGTGAGACTGAGGGCACATGCAAAAGTCTCTTAATGGAGAAGTTGCTGTTAGGACTATAGCAACTTCAGCACTTGAAAAAAATCATGCATTAGCCTTTCAAAATGATGAGATTGTCTCACGAATCATGAAGGAGATTAGCTATAATACATTTTTGGTTCTTTGACTTTTCAGGTCTGAGCATGAAGGAGTCACTTGCTTCATATTTTCAAGCCTTTCTCCCCTGTCGTAAGAGCTAGAAGCTTTTTTAAATTTAATGATAACTATGATAATTATAACCAAGTATGGTTCATTTTATGGACTCTTGGCCTAGTTTTCCATTTTACTCTTAGTGCTATCTTTTGTTTTCTGAGACCACTTTGGCCTTCTCTTTCCCATACCCTGGAATGTATTTGTAGAGAATGCCATTGCAGGCAAGCTCTGGATTGGAGCAAGAGTGAATACATTTACATGCAAGGACCTTCACACTACTGATTAATGAAAATTAGCAGTAAATAATGGATAGAGATCATGGGCAACTGGTGCCTCCCGAGTCTGGGGGGCACCAGTGGGGCATGATCAGGGGGGAGGTCTTCCAATGGCCAGCTGGTGACCAGAGGGTCCCTTAGTGGCCGGTCACCAAACGCACCAGTGGCACAGTGGTGGTGAAAGTGCCAACCACAGCTGCAGCAAATGTCCACGCACTTCCATGTGCAGCACAGCGGAGCCAAATTCAGGGGGGACACGATCGCTTTCCATGCCCCACTACCAGCTGAAGTGCTCACTCTCAGGGGGGCACCAGCACTCTCGGGGGGGCATGTGCCCCCCCCCCAGTGCTCCCTCTATGCATCACCTATGAGAGATGGGTCCCCAGATGCAACAGAAATCCTGCTGAATGTGGGGAGCTGTACAAGAGGATAGCATGTGCCTGGCTGAGTTAGGTTGTGCATCTGTTCCACAGAGTCAAGCAAGGAGGGCTAGAGAGGCTGTAGCCAATGGAGAAGCTGCTGTACTCCTTGGACCCAGCAATCACAGATTTCCTCCTGGTGCATTTGCAGCTCCTCTTCCAGCCAAAGAGAAATAGGCAAGAAAGACATGGCCTATGCCTTGCTTGCAGGATGGAAAGCTGGATTCCAGTGCCCTCTCCACTCCCTCTCCAAGCATTTGAAGCTGTGCTCTTCTATAGGCAAGTTCTGCTCTGCTGACCCCCTAGAGAGGCCTGGTATCATCATCTACCCAGGTAGGTACTAAACACTGCATCCCAAAGGCATTATCACTTCCCCTCCTCTGCTGAGCCCATGGTTCCCTGGGGCGTCTCCTTAAGAGCAATGGTGTTTCAGGGGTGGACAAGGACAAGTATTAAGATGGAGCCAATGAACTAGAGAAAAATTTTTGGTTCAGAGATCAGGGCAAAACACTCTCCCATGAACCTGCCTGGATAATAAATAACTTCCCAACAAGAAAAGTAGTTAAAGTCAAACAACTTATCTTCATTACAAGTAGGCCAATTATAGCACAGTAGGATGTAGTATATTTGGAGGTTGGTTGGCCTAGTGGGTAGGAGAGCACACAGGGACCTAGGTTTGTGCAATGCTATGCACAGTGCAGTGCCAAATGTTCCTTCCTAGGTTGGTACAGAGAGATGATGATCCAGTCATCTTGTCATTGTTGTTTTATTAAATTAAATGGACCGGAGGCCTGGTCTACAAGGAGGATTTCCAAGCTGGAATCATTCTAGTAGCTCTTTTCTGGCCCCTTTCCAATGTGTTAATTGGACAGAGGAGCTCTGTTCCTTCCAGTCAGAAAAAACAGAGCTGATCCAGGAAGGGACTGCCACACAATGGGGATGAAGATAAAATGGGGTCCAGCTAGGGTTTATCTCTCCCCCCCAACAGAGAAGACCTCTCTCAGACAGAGGTGGTGCTTCTTCTTTACCTTGCCAGCTGTTTTGGGGGTTTTTTTTTGGAGGGGGGGGCTGAGATAACTCTTGCTAGCTGAAACACCTGCAGAAGCAACTGAAGTTGGGGCCTTTGGCCACTCCAAGAACTTTCTACCACTTCAAATGGGCTTGCCCTGCTTTGTGCTGACGGTTTTTTGTTCCTGATGCCTCCCTTATGGTCTCTTCACCTCAGTTACATTGCACTCCTGCCCCTCCTCACCTGGCCAGGTCCCCACACTTCCCCTCCATTCAGTGTCCCTCTCTCTTTCTCTTCCCATGTCATTCCATGTAGCTGATCCATGTCCTAGCCAACCCCTCCCTCCGGAAGAAGGATGGGCCTAACATGACATTTGCTGCCATCACACTATATGCTCTGCTACCCACATCTTCCCTCTGTGTCTGTCTTATCTATTTAGACCTCTGGTGCTTAATCTTCTGACCCCGCAGGCTGGATCGGGCACTATGCTACCTCTGCCCAGCCACACGTGCTGGGATCTGACTCTGCGTGCTGGGATCAGGCCCCCCATGCACCAGGCTTGGGCCCTACACTGCCCCTGTCCAGTCCCACACACTGCACTGAGTGTCCAATCCAGTGCACAGGGCCATATTTCATAGATTCGTAGATTGTTAGAGGCTGGAAGGGTCCTTGTACAGTCCCCCTACACTAGACAGGAAAGGACAACTGGTGTCTAATGACCCCATCAAGGTGTCTTTCCAGTCTCCTTTTGAAGATTTCCAGGGTAGGTGACTGCACCACCACTGGAGGGAGTTTATTCCAAAGTCTGGACACCCTGACTGTGAAGGAGTGTTTCCTGGTATTAAGCCTGAAGCGGCCTCCCAGGAGTCTGTATCCATTGCACCTGGTCTTGCCCAGGGGTGCCCTGGTGAAGAGTTGTTCACCGAGCTCCTGATGCACTCTTCTGATGTAACGGTGAGCTGCTATCAAGTTCCCTCTCAGCCTTCTCTTCTGTAGGCTGAAGAGGCCCAAGTCCCTTGCCTTTCCTCATATGACTTGTCTTGCAAATCCCTGATCATATGGGTGGCTCTTCTCTGGACCCTCTCAAGTATTTCCACGTCTTTGTTGAAGTGTGGTACCCAGAACTGGATGCAGTACTCCAGCTGTGGTCTCACCAGTGCAGAGTATAGTGGGAGTATCACTTCCTTAGTTTTGCATGAGATGCAATGGTTAATACATGCCAGTGTGTTGTTTGCCCTGCTGGCTACAGCATTGCACTGCCGCCTCATGTTCATGTGATGGTCGATCATTACCCCTAGGTCCTTTCGGCCGTGGTGCAAGTCAAATTGTCGCCACCAAGCCTGTCAGTATGTTGGGGATTGTTTGCCCCCAGATGGAGCACCTTACACTTCTGAGTGTTGAACTTCATATGGTTCCAGTCTGCCCAACTCTCCAGCCTGTCCAGGTCCACCTGTATCTGCAACCTATCTTCTGGCATGACCACGCTGTCCCATAACTTGGTGATGTCTGCAGACTTGGCCAGCAAGCTTTTCACCCCCACATCCAAATCATTGATAAAGATGTTGAAGAGCACTGGTCCAAGCACGGACCCTTCAGGGCCACCACTGGCCACTTCGCACCAGGACGACACAGATCCATTCATGGGAACTCTCTGGGTCCTGCCATGCAGCCAGTTTCCCACCCACTGAACTGTTGAGCAGTTAAGGCCACAATCTTCCAATTTTTCCACAAGGATATCATGGGATACTTGATCAAAAGCCTTTTGGTAGTCTAGGTATATAATGATGACCTTCTGTGCTGTGTCCAGGTGGCAAAAGACCTGTTCCTAGATTTCCAGACCTGGGGGATTTTCCATCCACCAGTGCTCCCAACAGTTCTGGAAATTTAGCAGCAGGGGAGTGGTGCCACCACTCCCAATTTTTCCATCCCATAGGGAGGCCTGCAGGTCAAGTGACCTGGTGCCACAGGCCACAGGCCAAAGGGATGAGCACTCCTGATTTAGTTTATGCACCCTTTAAGGCTGGAACGGTCTCCTACCGTGTGTTTGTGCAGCCACTGCTGGAAACCCTAATGTCAGTTATGGTGCAGGATTGCCCCAGGGGTGTCTACATTGATTCATTTCCAGTGTTGACACACATCAAGCATGAGCGGGTGGGTGGAGCTTTACTTCCCAGTGGGGTAATGGAGCAGTTTTTCTGCCACAGAGCAATCAGGCCCTGATTCGTTCAGAGCAATGACTTGCCTTGAGAAGTGTCCTGTGAATGAATGTTAAGCAATTTCCTCTTGCCCCATTGCCACCTATAAAAGGGAAAATATGGAGCTGCTTTGGTTTCTTTCTCTTTTACATTTTATGAAGTGTGTTGGACGTGCTCTGGACGCACATTTTTCAGCTGCCACCTTTGGAAACCAAGTGAGCTCAGTATTAAGCAAAAGGAAAAAAAATGCAGTCGTAAATTAGAAACTTTTTTTAATGAACCAAAATATGGCCAACAGCTATGCAGATGCTGCCTTAACAGCCTGGTGGCAGCAAGTCTGAGAGCCTGATAAGATGTGAGTGACACCAGTGGGAATCACTGAAGCGAGTCAGTCAGTGAGGGGACAGAGCAGAATGAAAGCCATAAAGCTTGTTAGCCTGCAAGAGCAAAGATCTTGCTTAATTTCCTTAATTTTACAGGTACTGGGCACATCCTCTACACCATCTTCACAACCAAATTAAATGGACTAAGTGGCTGGATCATCTACTACGTTGGTTGTAGAAGGCTTTTTAATCTAGCAGCCAAAGGCAAAATGAGCTCAGATGACTATGTGCAGAAGCTAGACACTTGTGTTTCATTTTGGTTTTGTTCTGAACAGTCCTAGTTCAATATTCAGTGCATTAAATAAGTCTCAACTTCCGCATTTTTTTTGAGGGAAACACATCAGTTTACACCTCAAGGAGGACATCTTTCAACTTCTCAGTGAGAAAATGGGCATGTCATGGAAACCCAATGGGAAAGAAAACACTGTGTCACTTAGGATCTGAAATAAAGAGATGGAAATAAGAATAGAGGAAGACTCTGAATGGGAATTCAGGAAATGTAGATTTAAGGCCTGGTTTGGCCACTGACTTTCTGTGTAAATGAGGTGGGTCTCCCACTTCAAATAATCAATCTGGGCCTTAGTTAACTACCTATCAATGAGGGCCAATGATCAGCCAAGATGAGCAGATACCATAATACAAATGCATGAGTTTCAGGACCGACTTAGCCTTCTGTCGTGTATTCTGCCTCAGTTACTGCCCTGCAATTAGTGTGACCCAGAAAAGAAAGTGTCACACATACCTTAAGCAATCAGGGCTCATGGTAGAGGTGATATCTTTTATTATACCAACAAGATTGTGCCCGAAAGATTGCAACTAAAGTGGGAGCATTTTTGCAAAAAACACCCTTCATCCAGCCTCGGAGAAAAGATTGTAAAAGTTCTCCTTGGGTAGAAATGAAAGTTCATATTTCATAGGATTTCACAGAGGAGTCAATAGATGGAAAACTCCTCTGGGCAAGCAGCTCTTAGCTGGTGAAGAGTCTCTCAGCTCTCCTGTGAGGCTCTGTTATGATGCAAATTACCTTGAACCAAGGCAGGAGCAGGATCTCAGGTTTCAGGTGGTCACAGTTGCTTCTTCCTTGGGAAAATAAGAAGCTTTCATTTTAAAAATCAGCTAAAACTTGATATCTTTCAGTGTCAGGTATCTAGGTCGTAGCCGTATTGGTCTAAAGGAAAAAGCAATCAGGGCTCATGGTAGAGGTGATATCTTTTTATTAGCCCAACAAGATTTTTGCAAAAAAAAAGTCTTTAATTGCAAGCTTTCGGGCACCAACACCCTTCATCAGGCATCAGAGAAAATATTGTAAAAGCCCGTTTGCTTTTTCCTCTAGACCAATACGAATCAACCTGGATACCTGACACATACCTTTTAAATTCAATAGTGTAGTGTTGTATGGGATCCAGGATAGCCTCTCTTGACTTCAGATTTGAATAACTGATGCATGGAAGACCGAAACCTGCCATACTTATTGCAATGATCTTGGTATAAAGCACATTTCTTTTTGACCCAGGGGAAGGAGCTCTCATGGATATTAATGGGAATAGCATGCAGAGATCATCAAATGCAGCTTGCCTGAAAATCTACAAACTGCCTTGCTTCTGCTTGTCAGCCTTTGGATACTCAAGGGGTTCAGGAGGGAAGGTGAAATACTGCACCTGTGTTTCACTTCCAAGTGAGCAAGCTGAAAAAGGGCCAAGCCACAAGTCAAATGAATTTGATAGTCACATTTCTGCCTCTGGTTTACAACAGCCCTTGCTGTGGCCCATGACACATTGTCTCATGCACACACAGGAGATTTTCTGCCTGAGACACCCTATAATAATAGGTAATAATAACAACTGTAGTTTGGAAATTTATTTTGGCCGAGGAGTGTGAAAAATAGATGCTCTGGCCTACACTTGCCCTGCCAATCAGAGAAAGACAGATGAAGCCCTCCCATCCTCTGCCAGGTTGCGTGGGTTCAGTTCTCTGAACACCTGAGAACAATGCCATTCCCAATATCAGCTTCTTGGCTTCAGAGTAGTTATATTGGGAGTCAAGTCCAGACCTGGATAGTCACAGAAACAGGCTGATCTGAGCCTGTGCTTCTCGGTATACCCATGGTATAAATGCAACTTGCTTGCAGTTCTGGAGCCGATGATCTGTAAGGACCTTTCCAGCCCCTAACATCTATGAAACGATGAACTATGAAACTGCCTTGTATGCTCCATGCTACTGGGGTCAGCACAGAGACACACCAGGTTTCCAGGAGAGGCACTGGGTGGCAGATACATCCTGAGCCTTATCCTGCCTCTTCGGAGCTTGTAATCAGCAGCCCAAGTGCAGGCCGCTATTAGGAACCGGCCATGCATGTTATGAGACATCGTATGCTGGGCAGGATAAGATGGAGATCGATCACTAGACTAAGGTGTATATCTGGGCTTGGCCTTATGCTCTTGCTGGGATCCTGGCCTCCATTCCCCTTGGAAAAACAGGGAGCATGCTTTTCTCCTGCATGGAGCTGCTGTGAAGATAAAATCCACTAATAGCGGTAGGGCCCCAAGACACAACGCTGACGAATGAAAGGCATGTGAATCCCTATGCGGATGTCCCTGTCTTCTGCACTTACTTGTACTCTCAGACCATGGGACCCATTGCTACTGGAGCCCAGTTCTGAAATACGGCCAGCATCTCCCTGCTCAACCATGACTGGAATTTCCTGCCATGCGGTGGGTAATCTCTTCCTGGCTTTTTCAGATGCAAAAATCATTGGTTGAAATCACCATGCCGCTTATATGGGCTTTTCAGATTTAGTCCCAAGACCAAGGCATGGGTTTCCATTGTCCTTTGACCTCCCTAGCTTGATGGGGGAGCTGGGTGTTGGGGAAAGCCCAACCCTTAGCAAAATGACCGGAGTGGGGAGGGTTATTTATTCGCCTAATAAATTAGCAGGCTTGTCGCCGCCTTTGCAGCCTTAGTGACGCACTGCGAAAGGGAGGGTGATTTCCCTTCCCTGGCCTGCTTGGAAAGTGAATAAAGAGATGCAAACTGCAGGGTTTACCAAATTGCTTCAGCAGACAGCGAGTCCCAGATGAACCATTCCAAGACGGAGGAGGGAGTTCACGCTCATGTGAACAGCCAAAGTTGTTCCCACAGATGAAGAGCCAGATGAATAAGACAGACCTTTCCCCAGCCCTCTGTCCCCCGCCTAGCAGGCTGAACCCAAACCAACATGTGTATGAAATAGATACGACATTTACCGTGCAAGGAAACAAAACTTTGCCCTTTATTCCACGGGCGGCCGGTAGATAATTGCCTTCGCACGTTGGCACGCAACCGTCATTAATGGCAATGGGGAGTCCCGAGGAAGCAGGGACACCACCAAGGAAGGCACCGAGGTCATAACTCTTGCAGGGGGTTTTCACTTTCTTTTCCACCTGCTGCAAGATCAAAGGCCCCAGAGGCAAATGGATTTTAGGGGAGTTTTTTTTCCCCCCTGCTTTTTTACTGCCATATCCCAAAGGTGCCGCTGCTCCAGTTAAAACTGGAGCTCCATTAATAATTCCCTTGTATCTGTAAAACGAACAGGGCAGCAAGGTCAAGGGAACTGAAAGGGGCCTTGAAAGACATGCCAAGAAAGCATAAGGAGACAGGAGGATTGTCAAGTCTTGTGATTTTATAAAGACGTTCACTGGACTTGATGTTTCACTTAAAAACAGAGCTATCGGAGACAAAATGGTCCTAGGAAAAAAAGGCTTGGAGATGAGTCCTAAGCACCACCTTCAAAAACCAAAAAGCAAAATAAAAAAATGATTAACCAACAGGAGATTTTTAACGTTTCATGATTTTTTTTGAGGCAAGCTCATGATTTGGTGAGGCGGGGGGCTAACTCGTGATTTTTTAAATGTGTGGTTGGAAACACGCAGGTCTGGCTTAAGTTGGTTTGGCATCCGAATGGAGATTTTATACCAGTGGTGCTGCTGGGATGTTACTCCTAAATGTGACGGGAAAGTGTTTGAAGCAAAAAGCAAGGCTGTTAGGGCAGGAGAAGGACGAAGTGAAAGTGATTTAAAATGCATGAGAAGTTGTCCGATCCAGTTTCCAAATCATGGATCTGAATCAATGTTGATAAGTAGAACTTCTCCCTCCCCTTTATCTGTGCAGTGAGCCCAGATCCTCAGCTTGGTCAACTTCAGCTGCTGAAGATTTGACCTTTTATTTCAGCCATGTTCCCTTGCTGAGAGTAGAGTAAATGC
>NW_017728993.1:21370770-21380586 GCF_001723915.1 Gavialis gangeticus | reverse complement strand
GGAGCAAAAAGCAAGGCTGTTAGGGCAGGAGAAGGAGGAAGTGAAAGTGATTTAAAATGCATGAGAAGTTGTCCGATCCAGTTTCCAAATCATGGATCTGAATCAATGTTGATAAGTAGAACTTCTCCCTCCCCTTTATCTGTGCAGTGAGCCCAGATCCTCAGCTTGGTCAACTTCAGCTGCTGAAGATTTGACCTTTTATTTCAGCCATGTTCCCTTGCTGAGAGTAGAGTAAATGCTTAAACATTCATTATAACCCATCAGGTGTGTTATATAGATAAACATATATTCAGATGAGATATACTCTGCTCCCTAAAGAGTCTTTTATGTGTGTTACTAAATACAGTACTTTCACTGTGCTCGAGCGTGGAGAAAGTTTTCACCCTTACCTAGATTTCTTTGAAATTAGTATCAATCATTAAGTCTATCAATGCAAGGCTTGCTAGCTCTACCTACTGGATATAAGGCGAACTACACTAAGTAGACTCAGGTAACTGGTGCTAAACACTAATCAAACACCATTTCAAAGGGAGCATTTTAAAGATACTAGAAGAAGTTGACAATAAAGCGCCATGTGAACCGAAAATGTGTCAACAGAAGCTGCCTTTGTGTTGAGAACGACAGGAACTGATAACATTCTTCAATATATCATATTGCACCGATAACAAAAAAGTGTCAGCCCCAAGACAAATTTCACAGTAGGAGTTTTGTCTGTTTAAGATTAAGGGCACAGAAAATAATCTGCTCCCTCTAATTCAGATGCATAGGGAAGGGAGCATAAATCCATTGGCTTTGAGGAAGTTATTCATCACTATGAATTTCATCCCTACATTCAGTACTTTGACAGAAGCACAGACAATTAAAAGAGGCATAAAGAAATGTGTTGCAGGTTTACCTAGTTCATTTTCATTTGGCCTATACTCCGTGGTAAGGAGCAGGGATTGCTACATAGCAGGAGTGGTGATTGCATTGTACACTTCCATCCTGATATCGCTATCTTTTCCAGATCAAAATCTCTCCTTTGATGGGTGGGGGAAAAAAAAAAGACATGTTTTCATTTAACTGCCATCCCTGCAAACTCAGTCTGGACTCTCCAAGTAAAATAGTCAGTTTTCTTGCTCATGTATTGCCACGAAGAATAAAGGCTGGGATTTTTTAAAGAGTCTAAGAGAACTTGGCTGTCCATATCCCACCAAAAATCAATGGGAGTCTCTGTGGGCAGAGTGGCCAGATACCCTCCAGATCCAGTCTGCTTAATACTGTCAGACCATGCAACCTCACTTCCCCTACCTACCACTATGTTTGAACCCAAACAACAAAGCAGGGAATTATCAAACCTGAACCTAGATCTTTTTCCCATGGTGACTTTGGCTCTGCAGAGCAAAGAACATGAAAAATGCATTTTGTCACCAAAAAAACACACGATGTGATTGAACACACAATGGAGACAGGTCTCTAAAGGAGTAAGGGGCCATTTTCAGACAGCCAAAGAAGAATTACACCTTCAGAATATGATTTTTTGGAGGCATGCACTATCCCTTTTAGCTCTGTTCCCGCCAAGCTCAATATCAAAGTGAATGGGAGTTTCAGAGTTGTTAGGGGCTGAAAGGGACCTTACAGATCATCGGGTCCAGCCCCCCTGCACTTGGGCAGGAAAGACTGCTGGGGTCAGATGACCCCAGCAAGATGGGTGTCAAGATGCTTTTTCAAGATCACCAGGGTGAGTTGTTTTAAATGCTTTGGAAAACCCCACTTTAGCTATTCTGGAGAGCTTTTTATCAAGGCCTTTAAAACAAATCATGCAGATGGTCATTCCCTTTCAGAATGAGCAATCTGCTCCCACAGACCTGCCTGTGTAGTTGCACACCTGAGGACATGCATGGTGAGGAAGGAAGGTCATCCATGTTTTGAGCTCATGGTTGACTTTCCATGTGCAAACTGGATAGAAATTTTGCAGTTGTGCAGCCTCATTGCAGGGACTTTTGACCAGACATGGTTTCCAGTCCCACAGCAACAGCAAGTGGTCAAAGCAAATGGGGTGAGGATCACTGGTATGCAGAGGACTAAACAAAAGACTTGTAGACCAACTATGCTGAGGGCTTAGGTAGCAGTAAAGACCTTTAGCTGGCTGATGGACTTGGTAAGAATTTCACCTAAAAAAACCTTCTCTTGAAAGACACGTTCCTGGTGGTCTCCGAGAAAAGGAAAAGCCCAGCTTTGTATTTTCATAACTTCTCAAGAATAATTATCACTGAAAATATAGGCTTGTTATTGGACAAAGTATTTTAGATATACCCCGACGGCCACAGAGATGGACTCGTTACACAAATGATCATTGTTTATAACCACAGTATTAACCACATGGTTGAAACGGGCCTTGAGGATCATCTGGTCCCACCCCACTGCATGAATGCAGGCATCCCTGTCCAATGCTTATCCAGCCTTCCCCTTGATAGAAAAAGAAAAGACAATCCCTTTTGAAAGCAGCTGCAGGTAAATGCTAAGTGGTTTCAGAATCATTCAGTAATAATACATTGGATGAGTGTTATTGGGAAGTAGCAATATTAGCAAATATGTATATTATTTGCCCAATTGAGGCCAGGATCCCATCGTACTAGGCACTGCACCAATGCATATGAAGTGACAGTCCCTGCTCTCAAGAGCTTTTAGTCCAACAAAATAAGACAGGTGAATAGTGAGGTATAGAAAAACTGACTGCGCCCACTTTACAGATAGGGAATGGAGGCCCAGAGAGACTAAGTGATAATCCCAAGGTCACGCAAGAAGCCTGCAGCACATCCTGGAACAGCACACGGAGTCCCCGAGCCATTTTTAACTCCTTTAGCGCAGAAGCAGGCTTCTCCTTGCCAATTAAAAACTGCTGCTGGCTGCAGCTTGGTGCGTGCTCAATGAGCCGCAGCCCTTAATCAACGAGCGGAGCTAACTCCGGCTCCGCTGTGTGTGGGAGGGATCAGAGCAAACCGTATTGCTAATCCCAAGACATTATTTGCGGGATTCACCACTTGTACATCACATTTGCCCAGCAGGAATACATTATGCAAACGAGCCTCAACAACCAGCCCACCGGTTAAAGTAGCTAATGGAAAACAACTTTCCCTCAACTGCATAGCCCTGACATTTCCATATAGAATAGATATATTATTTTCACCGGGGTCATATTTCTCCGGCAGATTGGTACAGAATGTGGAGGGAAGAGAGAAGCCGCTGGAATGTGCTATAAATTAGTAGTGAATGCGACACAATCCAGAGCACTCATAACAATCAAGTTAGTATGTTTTCCATTTTTCTCCCAATGTGTTTTACGTTTTCACTGCGTTAGGAAAGGGGCTTTAGAACCTGCAGCGACACAATGTTCAACTTAGAAAACTGACAATTCACACACCGGCTGCTTTAAATAATGTATACCTTTATAGCCTAATGCGCTGTGTACCGTACACATGGCTGTGTTACGGATGTCACCGATACATATGGATTATTTATGCTTCGTGGATGGGTGAGAGGAGAGATTTGTAAAACTCCCACGTGCTTTCTGATGAATTGCTCGGCGAGCTTTCGCATGCGGCTGCTGTACTGCAATGTTCACCTGCTTCTGTGCTTGCCCGCTGTATCAGGGATGAACTCCAAGGGCACTGATTGTGCACGCAATAGATGAGTCCTCGCAAAATGGTACCGAAGACGGCTCTACTCAGCTTCTCTGTCTTTCCCAGAAGCAAATATTCTCTGTGTTCATGTCCACATTTCTTTCTCTGGTGGGTAAATTCCTCCTCCAGGTAGTAGGGTGATTTAGGAAGCTGGCGTTAGGGCCCTGATCTAGGAAGTAGATAATTTGGGTTCTAGCCCCAGGTCTACTATTAATCTGCTGCCTCATGCTTCACCCAGCTTTTCCTGAACCCCCCAATGTTTGTCTGCTTTGTGCATTAGGTTCAGTATCCAGGTTATAGCCGTACTAGTCTAGAGGAAAAAGGAATCAGGGCTCATGGTAGGAGCGATATCTTTTATTAGACCAACTAGATTTTTGCCAAAAAAAAAATTCTTTAAAGAATATTTTTGGCAAAAATCTAGTTGATATAATTAAAGATATCACCTCTACCACATGTCCTGATTGCTTTGTCCATTAGGTTGTTAGTCTTTGGGGCAGGTTTTGTGCTCAGGAGCATTTGCACTGCACCCGGTACCGCAGACCCATAAGCTAAGTTGGAGATCCCAGATGTGAATGCAATGCAAACCAGACTAAGGCCTCGTACCCATCTCTCCCTTTTTCCCAACTCATATTCAATGCTAGCCGCAAATGGTTAACTCCAGGCATATGAAGCAAAGCATTAACCAACATCTAGTTTTAGCAAATATCATGGGCATCGCTGTTAGCTTTCACCTTGGTTTTTAATTTATCCCCTTAGATCCATAAATCTTTTTTCACTTGACGAGAAGTCAATATCTCCTTTCCTCTCATCTGTTTGGTTTTTTTGCAAGTAAATCCCATTATATTTCACACCCCGTCTGAATCTGAATAAACAATATTCTTTTGTACAATAAGGTGTCTAAGTGGACTATTATTCAATAGGTTTTTCAAGGTCACTCTGTCTTTTATACTGTTCTGTAATGTTCATTTCCCATTCTTAGACTGATGTCTGACCAGGTTTTAGAGTAGCGATCCTTGTTAAAATGATGATTAATTACACATTTTTAGATGTAGTGATGCCACGAGCCTTCATTTATCAGCAAGTCTTTGTGTGCCTAACCTGTCTAATCATTGCCAATATGTATATTAATGATGTCTCCAATGATATTGATTTTTGAGTCAGTGGGTAAGTCAGAGTTCAAAATTACATTGATTCTCAGGATGACAGAGTAGCTAAGTGTGCTGGGAGAGAAGCAGGCGGGCAGTGAAATTAAAATTAAAAAAAAAATTGAAAAATGCATGTGCACAGTGGAACTAAAGAATTAAGCATCCACTTACTTTTGCCCTCTTTGCAGAACTTGTGTAAGGATGTCTGCATGAAATAGTGAGGTGTGCATTATTGACACTATTTGCTGATGACACTAAGATGTGGGCACAATAGAGGGGAGCAACAGGCTACAGTTGGACCTAGATAGGTTACAAGGATGGGCGGAGGAGAATAGGATGGGGTTTAACACAGACAAGTGTAAGGTGATGCACCTGGGGAGGAACAATAGGCACCACACATACAGGCTGGGGAACTCCCCTCTTGTCAGCACGGAGGTGGAAAAGGATCTGGGAGTCATTATTGACTCCAAGATGAACATGAGTCGGCAATGTGGGGAGGCGGCTAGGAAGGCCAACTGCACCTTGTCGTGCATCCACAGATGCATCTCGAGCAGGTCCAAGGAGGTGATCCTCCCCCTCTATGTGGCACTGGTCAGGCCGCAGCTGGAGTACTGCGTCCAGTTCTGGGCGCCGCACTTTAAGAGGGATGTGGACAGCATCGAGAGGGTCCAGAGGAGGGCCACTCGTATGATCAAGGGACAGCAGGGTAGGTCCTATGAGGAAAGGTTGCGGGACCTGAACCTGTTCAGCCTTCAAAAGAGAAGGCTGAGGGGGGATCTTGTGGCCTGTTATAAACTGGTTAGGGGGGATCAGCAGGCGCTGGGGGAGTCCCTGTTCCCCCGAGCGCCGCAAGGAGTGACCAGGAACAATGGTCACAAGCTGGCGGAGGGAAGGTTTAAGTTGGACATCAGGAGGCGCTACTTCACGGTCAGGGCGGCTAGGGTCTGGAACCAGCTTCCATGTGAGGTGGTGCAGGCTCCCACCCTGGGGGTATTTAAGAGGAGGTTGGATGACCACCTTACTGGGGTCATTTGACCCCAGTGCTCTTCCTGCCATGGCAGGGGGTCAGACTAGATGATCTGCTCAGGTCCCTTCCAACCCTAGAAACTATGAAACTATGAAACTATGACACATAGCTAGCTGAGTACTTGTTCTTCCAGAATGAGTATAGTGAAGTCAAGTTGAGTCAGTTATATGCTGTGAACAGTCTTATTGCAAATCTATTATTGACACCCACATCCCCAGTGACTTCAGACCCCACTGTGCCTTGCACACTCTATGCTTCTGATGCCCTGGCACTGTGGGGAGTGTCGAGATCCTTTGAAGGTTGCCATGCAATGTTAGCACTGTTAGGTGTGCAAACACAACCCCCCCATAGTGTTAACCCCTTGTGGGCTTTCTGAGGTCTCTGCGAGAGCAGAATTGCCTTATTGTTTGTAGTAAAAAAAAACAAGTGAAAGCTAAGAGCTGGCATTTTCCAAGGGATGCCTCAGATCTATCAAGGGGTGCCTCGAGTCTGTCAAGGTGGGGAAACTCTGCTGTATGCACCTAGCCAGAGACAGTCTGCCACAAAAAAAAGTTATAAGCCAAACAAAAAGTAAGTAGAAATGTAAAGAGAGGTCTCCAGCATCACACAGCAAGCCCATGAAAGCAGTAGGAACAGAATCAAGGCTGTGTTGGAGATCCGCTGTGTTATCTAACATTTTTCAGCTAGGTCTCAAATCTCTGCAAGTGCACTAGTTATTAAAATAAACAGTTTGGATGAACATGTTTTTCCCCCCAACTTGTTGCTCATTTGCAATCTGTTCACATCAACGTTTGGCTGAACCTGGTCATTCGAGTCACATGATGTGTTTCTTACTTGTCTGATTGGATGGATGCAAACAATGACTAACTGGCCATTCACTTCTGAAGCCTTTTCTGTCCGTAATATTGTTGCGCTCACCTTTGTGATTCATGGTTCATCAGCAATTTCCAGGTCCTCGCAGGGAGCTAGTAATATGGCCTCACTTCAAATAAACACATGCTCACTAACCCATGCACACTTGTCACTTCCATCCATGCAAAAATCTCCCAACAGAAATTTTAATGGAAAACCTTGAATTATACTTAATCACCCCAAGACAGTCCCCCTAAAAGTCCTAGAACAAGGGGGAGCAAGCTACGGCCTGCAGGCTGGATTCAACCTAATGGTTGGGGAACATGGGGCTTTGGCAGCATTTGGTGATGGGGGCTTTGGCAGCAATCGTTTTCCCATGCTGCTTCAGCGAAGAGTGGAGGCAGTGGCTGCTGGGTCCTAGCACTCATCCAATCTCCTGCCTTTGACCTAAACTGGGTCACTCCAGCTTGCAGCCAAAAAAAGGTTGCTAATGGCTGTCTTAGAAGGTCCCTCCACTTTTCTATCCCAGCAGGACTGTTCTCATGAGCAAGTGCTCCCCAGCACCAAGAAAGGCTCTATAATTTGTCAGCAAATGTTCAGCCAAATGCTAAACGATTGCTATGTGATATAGCAATAAGTTCTCCATTTACCTTATTGTGGTTCTGGCATCTGTCTTTTTTACATTAAAGTCCTGGCCTAATTTTCTTTAAAACACACAAGCAGACTGTATCCCCACAAAAACAAGCCCGCCACAGCTCTGGACAGTGCCAAGTTCCCCCATGTATGTAAAAAAAAATCACTGCAAAAGCACATGCACTCTTTGCGACTCGAACGGTTTCAGAGGGAAGTTTATTTCTTTTCTTTTTTCTTTAAATCAATCACGTAGCTACTAAAACGTCAGCCTTAAAAGCAGCAGAAGGCAGTTAGCAGGCAGGCTGTTACTGTATCCGCTCAGACCCCCATGCTGATTGTACTGATTATATAAACTTTTTGGTTACATTAGCACCTGAGTATGATTTATGAGGGCAGGCGGGACATGGTGACTGACTGACCTGCTTTCATGAAAGCAGCCTGTTTGCTGAGCACGGTCTTCCGGCATAAATCATTTTAGACAAGCTTTTACACTAGGACTAAACAAACACTCACTCACCCCTGTACCTGTTAATATGTTAACAAGCAATGTCCTCAAACAGCCTCATTATTTGATTACATCCGAGGTCAGGGACTTCTGCTGGTGCTTTGGGGGTCTGCCACTATCTCCTGAGCCCAAACAGAGCAGCCGGCTTGAGTTCTGGGAAAGACAGAGAGTTTGATTGCCCTGTGTCATCAATCTGGCATGAAGGATAGATCCAGAGCGTCTATGATCTCACGGTGAAAGCATCCTGGAGTCATGGTCCAAACCCCTGGAGCTCATGACAGTGTTGCTCCAGGGCTTGGGTGAATAGTGGTTTATTAGCCTGAAAGGGAAATGAATTGGGAAAATCAAGGGGCCTGTGTCCTGTTCATGACTGCCATGGATTTGGGTGGCTGTGACTACTGGAAAACTTAGCTTCTGGTTTCTCTGTTGCAAAAATCTCAGAGCTGGTTGTGTGCATGATACAAGCGCACATACACGTACACATACATGTACACATACACATTAGGGTGATGCGAAATTTCGCTGGCTGTTTCATTTTGACGCTGTTTCAACTCGTTTTGAGCTTGAAACAATGAAATTGAAATGAAATGAAGAGTCTCAAAATGAAACGAGGGCAGTCGAAACATTTTGAAAGTTTTGAAACGTTTTGAGTTCTGAAGCTGAAGCTGGGCTTGCTTGCAGGGAATCAGAAAGTAAGGAGATGTAGGGGGAAGAAGTGGGGGAGGGCTGCTTTCATGTTGCCTGTGTAGCTGGCCAGTGATTGTGGTTCTTCCCTGAGGTCCCTTCCAATCCTAGTGCCCTGGGGGTGGGACAGAAAACACACACGCAGTTACATGTCATGAGTTTTGCCTGTCAGCAGCCTGAGGTGCAGTTTCCCAGAAATGCCTGCTCCTACCTCCTTGAAACCTGGCAGGCTTCATGGCCTCAGCAGGGGCTAACATTCCTGCTGTTTTCACCCTGCTGTGCCTTAACACAGCACAGTATACAGCTGCAGGAGTCACTCATCTGCTCCTCTTATGACAGGACCAGGGCTCTTGCAAAGGGTGAAATTACCTTAGGTAGTAGGCCTGTGCAAAGTGGCTAGTATTCACTTCGGATTCATAGTTTCATAGTTAGTAGGGTCATAGGGTCAGAAGGGACCTGAGCAGATCATCAAGTCTGACCCCCTGCCATGGCAGGTAAGAGTACTGAGTTCAAACGACCCCAGCAAGGTGTTTGTCCAGCCTCTTCTTAAAGACCCCCAGGGTAGGAGCCAGTACCACTTCTCTTGGAAGTTGGTTCCAGATCCTAGCCGCCCTGACCATGAAGTAGCGCCTCCTGAAGTCTAGTCTGATTCGGATTCAGATTCAGTCAATTTGGGGGACAGAGATTTGATTCAGTGATTTGAATCACTGTCCCGAACTGATTTGGCCAAATCTGATTTGGAGATTCAGCCACAGCTGAATCAGCTGAATCTGTGAACTGGTCCCATCCCCCGCCTGCTCTCAGTGGCTGCCCTGCCTGGTCTCCCAGCTCCCGGCTCTTTGAGAAAAAAAGCCCCCACTCACCAGATGCTGCCAAGTGGGGGGCGCAATCCCTGCTGCCCCCCATTGCCCTGCACTGTGTGGGGGGCTCTGCCATAAGCCTCCAACCCCCACCTGTTCTCCCAGCACCCCCCACAGCTGACTTACCCAGCCCAGCTCCCAGCCCTTTAAAAAAAAAAAAAAGCCCTGAATCACCAGCTCCTGCCTGGTGGAGGAGCAATCCCTGCTACCCCCACTGCCCCCTGCACTGCATGGGGGGCTCTGTCATGATTATTATATGTGCTAATTTAAAGAACTGGGAGCTGGGGTGGGCAGGGAAGTCATTGGAGGGGGATTGGGAGTGTGGGCAGGGGTTAGGGGTGCTCAGGGGGGCTGGGGAAACAGGCAGGGGATGGGGCATGGAAGGGATCCCCCTATGGTCCTCTCCCCCTCATTCAGCCCCTGCTCCCCTGCCCCCTGCTTACCAGCT
>NW_017728993.1:21350356-21365770 GCF_001723915.1 Gavialis gangeticus | reverse complement strand
CCTGATAGCCCCACTGCCCCCTGCACTGCATGGGGGGCTCTGTCATGATTATTATATGTGCTAATTTAAAGAACTGGGAGCTGGGGTGGGCAGGGAAGTCATTGGAGGGGGATTGGGAGTGTGGGCAGGGGTTAGGGGTGCTCAGGGGGGCTGGGGAAACAGGCAGGGGATGGGGCATGGAAGGGATCCCCCTATGGTCCTCTCCCCCTCATTCAGCCCCTGCTCCCCTGCCCCCTGCTTACCAGCTCCGAGTCCAGGTCCAGATCCCTGCTGCAGCCACCAGGAATTGCCCGAATTGCCAAAGCTCTCTGAAACTTTTTCAAATCGATTCGGAGAGCTTTGAATCAACTCAAACCTTTTCATTGGTCTCAGGCCAGATCTCCTCTGAATTGAATCAACACCTGAAGCCTCGCACAGCCCTATTGGGTAGCTAAGCTGGGCTTCTGGTCAGAAGAAGGCAAGAAGAGAGAGGAGAAACAAAATAATACAGGAAAGAAAACCCACATGAGGCAGGTATGCCAGTGGGGACCTCAAGCTCACACCCCAGATTTTGTTCCTAGACAAAGCTGGTGGGGTGGCAATGCCATGTAGTCCCCTTTTTCTGTCTAAGTCTGATCACTGATCACAAACACTATGCATTATCAGGGAGATAAAGGACCATCCGTGTCACAGTAGTTCCCTGAGCTCCAAGAGATGGTTGGGGAAGCAACCATTATGGTAAAATTCGTTTTCTCTGATCCACACATTCCCTTCCCTCCCTGTTGAAGCTCTACATCCTTGCTGTAATGTAGATAGCCAGGGTTAGCCAACCCGAACAAAGAACATCAACCACATGAAACACATTTCAGCTGGAAACATTTTGTCCCATTTCTAGAATCAGCAGCTCACTGTTGTGCCAACCTGAAAATTGAAGAGTGATGAGGACCTCTCCTTATAGTGCTTTTACTTTAAGCAATCCCGTTTGTACCACTCTGGCTGCCTTCACCATTTGCCAGCTTTTATAAGTAAATTTTATGTAGCAGGCTAAGTTGAGCTTTCATTACTTTGGAGTACCTGTCTCTGCCCATTGCACAGCTAACTAGTTGCAGTGTCCTTATTACAAGGGAACTCTCAGAAGAGGACATATGCTTAGTTTCTGACCTCTTATCCCATTATGAATTGTAAGAGGGCACTTGATCCTCATATATTATATGTGCTACTTTAAACATGAGCCTCAGCCAAAAATTCACATCCAGATTTTGGAAAAGTCTAGTTATCGTGGCTCTGACCTACCACTCCAGTATATATTACAGAAATCTTGCCTTTCACCTTCTTTTCAGGGCTTCTTTTCTTTTCTTCTCACATATGCAGGTGTAAGTCAGGAGTCATTCCAGTAAACCCAGTAGACTTGCACTGGAGTAAGACTGGCATGAGAAGAGAATTGAGTGTGTAAAGACAGGAAACGGCCCCTTTTCTTGGCATGCCTCTCTGCTCTCGTAAGTGTTAAGAAACCGATTGAAGCCCTCAACAGTTAATCTTTGCCAAAGGCTTAAGACATTTGTTTCCTAGTCCTTAATGGAACAGTGTTATATTGTTCCTTGACATTGCATTATCCTTCACAACAGCTACAGCAGATTGATTTCAACAGATAAAAGCTCCAAAGGATGATTTCAGGAAAATACTTATGAACACGTTGACTTCAATACATAAGTAGGTGCTGAAAGTTAAATGCAGGGAAGGGGTTTGGCTGAATCGGGGCAGAATAGCTAAAAATAATTTTAGGGTCTAGAGAATACTTTACTCAACTTTTTTTCCCTCAATTCTCCTTGCTGAGAAAAAGATGAAAGGGACTGATAAAGGTGAACATTGAAATGAAATATTTTTTTCTTTTTATTAGATTTCCTGTTCATCCCGTTTATCACAGCAGCCCTAAGAGCAAGGCTGTCCTAGCCATGATGTAATCTATAATTAACTAGTCTCCTTTTGTCAGCCTGCATCATCAAAGCACCTTTTTACGAGGTGTTAAGTCCGATATTTACAGTGTTAAATACTTGGACAATATTTAAATTGGTTTCATCGCATACTATATTTAGTTGGAACGATGTTGTCTGGTTAATAGCAATGAAAACTATTCCGTTCTTTTGGATTTTATTTTTTTAAGCATGTATTAGGTAACTGGAAAATATGGTCATTATATTTGTCTAACATGTCTACAAGTTGTAGCATGGCATTTCAGATTGGATTTTAACTCATGAATTATCCATAGGCAAAGCTTTGAGGCATTTCCAGGTTCAACATCCAAGCAAGAACAGAGTTCAGTGACACGTCTGGAAGGAAGGCATTTTAATATACATGCATATAAAATATGAAGAAACCTTAAGATTTTCTTTTCTGTAATGCCAACCAAGCACAGTCTAAAAATATTATTAACATTAAAAAAAACCAGATGATTCATGTAGGATCAAATTTCAATCAAAGGCGAATGAAATAAATACCATGAAGAAATCCTAGGTGTTCTTCACATATCTGTCTTTGTGGATCCCAAAGTCCTCCTAGATATGCAAGACCAGAATTTTTTACTAATAGTGTCTTTTGAGGCCCCGTGCTTGTGAAGTCGGCATTTGAGGGCATATAGGAAGAAAAATTCTTCCTGACCCCTAGACGGAAGCCCTGAAACATGGAGTTGTTGCAATTACGTTACAGTGCAGAAAGTTCCTAAAGAGCTAGCTTTCTCCGTATTAAATAAGACAGTGACTTCTACTGCTAGAGGAGTAAACTGGCTATGCCAATATATGGATTAGTCCTTGAGCCTACAAGAAGACTTATAGCAAACTCCCGTCTTTGTACTGTCAGGCTTTAATTGGGAGAGATTTTCAAAGCCACAGCTGGCACCTAGGAACTTCGTTTCCCTTGAAATGTATGAACATATCCCCCTTAAATAGGATTTGAGTACAGTTTGCTCCCAACTCCTGGCTTCTAAGTGGTACTAGTAGCAGCACAGGAGAAATTAAAACAAACATTCGTGGCTCCTTGGGGAAAAGATCTTCAAGAAACTCAGTCTTGCAGGGACTAATGGACAATCCAAAAACCTTTGCTAATGCTCTGTGCTGCCTGAGTTTCAGGCCCTTAGTTTATATCTGCCAGAATATGGATTGAGTGAGGGCATTTGTAGACGACACATTAAAGCAGGCTAAATGCCCTTTTACACCCCTTTAATGACATTGCTGTTTTCACGAGTTTGCAAATTTGGTGGTGTATTGCGGGTTAATTCCAGCTGCTGTAGCAAATTTGGTGGCACAAGGCGCCTTAAATGACATTGGGGCACAGCAAATGACTCTGGGGCGCAGCAAACTAAAACGCATTTGAGGAGCTTTAGCTTGCTGCCTTACAGCCGTGGAGGGAATCACTGGGCCCCGTGTGGCTCACCGGTTGTGCAGGCAGCCCAGCAGCATCCTGGGAAGGCAGGCTGCACTGAAGGGGGAAAAAAAAAGTAGAGGCCTGGTGCTTCCCTCTGTGGTTGTGATTCCCCCCGGGACCACCTGAGCTAGGTGCCTGCAGGTGGGTGCTGCCTGGAGGGGCTGCCACGGATGGAAGCACCATCCCCCTCCCCCCCAGCTCAGGGACCACTCATCCTTACCTGCCTCTGTGGTGGTGGGGAGGGGAGAGCGAGCTGCTGGTGGGCCAAGGGTGTACACGACACAGGGGTTTACTCTGCCCTAAATTGAAGTGGTGTTTTAAAAAACCACCACTTCACTTTAGGGAGAATTAACCCCCCGTGTCATCTACAGTTCCCTTAGTTATTAGTCTCCCCAGGCTTTCTATTGCACAGTCATAGGAATACATTTTGGTTGCAAGTTCATCACTCCGGCTGGTTCTCTACAGGTGATGGTCACTGTACCTTCATCCCGTTTCTCAGTTCACAGAGAGTTAGAGTGTGCTGATAGTACTAAACCCATAGCAAAGGACAGCATGTGACTTCACTGCTCTGTGTGACTAAACACCTCAAAAAACCCAGCCCTGAACAGACCCCATCTGCTCTGCTGAGAGCTGAGGAACTTCCCATTAAGAAAGGGTGTAGCGTGCTCTTGCCTCATCTCTGGCCAGCTCCCAGCAAGAGATGAAGTTCTGGCTCTGGCCCCATAGCATGACTAAGAATGGCAAATCTGGGTTGGCTCCATCTTATGGCAGATGGACAAGGACCCGATGTCTAACATCACAATGAGTCATGCATATCGCAAATGATTTAGAAACATCGAAGCCTTAACTATTGCCCCAATGCCAAGGCCATATTAACCCTTTAGTGGGCCCTAGGCAAGCCAACTCATGGGCCCCAGGCTAGTCGAGACTCCCTTTCCCACCCCAGCGCTGCCACCTGCGGGGAGTGGGGCTTGGAGTCGCCACAGGAAGCAACCGCCATGGCGGTGAGGTTGGCAGAGGGAAAGGGAAGGGAGGTGGACAGGGCTATTTGCACCACCACCATGGAGAGAAGGACCGGGCTCCCCTGCAGCTCAGAGCCCTCAGCATGTGCCTAGTTTGCTTATACGTTAATCCGGCCTTACCCAGTGCAGCCACTGAATGTGCTTTAAAATCAGAAAAAGTGTCTTACATGAATTTTACCACACCTGTACTTTAAAAAGCCAAGGGGGAAACGTCATTAGCACTGGCGATGTGTAGGGGGTGCACATGGGTGCACGTGCACCCCCTGCAAAAAGCACCTTTGACGTTGCCAGTGGCACCTGTGGGCAGTCATTAAACATTATATAGAATCATAGAAATTTAGGGCTAGAAGGGACCCAGATATATATACCTATATCTGATACCCAAGCTCCTGCCTTCAGGGAAAATGTTTTGCCAGTAATCTGTTCAGAAAAGTATTTGCACTTTACTATTTACCTGGGCTCAGCTTTAAGTGGTTGTAGGGGCTAAAAGGAAGGGTCTCCTTTTGGCCCACCTGTGGCTACATTCCTACTTTACCCCCCGTCACTCACAACAAATACCATTTTTGGAATATAAAAAAAGTCTCATTTGTTCTTAATGTGCTCCTAGTTTCAACGTTTGAAACTTTTGAAACATTCTTACTTGTTCAAGATTAACATTTTCTTTTACCCACCTATCAGGTTCGTAAATGTTTGCTGTCTTGCAGAAAAAAAAGGAGAAAAAAGAGAGATTTCTGGGTGAGGTACTCTATAATTTGATTATATTTAAAGAATCCCCAACTTTACCATCTTTTTTCATTAAACGCCTAAGATTTGTGGCTGCGACAAAGGTGGAAATAGTTTCTGCCAGTTTATTACAGTAGACATCTGTTTGCTGTATGGCAGCCCTTTCCAGCATCCAACCCTAGGCAGGCAACCCCAGAGCTTGAGGGGCCCAGTCCTGCACTCTGCAGAAATTCCTGCACAGGATCAGGCCCCTCAAGCCCCAGGTGCACCTGCTGGGCTTTCCCTTCTTACAGAGATGTTTCCTGGGGGATTTCTGAGGCACGTGTCTGTAAGTGGGGAACATTTCCCATTGCCCCACAGAATCAGGCTGCAGGCAACATGTGTTTCACCCAATGGAGTGGATCCTCTCCCTGCAGCTGATCCACTTCATTTGGCTGTTTATGCCCCCAGAATTTGATCCTACTTATTGAAGTCAATGACCAAGCACTCGCTGCCTCCAAACGACTGGAAGCCTAACTGCCTTGAGCCCGATCCAAAGCCTATCAAAGTCAACGGTAGCCTTTTCCATTGACATCAGAGTCACAGGAAATGTGTTTGCCCCTTTCTTTACTAAGCTACAATTCACCTAGAAGAGCTGATTTCTTCCACTCCTCATAGCCACTGCCAATGTTTATTTAAATGTAGGCCATGGACAAAGTATACATTGCATTACATGTTTTCCTGCTGGCGATCACAGGGGATATTTTTGTCTCGTCTAACTGATATTTCACCTTCTTTCAGTGGTTTCCTTTTATTCATCCCTTACTCATCTCTATCCATTCTGGACCACTTATGCAGCCTTCCTTCTCACCTGTCCATCAGCCTTTGCTGGGAGAAAATGGGGTCTATTTTTCAGTACCAATTGCAGTGCCCCTTGCCAGTCCAAATAACGTCTGTGTATCTAACACACCATACGCAGAGCTCCATTTCTGGGTTGTGTCACTGGATCTGTATTTTCTCAGCAGCTTATTAACAATGTGTGTTTTGGGTGCCACTAAGCAAATGGAAAAAAGGATGTCACTGCAAAAAAAGCCATTTTGTAACACTTAGGTTATTATGCTCTATTAAGTTAAACAACGACTATGTAGCCCTGTTCCGACAATGGCCTATATTCTGCACCCTAAGCAAATTGATATGAAAATACACAGCCTCGCTAACTCAGCTTCCCATTGGTCAAATGTTTTCCCCTTGTACCATTCTTGCAAATTTGACAGGAAAAGATTTGTGAAGGAGGACTAGAGCCAGTGGGCTTAAAATGCCATGCGTCGACTCTATGCCAAGAATAAGAAAAATAATGGGAACCATTACAGATCGGAAACTTTCTTTCTGCCATTTATCAAGCCCATATTATTTTCCCATCGTTCACTGTCCTTGGAGCACGTGCAGCAGGTGAACAAAAAGTTACACAAAGCTGTGAATTTCATTGCGCGGTGCCAGAAATGTGTGCCAACCGTCTCTCGTGTGCCAGAGGTCAGCAATGTGACTTTAAGCTGGCTCTGGAAAAATAAATAACCTTTGGACAAACCTCTTAGACATCCAAGAGGGAATCTGATTTCTCATTTACTCGGGGCCAGATTTTCAATTGCTCAGCACTCGCTTTTGGGTGCTCTTTCCAACATCTGGCTACTCACTTTGCAGCCCAAATAGGATCTGAGCAATCTGGGGTGGGGGGAAGGTTTGGCTGCAAGAAGACAACATCCCCCACTTATTCTCCTTCAGTTATGTTTGTTGTGAAATATGCAGAACGGCATGTTTGCCACGTGTGGATTTAAACTCACTTCATAGACAAGGCTAGTGCATACTTGTGCGCTAAACAATTGCCGTCAAATGCTGTTCTTGATTAGGTTAGAAATGGGTTTGGATACAGTGCAACTCATGGATCACTTAATTTAAACAGCATCTTATAAAATTGTTTTGCGACTCCTTGAGACTGTCCCATAAGGCCAAGCAACCGGGAAGGGAAGCTCACTGAGCTCTGGAAAAAAAAAAATTAATGTAATTCTTCAATAATATCTGGCATCTATAAAAGCTCCCTTTGTGCTGTAGGATTTCCAGCTTTAAGGACTTGATCCAGAGACACTGCACACAACACAGTTGTATTCACCCAAGGAAGACAGATGGTTTGGGGAATTTTTGCCTTGGATGCGAGTAATGCCAGCCCCAGTCACACCGTTCTCTGCTTCTCTGCCAAACAATTTGGCATTCTCTTTTATTTACAAATGAGGAAGAGTTTTCACTAATAATGACCCTCTTATGCACTCGCCTCTGTAATATTTACAGTAACGTGCAATCTGCCAGTGGTTAGGCAGATAGAGAGCTGTGATTGTACTACTTTAGCTGTGGTCACTGTTAAATATTTGCATACCCTATTATATTTACTTGTGACCCTCCCTCATGCTCCTTGTCCATCTGCTACATCTTGGCGTGTAGACTGTAAGATCTTTGGGGGCAGTCATTTATTACATATTTCTATGGCATCTAGTATGACCTGGTCCTAGCTGGTTCTGACCCAGGTGTGCATCCTAGCGAGCTGTATTGACAGCTACCAACATATCTCCCATGGGCCACCAAACATCTGTCAGATAGTGACCCAGTTTCTGAGCAGATTATGCCCAAGAAATCAATATAGCTTGAGCATGCTTCTTCATTTGAAGTTATGGGAGGGTAATATACTGTTAATAACATGTATCAGGGCAGAATATTAGGATTATCATTTGAACTCTGGATTTGTAGGCTAATAAAATGGAGCAGGATAAATGTAACCTGAACACATTCACAGCTTAGAACAAGCAAGCTATGCAATGGTACCAGGGTATATCTGGTCAAAAACATTGATTATTACTTGTGGAAAATTTAGGAAGGAATTGGGTTTTCTTTGTTTTGGGGTTTGGGGAGTTTCTGTTTTGCGTCTTTTTTTTTTTTGCTTGTTTGTTTTTTCATTGCTTAGTCAGATCTCCCCCGAAAATTATTCATTTTGTTCAACCAAAATTGAACTTGTAGAATTTTCAGTTTTCAAAAGTTATTTGCTGTAAAAGTGAGTCATTTGGGAAATATTTCCTAAGTTTTCATTGGAGAAAAAAATAAATCTAGAAAATGTAAGAAAGAAACTTGGTGAAAACCTTAACAAAAATATTTTCAAACATTTAGAAAAGGGATTTTGTTCAGACTTATATTAAAAAATGACAAATTCAAAGACTTTTGTCAGTCATTTAATTAAGCCCATAACTAATTCCCTCAAGTTAAAGTCAATAATGCTAAATTTCCATTGGCCTTGGGTGACCTAGAAAAGACACTTCTTAAATTGCAACAGCTGCAAAATACAGGTTGGGCCAAGTTAAGGTCAGGTGTAATTTCAAAGATGAAATTGGCCCTTTTTTGTAATCAACTCATCTCCTGTATATTTGTAAAGCTCAGCTGAAGGGATCCCTGGAGGCATGAGCTCAACTGTAGTCACAGGATGGGTCCCACTGAAGTCAATGTATTGCAAATAGTTTAATAAAAGGAATTATAGACCAAAAAAAAAGAAAGAAAAAAAAAACTTGAAGCTCCTGCTCCTAAGTTTGGAAGTGAAAGAGAGATACCTTTAAATGATGCAGTCGCATGTTGGCTCCGTTGAAATCTGTAGCCAAACCTGCAGGAAGCCCTGGTCAGGCTAGGGCTTCCTCTCACGTGACAAGGGAGAAAAGCAAAGATTCAATTCGATCAAATAATGCATAAATAGGACATGAGTAAATTCTAGAAGTTGGTATATGTCGCCTTTGCACCCAGTGGACCCGTCTACATAAGACGCTTACTGTGCATTAGCTGAATAACACTGCGCAGTAGCGTGGCAGTTAAATACCGTGCTAGTAGCCTACTGTGCAGTGTTGTTCAGCTAATGTGCAGTAAGCATCATAAAATAAACAGGCACTTCTGCGCAGTAACTCTAGTTACTGCTCATTTATTTAGTACGTCATTAAGCAAGGACAGTAAAAACTATGTTAACTGGCATTTTACTAACCAGGATACTCTATTAACCAGAATTTCCAATATCCCCCAATACAAATCCTCACTTTAGCAATTTTCCCGAGTCTATCCAGCATGCACATGCACATCAGGTATGTGCACTACACGTATGGCACTGCTTCTGTATAAGGCGGAGATAACCAGAATTTTAAGATAACCGGCACCCTCCTTACCCCACTCATGCCGGTTAATGAAGCATTTACTGTACTAAACTAAATGTGCAGTAACTAAGGCGCGTTAATGAACATGTAGCTGTGCCCAGTGCTTGTTTCTCTCAAGTGCCCTTAGACCCTTGTATAGTTTCCAGTAGTTTTCCTCCTATCCCCATGAGACCTCTCACCATCTTTGCTGAATATTGAAGCAAATAGCCAGGATTCTGAAATCCTTTGGATGGTGAAGGTGTTGAGAGAGTGATTCAATGCTGCCCCGTGGCACTGAAATGATCTTCAAACCCAGTTCTTTCAATGAGCACTTGTTCCTCATTTTTTTGTTTTTTGCAGCTATCCTTCACCACTGATTTCAACAACGCCTGAAGGGGGACGTTTTTCACTAAACTTGGAGGAACAACAAAGGCGAAATCACCGCAGGCCAGGCGTTAGCATCAATAGGAAACACTGCTGAAACCAACCTGTTGCAAGAGATCACAGTAGCTGGAATCTCGGTGTCGGAGCTGACCATGTGAGACTGTGCTTACTGAGCAAGATTTAAATACGTTGGTTATCCCCTTGCTCACCACACAAAATGCCTTGTTTGTACAGTAATCCCAAAGCATACCATAGACCAGCACGACAGCAGCTAGAGAATAACATGAGCATTTTTCTGGGAAATGATGAAAGCAAGAGTTTAACGCCTATAAAACAATAACAGGCAGTGCTGTTTGCTTTAAAATAACACATGCATTGCAAAGAAAAGCATTAATAAGCCAAAGCCCTAAGTTAATTACTCAGTCACTGTCTTCTCATTCTAGCTGTCTTAGGCAAGTGTGGCTTCTCTTAAAACCCTTTTATTTTTTGCTGTGAATTTTTAATTTGTTCTGTTGGGAGTTTGGCTCCAAAGACTAACTCCAAAATTGGAGAGATTTCCTCCACTTCCTGCCAACATTTGGAGTTTCAGTATGGGGTTTTTTGAGGTCAGTTCTTTAAATTCAGGCCTGGATCTGAACTTGTTGGTGGTGAAGAGGTATTGGATATAGGTGAGGGGTCTGGAGTCATTGGCCGTGTCCAGACAAGCATGGATGACAGGTATGTGGCTTTGCCGACCCGTCTGCAGTGCCACATGCTGCACACGCAGGCATTTCCTGTACTACTATTTTCAGTGCAGGTTTTGTTTTGTGTGGACCCTGGGAGATGCTGGGGTCAAAAAAATCTATGCCAAAAAAAAGTGGACCAGTGCATGTCGCCCAAAACCAGAGCCTGGCCTGCTTGAGCCATACTCTGGCTGTGGGCCAGGCTCCCAGCTGCAGGAACACCATGGCTGCAGCTCCCAAAGACCCCCAGGATCCCAGGTAAGGCCAGTTGCTGGCCCCAGCCTCCCCTACCCCACCTGGAGTAACCTGCCGCATGCCAGAGGGTGCACGGCACGGGTGTTCCCCAGGTGTGTCACTGCTTCTTGTCCTTGGGGAAACAAAAGTCCACACTTGTGTGGATGCAGCCATCTCATGTTAGCCTAGAGGATGATAATTTTACCAGGTTAAAAAGGGATTAGGGGAAAATATATTGGTGGATATAGAACATGGTAATTAAGACTGTCATCTCAAAATTAGGACTCTGAATGCTGGAAACTGTAGGCAGGAGGGAGGCATGGGAGAAATCAGTCTGGGTAGGCCCTGTACAAACACTCTTCCTTTGGCATCTACTCTCCACCCTTGTGAAAGACAGGGTACTGGGCTTGACTGACTTGTTGTCTGACCAAACTTGACATTCCTTTTGTTCATATATTCTTCTCTTCTTAGACTGAGATACTAAGCAGACAAGAGGTGATTGTCACTTCTAGGGCTGAGTCCAGGACAGGTGCATCGCGACCAGGACAAGTGGCTCTGCCAGAACTTTGGCCCTAGGTCCACAACTGTGTGGTCTGAATTGTGTGTAAACCACCGTGGATGGTTTACACACTACTTGCTGCAAGGGAAGTTTAGGTTAGATATTAACAAAAACTTTCTCACGAGGAGGGTAGTAAAACACTGGAACAAGCTACACAGACAGGTTGTGAAATCTCCATCCTTGGAGGTTTTTAAGAGTCAGGTAGACAAAGCTTTGGCTGGGATGATGTACTTGGGAATGGTACTGCTTGGAGAAGGGGATTGAACTAGATGTGACCTCTGAAGTCCCTTCCAACCCTCATTTTCTATGATTTTATGGGCGCAAGTTGGGTTTCTGTGTTCAGCTAAGGGACAGAAATTACACATAAACTGGTTTAAGTCATCAGAAGCTGGTTTAAACTTGTAATAAAACAGTTCAGTGCGCATAAACCAGTTTCAAAATGACTGAAACTGGTTTAAGATAAACCTGGGTGAATGTAGTATCAGACTTAACTGATTTGGGTCAAACCGGTATATGAAACTTCTGTCCCAGGCCCCTTCCTGGTTCAAGTTAAATCACAGTCCCCCAGGCATCCCAGCATGCTTTCTAGCCTGTGCTCCAGCAGAGAAGGATTGGGGTGGGGGTGGGAAGAGAGAGGAAGGGACAGCCCCCCTCAGGAAAATGTGGGGTACAGAGCTGCCCTGCCCTGCTAAACTTAGTGAAAGTTACTACTGGCTGCAACTGTGGACTACAAATCCCAGAGGCCCCTGGAAGCAGGAAGAGGAAGTGATAAGCAATCATGCAGAGTCCTATTTCTGTGATGCTGGACTGCAAATCCCAGAGACCTTGTGGGGAGCAGGAAGAGTAAGGGCCAGAGAGCTGTGCTCTAGTGTCTCCCAGCTTCTGGCCTGAGCCACTGCAGACATGCAGCTACATTCCTGAATCAAAGGTAAAATGTGCGCCCAGTTGTTTCTCAGTTTAATTTTTGCAGTTTAGACTTACCTGCAAAGACTGAATCGATTCAGCCTCGTGCCTTTTGGCTGTCCATACTTAGCCTTAAAGCAGGAGCAGGCAAAATGTGGCCTGAGGGCTGGATGCGGCCCACCAGGCCATTCTATCCGGCCTGTGGGGCCCTGAAAAAATTTAGAAAATTAATATTAATCTGCTTTGGGCTGCCTGTCATGCAGTCCTTGATGGCTTGCTGAAACTCAGTAAGCAGCCCTCCGCCCAAAATAATTGCCTGCCCCTGCCTTAAAGGCTTTGTCTACACTACAGAACTTCTGCTGCCTTAGTTATTCCCACAAAGCCCCTTAGTGGAGACATAGCCCATACCTACACAAGGGCCACATCTACATGGGACATTTTACTTTAGACACAGCAAAGTGTCTCTTGTAGATTAGTCTAATGTGCAGTAGATTCATCTAATGTGCAGTAAAGTATCACTGTCTACACATGCACATCAATTACTGTGCATTAAATCAGTCTAATGCACTGTTTGCTAGTACCAATACACACAGGTACTAGAAAAAAACATTAACTAATGTGCTGAGGTGCATGTGTAGACACTAACTGGAAGCAATTTGCTCCATATCAGCCCAGGCAGCAGGGGACCACTTCCCCTAGGACAGCTCTCCCTGCCCTGCAGAGATTGGGACCAGTCCTGATCTCCATACAGCTGGGAGGTGGCTGTCCCCAGAGCTGGAACAGTTCCCTCCCACTCCATGGAGATCAGGATTGACCCCTGTGCCTCCTGCCAGCCCAGGGTCCAGGGGACTCTGTAAGGGGGCAGAGCAGGGCAGGAGAAGCCCTGGACTGAACTGCTCCTGTTAGAAGCAAATTTAATGCACAGGCACAATTTAATGCACCTGACTTTTTTGCACAAAAAATTCAGCCACATTAATTGCACATGTAGATGCGCCCAAGGAGTTTCTGTTCCATGTGGAAAAAAAAAGCCAAGCAGATCAAAGCACTCACTCTTCAAGTAGCACAGCTGTGTTCACAGCAGGGTTTTGCCAGCATAGCTATGCCCACTAGGGAATGTCACCTAAGCCAGCCTAGCCATATTAAATTATAGTTACTTTTATAGTGTAGCTTGGCTTAATGAATTTGGAGTTTATATTCTAGCTTGAGTCTAACCCTAAAGGATACTCCCAGAGGCGATTCGCATGTAGATTTGAACAGCAGCTGGACTAGCTTATCAGAGAACAGAATTTGGTCCAATATGTTCAGTTCCAAGTGCCAGACTGGCAAGCTCCATAAAGTCACCTTTTCTTTCAGTGCAATTTCCCCCTGTGCCAGCTGATTAACCTAGGGTTAGGATATAAAGCACACTTGGGTAGATGGAATCTGAGGCCAGAGTCCTCGATTTATATTCACCAACCTGCAATGCACTCTCTACTGCCACTTGTGTCCTGTACGAGGCACATACCCCCTTGTGGCTATTCTCACTGCCCAGTCACCAACTCTTCACTGAAAAATAAAGCCACTTTCCACATTAATCACTATGGCTTGTGTCCGAACTGGGAGAACTCTCCACACCATAGTGAGACTCAGATTTTTCTGCTTCTGATCCCTGGTTTTCAACTCTCTGCCCCTCACTCAATATGACTTAATGACAGCCTGCAGCCATGGTGGGAAGCAGGGAAGGAGACATAAAGCATTAAGGCTGACACTGAAAAAATCTCACAGTGGTCAACCCCCACAGGTTATGGAAATGCACGTCCTAATACAAAGCAGAGAAAAATAACCCAGCAGTGGGGCATTTCATAATGGACTATAATATACAACCTGAACCAGAGCTCTTGAGAGCTTGCATTAATATCCTTTCATTATACCCCACAGTCTTTCTATCACAGGAGCTATCCTAGCTGCTTCTCCCATGACATCTAGACATCACTTAGCACCTGAAACATGCTTGGCTTTTTCAGCAGGTAATAAACTCCTGGATGGCGTGTGGCAAGCAGTTGCAGAGAAGCACATTTCCTCTAAATACCCATCATGGACATTCCTTCCCCAACAACTGACAATGCCTGGTTTAGATTAAACTACAGCGGAGGAGTTGCCACAGAAGGGCCAGGCTGAAAGCTGATTTTTTTCCAAGGGACTAAAAGAGACAAATGCAAGTTGAGTTGGACTAAATGCATCAGGAAGAGGGTCTCCTCTGTGCTACCTGAGGGCAGGGGTGACTGCAGCTCCCTAGCTGGGATATTACAAAGCACAGCAGATGTTTAGTGGGTATAAAGGCACAGTCAGTGACTACTTCCTCCTACAGCCTTCATGGGTGTGCTGGGTTTGGGGACAAGGGTGATAACTAGAATGCACCAGGCTCCAGCAACCTCCGTCTTCTGGGATGTCCAGAGTGACACTGCTTAGAGCCATTGCAAGGGTCAGGGACCATCTTTCACTGCCTACTCTGCACCCAGCAAAATGACTGTCCCATTAGATGGAGGGGAATTTGGCTTTGTTTGGACCAAGGCAATGATGTTCAACTACGCTGAAGTTAAGAGGGAAAGACTGCATGAGACCTAGGCTTGGAGCCATCATTCAGCAAAGCTGAGGCATGCAAGGCCACCTGTTCTTATGAGCATTGGCTTGGTAAGTCTAAAGCATGGCTGACATGAGATTAACATGCTGAATGGAAAGGAGGGTGAAGAGAAGGTGGAAACAGCCCTGGCAAGAGGAACAAAGTGGTGCTCGGATACCGAGACGATGAGGCTGATGGATGAATACAAGATAATGAGGCTGATGGATGGATAGTTCTGACACAAGACAAGACTCAGGTAGGGAGGACAGAAGCGTGGCTTCCCTTCCTTGCTCTGTTTGTGCTTGTGCCTCCGTGGGACTGCCTCCTTTTCATTCATGCGGGAAGTTGCGACATCGGAGCCCTTTAGATTAGCTGAAAGCTTCGACCACTTTAAAGCTGGCAAGGCCACTATAAGGTTTTAAAGTGGTTCTGGCTGTTTTAAACCACTGCAGGCCTTCAAAGCAGGTTTAATTGCTCTAAATCTGTGGCAGATAAACTGTAACCGTTGCTTGACACATGGTGTTCTGCATCCCATCTATCAGCCACTGAGCTCTTTTCTGAAGCAATCACAGTATTGCTAGTGGAGACAGCAGTTGCATGCTACAGAGCTGAAGCCAGCAGCATCCACTGTCTCATCATCTATGAAGCCACAGATCTTCTTGTCCATTAAAGAAAAGAGCTAATAGTG
>NW_017728993.1:21337490-21345356 GCF_001723915.1 Gavialis gangeticus | reverse complement strand
AAAGAAAAGAGCTACTAGTGACCAATGGCGACATGTAAGGGGTGCAGGGGGGTGCACATGCCCCTCCTGAGAGTGCCAGTATCCCCGCCAATGGGCAGGGTGGGCAGGCGGAAGTGCCAGTGCCACCCTGACAGCACCAGCTGGGGAGTGGAAGTGCTGTGGCCGCTTCACGATCAGCCGCGGGGGGGCCCCCCCCTCCGGTCAGTGAGATTGCCCCCCACAGCCAGTGAGATTGGCCGCGGGTGGACCCCCCACTTGGTTACTGACTGGTTGCTGGGGGGGCATATGCCCCCCTGAATAAGGTGGCACCAGTCGCCCATGCTAGTGACAACCACTTTCTACTTAGATTGAGTTCCAGTTTCCTCTCTCTCGTTTACCAAGGATCCTGTCTCCAGATAGCACAGTGGGGTATCTAGAGGCAGAATCATATATGCTACAAGTTAGCATGTCAGGCTCTGTCTCGCAGTCCTGTGAGCCACCTTCTCCTCCATGAATTCTTTAACAAGTTGGTTTTAGAGGAACAGAGCAGACAAGAAAAGCATGTTCCAGAAAGCTGGTCTGCCAGGCAAGTGGAAACACAGGGAGTGGCCTGCTCTACCATCTGAGTCCTGGAGAAGCATATACAATCAACGCAATTCAGTCCAGCAGGGTAACACTTGCATAAACACATTTTGACACTAGGCAAGGGCATCTCTTTCTGTGACAGATTGGGATCAAACTATAGAGAACACTTGTGTGAGCTGAAAAGTTGCCCTTCTGGAGACCAGAGCTGGGGCTTGAGCAAACACCCTCCACCCCCAACAAAAGCAATGGGAATTTCTGATGACAGCTGCACAAACACAACTTATTTTGGCAGATCTCTCAATTAAAATCAGGCTGCCCCAATTTTAGGGGAAAATAAACACAGGCCTGATGCTATGTTCCTTGCTTTCAAAAGGAATCAGGCTGAAGAGAGACAGCAGCCGTCCTTTCACTCCATGGTGCCTGGCCTCGTGACGCACACATCTCATTGCATCAGTGAATAGCTGCTGCCCCCTTATGCCAAGATGAGGCAGAGGCTTGTTCTGACAGCGGCATAGGAATGGCCTTCATCCCAAAGGGGCTCTGTTTGGCAAGGGGAACAGATTGGTCTAAAATTGATCTGCCAATCTAGAACAGATCCAAAATTCAAAATCTGAGAGTGAGCCTCTCTGGTGCGCCTCACCTAGACTGGGTCTGCATCAGCCAAAGGATATCTTCAGTTGCTGGTGTCATGTCCCTGTAATAAAGAAGAGATGGAGGATGGTCACATAGTTTCATAGTTGGTAGGGTCGGAAGGGACCTAAGCAGATCTTCAACATGATGACAAGCAGGCGTCTGCATTGAGGTTGGTTTCACTGGGAGTTTGGCAAAGTGCAATCTGTATTGCCTGTAATGTCCAGAAGGGTCAGAACTGGTCCCAAACTGAAGTGGAAGAGGCAGGTGCTAAAGTAACTACACTATCCTGACATCCAAATTTCTCAGTAAAAAAGTTTCCCCCAGGACTCAAAAGGATCTGTTATTGATTGCATTTCTTTTCACCACACCTAGCAGAGTGACCTCGTTAGGAAATACTGAATCGCTGTCCACCCTTAATAGGAAGCATTTAATAAAGAAAACAGCTACAAGAAAGCAAAAGCTAGGTGTACTCATAGGTAGTGTTCTGATTTTGGGTAAAGGAACGCATCACACTTAGACCACAGTAAGGACACTAAACATGTGAGCATCCACATGTTAAACCTCATTAATTTATGCTAAGTGCCTGCAGAACATCTCAAAGTTGCACCACTTCAGGGGAGGGTTAACTTAGGGCCGTGCTACCTAGCTCATGTTAGGGCAACTTCAATCTGCTCCATGGAAATCAAGCAAACAAGTTGCAGCTCCCCAACACCCCAGGATGCAGCACTTCCAGCATCTCCCCTCCTCCCAGAGAAGGATAAAGCCCAGGTGTCCTGACTCCTGGTCCCCAGCACCCTAGTGGCAATTCAGAGCCATGCAGGCAAGATATGGTATTAACCCTTATGGTATGACTGTTCACAGTGCATTAAAAGCTAACATGGCTTAATGTTCCCCAGATTTAGTGTGGCCTGGGAAAGGTGTCATTTCAACCTTTGGCTGCCTTGCTTATCAGAGATCACCCTGGGCGCCTGTACACGAGCCAGGAGGCTGCTCCAACATGCTGTCATTGCAGCACATCGGAGCACACTTGATTAATCAGATGTCCTTGCCTAGTGTCAAAAGGCATTTATGCAAGTGTTACCTCGCTGGACTGAATTGCATGGATGGTATACCATTCTACAGGACTCAGCTGGTTTCCATTAATTGAGTCTGCTGGAATGTAAAAATTACTACGCTCCAGCCAGCCTCTGCGTCTCATGTACCAGCGTCCCTGCACTTCAAAATACTGGCAGGGGAGCTTTAACTACTCAATAAGCTTTCAATAAAATGCCCCTGCTGCCATGCTGAATCGCAGGGCTGCTGATGCATGAGATGCTCTGGGTGCTTTAATTAGAGCAGCTCTTAATTAAAGCACCCCCACCCCCAGAGCATGTGTAAAAGCTCCCACAGAGTCTGGGATGCCAGGCAACACACAGCAGCATATAGCGGATGGAAAATATACTGCAAGTAAATGTGTCATTACAGTCATGAAATGCCTACTGCCATTGGGCCATACGTTGGGAACTTCTACCTTGAGATGTTGGAAGTGGGTAGGAAGCATTACAGAGATATCCATATGAGTATCACAGGACCTCAAGGCTCTGCAGCAAGCTAAAGGGGGATAATGTGTAAACATGCTGTTGCTCCATACAGGGAGTGTATCTAAATTATCAAAGAGCCCTGGCAAAAATAGCTGTTATTTTTTTTCCCCCTTAAATTCCAGTGGCAAAAACTTGCAAACCTCCACAACACAAGTTTCCAGGGTCTCAGCTGTAGATTACAGAGCTCTGAAACTTCAAAGCAGTAATCACTATAGGGGCAAATTTGAGCCAGGCTGCAGATAAGAGTAGAGATGAAAGCTGATGGAAAGCCTGGTTGGACATCTGACACTGGAAATGTAAGAACCGGGGTTGAACTTAACGGGGACTGCTGTCTCATCCCTCCTCTGGCTCCATCACTTTCTCAGAACTGAAGCTTCTGTTTTATTTAAATGTTTCTTGTAGCCCTTGTTTTTGCCAAGAAAACTGTCTGTTGGTGCATCCTCTCCAGGCCGGCTGCACGTGCTTGCAAGGAGATAACACGGAAAGTACAGCCTTGAAGTTAAAGCACAGTGCTTGGGCTCAACAGAGCTGAGTCCAGCTCTGCAACAGATTCCCTCTGGGACCTTGGGCAACCCACTTCCCCTCTATCCACTTCAGTCCCCACTCTATAAAACTTGGAGAATAAGAATGACACCTTTTTTCCCCAATTTTGTTTGTCTCCTCTACTTATATTGCAGTGTCTTCAGGTCTGGAAGGATCCCTTACTGTCTGCACAGCATCTAGCAATGGCTTCCCAGAATCAATTCTGATAATAGTCCCACTCCTGGACTCTATAAAACAAATGGATGGTTCAAATATCAGTGTGAAGAGACGTACGAACCGCCTCAGTATTTTGCAATGTGGTTTAATGCTGAAAGCCAACGGTGGCAATTCCCTGTTGGCACGTCAGCAAGTCTTGTGAACCTGGAGGTAAAACTTTGGGCTGTGAATAGATGCTGGCAGCAGTGGCCTTCAAGGGTTGCATACAGAAAGTAAGGAGTGGCTACAACATCCCACCACGGGGATGGGGCAGAGGGGATGCTACTCGAGCTGGCTGCTGCCAGAGGGTGCCTCTACATTGTAGGCCATAGATATTCATGCTGGTGTTAGAGTTGGCACCCTCGGTAGCTGTTTGGCATGTCTATTAAGGCTGCAGTGAATGTTGTGCACTGTTTTGGTAGTGTGAGAATGATAGTGTGGCCCTGATCATCCAGAAACTATGCAAGAGGCAAGGGTTTCTTAGGATGATATCTCTTATTGAGCCAACTATGTAGTTAGGGCAGAGTTAGGCAAGCTCTTGAATGCAAGACAACACATGCGACCCTTTATACATGCCGCTGAAACCAAGAGCAGGTCATGTGAGTCAAACACTTTGTGAATGATTTTTTCAGGATGTGCAGTTCTGCCCCTCTGTACCCCTGCACCCCCTCCGCAGCAGCCTGGGCACTCAGGATATCCCTGCTCCAAACAGGGACAAGCTTTGGGAGGGGGAAAAGCTGAATCCATATTGCGTGTGCAGTATGGATGGAATCGGCGCAGCAGTAATGATACATATATCCCCCAGGGGCTGGACACATGCCACATCTACTGTGATATAGGGCATGTTGGTTTTGTACACCAGAGTGGACAGGCATGGAGCTTATTCCAGTGCAGCGTACTCTAAACTGCTATTACTCTGCCTTAGCACTGGGTAAGGAAAGGCGGTGATGAGCTTTTTGCTTTGAGCTCCAGAGTAAGCTGCAGGCACATGACACCTGCTCTGGTTTATCCTATACCAGTGTAGTTTCTAGACTGGTTTGGGCAAAGAGTATGATCCACTCCTTGTTTACCCCAGTATCAAGATCAATTTTATGCTGGTATGACCATGTTTTGCAGCCTTCTTTTTATAGCAGCCATTTAGGGACACATCCCCTCTTTTCAGACTATATATGCCATATGTTCCCATTATCCTTCCAACCTTATGGTGTTTTTCCAATGGTTAATGCCACCCATTGCTACCACCCCCTGCTTCTGTAGCCCTGAAGGTCCTGGGATAAGAAAAAAATGAGATGGGTGTGATGATGAGATAATAGCTTCCACTAGATCAGCTTTTTTTCTGGAGATCTAGGAGATGAGATCTTAGGCTTCAGGTGCTTTTATCAGGGCTGAGAAAGCAGCAGTGCTGCTCAAACTTAGTACCAGCAAGAACAATGGCTGCAGTTTAACCTAATTAAGGTCAATGGATTTGACCCCGTGAAAGGGAAGGAAGCAATTAGCACCTAATAAGAAGTGAGCAAAAGAAGAGGAAAGTTAGAATGAAACATCAAACCAGGGTCTCCCGTGGGTTTTGGTGTCTAGTAATATTATGAGCATTCCCCGACCTGTTTTCTGAAGGTATCGTGAATGTTTGCTGTCGTGAAGCCAGAGATGGAGCGGTTTGAAAAGAGCATTCTTCCACCAGTGATAAGATCTGGTAGGGATCCTCCTCACCAGAGTTAATGGCTCTGCCAATGGACAATCTGCTTTAAGGGAAGTTTTTGTGTATCACTAAAAACAGACCTCCTGAAGTTTGATCGCATGAGCCTTTGCACAGATTGGATGACAATGTGGGAAGCATTCAGCGATTATGAGGTTAATGCTAGCATAAATGTAGGGTTTGGGGGGGGCTTTTTTTTGTTTTGGCCAGGGGGAGCGGGGGCGCAAATACAACCCATCAATCTGTCCCTTTAAGGGCTGGACCTCTGGAGCTAGGACAGAAGTTCATAAACTGATTTAGCCTAAATTAGCGCATTCTGATACTACATCCATCCAAGTTTATCTTAAACGGTTTCGGCCATTGTGAAAGTTGTTTATGTGCACTGAACATCTGTTGTGTTACAGCAGGAGTTGTCAGCTGGGCGTACGTGGAAAGGTGGTAGGGGGCACATGCGGGTGGGTGCCACCCACCCCCCCACCTCCCAGAAGCAGGCCCGGGGGGGGCGAAGGCAGTGGCTCTCCTCTGCGCACTGCTTGGCCAGCCAGTGGTGGGAGCTGGGGAGCTCGCATGCGAAGGCCGCCGCCATCCACCACCCCACGCCACCCACCGCTGCCACGCATGCGGCTCCGTGGGCTGCTCATGAGCAGACTTGATTGGCCAGGTGCAAGGCCCGTCAGCAGCCCATGGAGCCGCATATGTGACCGAACTTGCAACATGCATCCACCACGCTGTGCCACCGCATGCAAGCCCCCCTTCCTCCATGTCTGGCCAATGCTGCCATTCCTCCCCCACCCCTTCTGTCTGGCCAGAAGGGGTGCAATCCTTAAAAAAAAGGTTGAAAACTGCTGCGTTACAGATTTGAACCCATTTCCAATCACTTATACTGGTTTATCTGTAATTTGTGTCCCTAGCCCTGCAGAGGAAGTCAAAGAAGCTGAGCTCATGATAGACTCTAGCAATAAGGCTTTTGTTTTCTGGGTATGTTTGCATGTCCCGGGGTCTTATAAAAGATTTACTACAATGCTCTAGTTTAGAAGAATGCCATGACTGAACTGCACAATACTCGGTGCCTGGTCATGACTGTCTTGGGCTCTTAAAAGCAAGGGAATGGCTCAGATCAGCCAGCTGTCTGACTTGTTTCATTTTAGGGTTCACCAAAGCAAGGTGCAGCTGCCTTTATTACAAACGGCTCTGTTAATTGGGTGCACCTGCATTGATTGTGCCGGGATTTGCATTTCTCACTGCTCACCTGGTATCATGAGCCTCATGCAAGCAGCAGGAGAAGAGGAGCCAGATCAAGTCTGCAGGTTGAACGAGAAGCTCCCACGGGAGGTAGCCACAGAGAGGTGGTGCAAAAATGGCTGAATAGAAGAGGGAGGCCTGGGAATACAAGGGCAGGGTGTAGAGCGACAGCAAAATGTTTCAGGTGCAGATGGGCAAGGGGACAGGAGAGAAGTTTTTAGGGCATGGCTGGAGGACCGAGGATAATAACTTCTAGCAAGCATTGTGCAGTGGTGCCCTTGATGGAGGGATGGCCTGCCTTGTGCAGTGCTATAGCCATGGAGCCAAGAGCCTCCCCAGTGAGCAGCCTTTAACCCAACCAGAAAAAGGGCCTGAGCATCAGGGCTTTTGTCTGGCTGAGCTTTGAGATGCAACCTGGCATTTGCTGGGCATGGACAAGGTATGGGAGGGGACTCAGCTGGGAGAAATGTCCCTGTCCCCAGCTCTTGCCACTTCTTCATGACCAACATTATTGGGCTGGGGTTACAGCCAGGCTGAGGGACCCCTCTCCAGATCATCGCTTGCTAATTGGTGGTTTTCCACATACCCTCAGCCCCAGCGGCAGAGCAGCCGGCCGGGGCTGTTGCAGAAAGGAGCCTGAACTCCAGAAGCCAAGGGGAACTTGGGGGATGGAGCAGCAACACCCCAGCAGATGAATTTGCTCCGTTACATCCATTCCTGTGCACAGTGCCCTGTGTGTCTCCCCTCTTTTTCCCTGCCTTGGTAGAGGAAGGGTGGGTGGTAAGGTCACCCTGGAGCTCACCCTGGCCTGGGAAAATGGGGCGCACAGCTGTAGGTGGAACAGAGGTGAGGGCCACGCTGACATGGGCAGCTAATTGTGGAGCCAGGTGAGGTGCAGATGTGGGGCTGGTGAGGGGCATTATTTGGGGCATCTGAATCTTGACTTTTTTTTAACCTTTTCATGGCTGGCTGTACTGAAAGCGTTATCAGGATTCCCTCTCCGCCGCCCCCACGGGTCGGCATGCAGGGTGTGACATGATGCAGGGCCGTGGTGATACGGCCCAGGGCTGATGGATCTCCACGGAGACTGAAGAGGACTTACAGTGCACCTACCTCCCCACCAAGCCATCCCCTACTCCCTGCTCCAGACACACAGACCCCAGGCCAAGTGTGCCGGAGGGAAAGCCCCAGACTGATGGATCCCCTTCCTAGTCCGGGCTGGGAATGGCAGGGTCAGGGTCAGTATTTATCCAGAAAGGAAAAAGAGGCAGATGGATCAGTGTACAAGGCTTTTCTTCCTCCTTGAATGTACTGAAGAGCAGCTGAGTGAGCCGGTACTGCCATCTCCTGGCAGATGCAAAGCCCAGGATTATTTAAAGTTGTGGAGCAGGCTGCATTCCCCCCCCCCCCCCC
>NW_017728993.1:21287585-21337295 GCF_001723915.1 Gavialis gangeticus | reverse complement strand
TTTACTGCTGAATTCATTCTTGGACATGAAAACCCGCAGCAGGAATCCCAATCACTCCACAGCCCATCTCTGTGGAAAACACGTGCTAAAAATGGCAACGGGACAGGCCTTCAGAAAGAAAACCGTTCCCGGTCCAGCAGAGGACTTAGGCTTGTGCTTATCTTTAAGCACCCGAGAGAGCTCATTGATTTAAAGGGGCTTAATCTCATGCTTAAAGTTGGGCATGTGCTTAACTGCTTTGTGGACCGCAGCCAGAGAGCGAAAGGCTAGAACCCAAGAGATCCTATTAAAACCATTCCTTTCCAGACAGCTGAGGCCTGCAGAAAAAGTTAGAATCAAGGAAAAATGGTATTACTATCACAGGACTTTCTCTAGTGTGCTCAGCTTTCAAGCTACCTTGCTCTGTTCCTCCAAAAGGAGACGCTTATAAAAACGAATCCTAAAATATGCCACACAAATGGTCCTGAGCAGCACGGTTTGCAATAGTCTTAGTCATTATGACGTCCCTATTTACTTGAAGGCTGTCATCCACTTATGCGAGGACTGCCACCGACAAGGACTGTCCTGGTGCTCTGCTGGGTCCCAGTTTGCTCATTGGGTTTCACAAGCTGTCTGGGGTGGGAAAAGACTGCAAGGGGGTTATGTTTTTCGGCACCTTGATGTGATCCTCGAGAAATGCCAGGAGGGAATGAACACGGGATCTGCAGCTCGGCGCCGTGGCCAGCAGAGGGAGGGAACGTTACACGCTTGGAGCAGGGAGCAACACTAGCAATGGGTTTCTGAAGGAAACGTGGCAAGAAGTGCTGTCGCCCAGACCAAACATTTGGTGTCCCAGACCTAACATGAAACAAAGCACCAGCATAGCTGACTTTCCCAGCTGTATGCCCTTATCTCAGGGGATTTGGGATTTTTTGTAATGCTCCAGCTCCTGGAGTCATGTGATTGCCTGAATGTATAGGTTCTCATTTCAAAGGAAAGCCCTTTTCTGACCTTTCTTGCTGTGAAGAAATACCTGAGCGGAAACCTAAAGGCACAAAACCTAGAAGGCAAATAAAAATGAATAAAAATAAGTTCTATGATTCTATGATCTGACCCTGAAATGTGTTGTGAGCGAAGAAAAATGTTGCCGTTTCTAAGCCATTCTCACGCCATGACTCAAGGTTTGGGAGTGCTTAGGGATGGCAAGCTCCTCCAATACTGTTGCTGGGAGGAGGGTAGTATCCTGACCAAATCCAATGCCCAAGGCATCCATGGTGCCTTTGTGTCTCTCCTTCTGTCTTCCTGCGTCACGCCTTCAGATTTTGTGTTTGTTCTGGGGGATTGAGGCATGCAAGAAGAGCCAGAATGGATGCTTTTGTAAGCCCTTATACCACGTAATGTATCATACCATACCATACCATAATACAATAAATTATACCATACCATACCATACCATACTATAATATAATATATCATATCATACCATAATAAAATATAATATTTCATACCATACCATAATATAATATATCATACCATAATATAATATATTATACCATACCATATCATATTACATTATCATTGTCTGCAATCATAAGAGACTGGATTCAGTGACCCAGCAGATCCCTTCCAGTCCTTCATTCATCCATCCCAACTTGGATTCTCCCGTTTCTCTGCAAAATCCCCACTAAAACTTCAGCTGCATGGAGAATCCTCAATCACGTCCCGTCCTAAACTTCCTTAGGCCACTACGAAATAGCTGCCACATCCTACCCCAGATATAGCCAGTAGCAGATGATGAATGTTCATCAAGTTTGAAAAGCTGTTTGATGGACTTCTCAAGATGAAAGGTGCTGTGCCAAGGTACAGGGTCATTATTTATTATTATTGCTATCACAGAGATGATAAGTGTTTGGGGTTATTACCAGACGGTGCCACAGCATTTTTTTTCTCAGGGTAGATAGGATTCAAGCTCCAGCGTGGAGACATTTTTCTGAAGGAATCGCACCCTGGAGGGAGGCTGTCATTTCTGGATGCTGATTAGCTCTTGCAAGTTTGCAGTGAGTAAGACTGATTACCCTGTAGCAAGCCCAACTTCTTTCTCCTAATCACAGCAGCGCAGCAGGCTCCGTGCGGGGAGCAGTGTAACCCTATCTCCCAGCCCAACCACTCGGTCCCTTCCTGAGTTTGCTTTCTTGGCCCCGCAAACTGTAGCCAGGACAAAAATCAAACTTAATGATTTGTTGCAATCTTGGCTGCTCTTCCGTTTGCTGTTTACTCGACTCGCATCCTCACGATAACTGCCTGCTCTTGGCGTCCGCAAGGGTTTGGCCCACTTCAAAATAGGTGGGCACCCATTTTGTGGGTTGATCCAAAAAAATGAGGCTTCCCACAAGGTTCCCACATTAGGTGCATTCAGGAGTATATAGATATATGGTTCTCCCTGCAGGGAACTGGTTATTTCACTTAAAACAACGGTTCCCAATCTGTGGTATGGGTACCACCAGTGGTACACAGACAGCCTGCCAGTGGTACGTGTTAACAGATTTATTACATTTACTTTATATGACAAAACTTTGCTGGTGGCACTGAAGGTTGAACTGAAAAATGTGCTAGTGGTAATTAAGGTTGTATCATTTTAAAACGGGCGGTGCACAATCTGTCAGAGTTTGGGAACCGCTGACCTAAAGGATGATTTGTCACTATGGTTTAATTCAACATTGTCCTTCACACATGCCCCATCAGTGTCTTTCTCCCAGTAATCAACTCCTGATAGCTGGTTACCAGTATCTAATTCAACATGATGTGTACTGCTCTTGGAGGCATGACTTAACCAGAGTTTGCTGTAATTCACTGCAGTCTCTTTATTTAGATACCCATTTGAAAAGTAGGTGTTTGAGGTCTTGTGCTCTAAGCAGAGAGAGAGAAGCTGGCCCCGGGGACCGTGCATGCTCTGTTGCAAATGTATCACCAAAAGGCATTGAAGTGTCCTGCAAAACAGGCTGTGTTTTGTGGGCCTCATCAGTGGGGAAATGTACTTTTTGACCTGCATGTACGTGCTGTGCTGAGGAAAGCTCCCTTAGGGTTCAGGTCCCTCCTGCAATTCTCGCTCCCTTCTTCAGGGGCAATGCATGAAATGAAAGCAGAGCAGTCCTTCAGTAGTCCAGAGTGGTATTCCTCATGCAGGCCTAGGGGAATATGACAGGAGAGGAGATCTGGGGCCCTGAGATGCCAAGATCCTTGCTCCTGGCTATGCAGAGGGCCATAGATGAAGACTGATCAAAGGGAATGAGCCCCCGGCTCTGTTGGGATGACAGTGGTGCACGCATCCCTTCCCATTACTCAGGGATAATCATCCTACCCCATCCAGTGAAGCCCTTTCTCTTCTCCCATTTAAATTCACATGGGTTTCTAGGTCCAGGGAGCCTCTGTTCAACCCCTTGTCTGCTGCAAGGATCTATTATGTGATGATGGGGTATTGCACACCATGGTCCAGTTCCTTCGACTCCGCAACAGCCGTCAGCAAGAAGCACCGTAAGAGCTATATCACTGCCATGTGAACTATACCACGGGGACCACATGAGCTATACCACTGCCATGTGAACTATACCAGCACCACGTGAGCTATGCCATGGGGACCATGTGAGCTATACCACTGCCATGTGAACTATACCAGCACCATGTGAGCTATGCCATGGGGACCACGTGAGCTATACCACTGCCATGTGAACTATACCAGCACCATGTGAGCTATGCCATGGGGACCACGTGAGCTATACCACTGCCATGTGAACTATACCAGCACCATGTGAGCTATGCCATGGGGACCACGTGAGCTATACCACTGCCATGTGAACTATACCAGCACCATGTGAGCTATGCCATGGGGACCACGTGAGCTATACCACTGCCATGTGAACTATACCAGCACCATGTGAGCTATGCCATGGGGACCACGTGAGCTATACCACTGCCATGTGAACTATACCAGCACCATGTGAGCTATGCCATGGGGACCACGTGAGCTATACCACTGCCATGTGAACTATACCAGCACCATGTGAGCTATGCCATGGGGACCACGTGAGCTATACCACTGCCATGTGAACTATACCAGCACCATGTGAGCTATGCCATGGGGACCACGTGAGCTATACCACTGCCATGTGAACTATACCAGCACCATGTGAGCTATGCCATGGGGACCACGTGAGCTATACCACTGCCATGTGAACTATACCAGCACCATGTGAGCTATGCCACGGGGACCACGTAAGCTATACCACTGCCATGTGAACTATACCAGCACCATGTGAGCTATGCCACGGGGACCACGTGAGCTATACCACTGCCATGTTCCTAGCTAAGTGCATCCTTGATTGCATCCTTGGGCAGCACAGGGAAAGGTGGGTACCATAGCCCACCCTCCATCCCATCCCTTGAGAGAGCTCCTCCAGGGAGCAAGAGCCCTCGTGGCTATTTCTTACACAGGGAACTATGTGGATGTTTGCTTCTCCCCCATGTACCCAGCAGGGACCAGCCTTATGTGTGTAAACACCCAGGTCCTCATCTGGTATCGTTCTGTAAAGCTCCAGGGACTCCAGTAGGGAGAAACCCATTTAGTCCAGCTGAAGATCTAGCTCTGGAGGTGGAAATAAATTCAAGCCACAAAATGTGGCTCTGGGTTTCAACCAGCTCAGGGATTGGGGTGGGGGTTGGCTCTGGGCTACTGCTCCATGCCCACTTCCCATGCTATGAGACCACTTTAAAGTGGCCCTTTTGTTTGATCTGTGGTTGGCATTCAGATGGTGTCATGGGATATTTCCCATTCTCCCCCCAAGGACAAATTAATTGGATGAATTCTCATTTCTGTCTTGTCAGGAACTCCAACTTTTTGAACAAAGAGATTTTTTCTTCCCAGCTGTTTGCTGAGTGTTTCAGTTAGACTGAACACAATAGTCCAAAAATGGGAGGGGCGGTGGGGATAAAAGTGCAGAGAAGGCATGTGCCCTTCCCAGTGGCATAACTGGTGGGGGTGGGGGCACATAGGACACACTCCCCAGGTGCTTCCTAAGTCAGGGGATACTAGGATGCAGCCAGGAGTGCTCCACACGTTCCTGTGCCCCTACCCCCCCCATACACCCTGTACCATCCATGTAGTGACTCCAGATGGGCACAAGAAGATGTGCAGGGAGGCAAAACTGCAGACCTGAAGTTTACTTCTTGGAAAGACACCTCTGCAGGGGGAGGTATCAGTTTTCAGCCTGGGGTCTCAGATGCTCCTAAGTCCATGGCAGGCATCCTACATGCAAGTCCCAAGCCTGGAGGCTTTGAGGTTCAAATGTCCCTTGGTCTCACTTGTCCCTAGCCAAAAGGCCTAAGGAGCAAGCTAGAGGGAGGGCCCAGGACCAATCCCAATTACCATCAAACGTGTAGCTGAGATGCTCCCTTTGGGAGGCTATGGTAGACTCTCGCAGGGGTACCTGCCTGCAGGCTAGGGGACGGGTCTCCCCCCTCAGCTACCCAAAGTCATTCAAAGCCAGGAAGAAGAGTTGGTCTCCCCTGCAAGGTACAGTAAAACCACCTGGCCCAACACCATCATCATGGGGTCTCCCTGAGCCTTTTATAATTTAATTTGAGCCTTTTATTATTCCTTTGTGATTTAAAGCGATCATAAATGAAATCCAGGTGTGCCCATGCATTGCAGCAGCCTCTGGTTTGCTGGGAGCTCCTGGCAGTTTGGAAGATTTGAATAGGCGGAGAACATTAAGGGAGGATGGTTGTTGCTATAATATCCACCTGGTTATAACTTCTCCATTAGCTGGTTTGCTGGGACTGCCCCTCCCACCCCTGACAAACTATAAGAAACCAGACCTGTTTTACTGCTTCTCTTTAGCTGCTGTACTGATACTGGCTTAGCATACAGCCCGCAGGGAGTATTGCATTGTATCACCTCCTTTTCTTATTTGTATCTCACCTGTCCCTATCATGCTGAATCCCTCCTTTTGTTTGCTTATTATCATGTAAGCTTTACCCTGCTGTAGTGTCTACAAAGGCCACAACAAGAAGAAGCTCTGTTGTGCTAGGTGCTGTACAAACACATCACAGACAACGGTCCATGTCTCAAAGAGCTCGTGCTCTATAGTGGATGGGGGCTGATGCAAACAAGTGGGAGTCAGGCCAGATTTGCACCTTACACACTAACCAAGCTGTGGGAGTGTCTGTGTGTGTGTGTACACACACACATATCTATGTATATATAGATATACATATATAGATATCTCTCTATATATTTATATACAGAAATATCTATATATAGAGAGAGAGATATAGATAGATAGATAGATAGATAGATCACACGTTTTTATGAGCTGAAGCTCATCTCAGCAATATTCCTGCCCAGAGCAGGAGCGGTTGGACTCGATGATCTTTTGAGGTCCCTTCCAGCCCTTACTTTCTATGACTTCTATGACTTTGGGTGGTGCGTGGTAAAAGCAGTAGGATGTGCACGATGTCTGCTTGGTGTCTATTATTTAGATCCATATCCTGCCCTCCCCAGAAAGGCTCAGGCCATCTTATAATAAAAGACAAACAACCCACAAGATTAGAAATAACAAGACTCCTGGAACGACACCCCAGAACTTTACAACTGCATTCGCTCCTGCTTCCCCGCCTGTCACCTTTTGGGCCACCCCGGCCATGCATGCCAAGCCCTATACATCCAGGTATGTGGACACAGTCAGCACCAGTGATCAGGTCACCATCTCATGACAACCAGCTTGTCTGGACCCAACCCTGGCTCTGCCCTGAGCTCTGCCCGTGCCATGTGGAGGTCCCGGGGGGTATGGCCAAGCCAGGGCCATAGCAAGCTGCTCAGGGCAGAGACGGTCTCTGCCAGTGTTTGCACAGCACCTGGGACAACGATACAGATTGAAACACCTGGCCATGACTTGAAGACAAATAATAACGTGTCAACAAATCATAACCACTCAGACTAAAATGCTTCCCCTCCCAGGCTCTCCGTTGCCGCTCCTTTCTTGGTGTTTATTATTTCAACATCTTCACTGTTTTCTGGTCCTCCCGTAGACCCCTTCTGGAAGGTCTGATCCAAAGAGAAGCAGAAAGTTTCTTTTTTTCTTTTTTAAATTGAGATCTTGCCCATAAATCCTAAAGTATCAAACTGCCAGCCCATTGTTTTTCTTTCCAAGGCGTCCCCACCCTGCCGGGTGTTGCTACAAGGAAACTGTGAAATAGCCAGCTCTTCATCTGTCACCCACATTTGTTTTGTGACTCTTTGACAGTGCCTGATGAAGGCTATAAATAAATATATTGTCCCATCTCAGGAGCTCAGCCACTACATTATTGTATCTTCCAGGAACAACACTTGTTCTTATTGAGGTCCTTGCAGTGCTTAAACACAAGGGAATAAATTAAAAGAAAAGCAGCATCCTTCTTTTCGCAGTGTCCTTGCTTTGTCACTTAAAGTTGTCCCTTTGCTGATACTGCCTTTCAAAGTCTAGTTTGCAGCTGGAAAAGTCGCTCTGCAAATATGATGTGATGGGTCCCTATTTCCATTTCAGTTTTATCCAGATGAATACACTCAGCCCTCAAATGATTTTTTTTTCTAGTCAACCCCTGTTGCAGATTCAAGCTGAAATGCTCATTAGGTCCTTTCTGCCTAATTTTATCATTAGGCTTCCTCAGTGAGGGGCGTGAGACAGGACAGACACTTTTCCTGCCCATAGCTGTGTTTGGCTTGTAGGGTTAAGGGATTTTCTAGGTCATACACGAGGGCATCTTTCATTCGCGGTTGCAGCACACTCAGTCTGGAGTGACTCCACGAATGGCAGCAGTCTTGTTTATGGAGCTCATCCCAAGTGTCTGCAATGAAGTACAATTATTTTAGCTAGGATATGTACTTGGGCTGTCCCAAGCCCTGCTGCTGTAGCCCAAACGTGCCAGTCACCCGTATTAAAGCTCCCTTAGCTTCTTCCTTTCAATGCTCTCCCGAGTGTCTGCTTCCAAATCTAGCTTCCCTTTGACCCCCTCTCCCATCCCTTCATTGCCCAGGGAGTGAGCCAGCAGCTCTCTCCCAACCTCCTGGCCCTGACTTCTGTCTCTTCTGTGTCCCACTTGCCGTCACTCCTCAACACCCATCATTGCAGCTCAACACAAGAGACGAGCCGTGGGCAGACAGGTCCCCAGAAGGGCCCCACTTAAAGCCTCTCCAAGCTTTCAAGGCTCAGTCTGCTTACTACTTGTCTCTCCTACTCAGCGTCATGCTTGAAGCCACCATAAGGACACAGGAAGGAGGGGGCACTCATGCAACTCAGCTTATTCAACAGCCAAGTTTTAGAGTTGCCGCAGAGTAAATCCCTGAAGTCAGCAGGGCCTAATTGAGGTCTCAGCCTGGGCTTGCACCTACATAAGCCCACCAGCGTCATTGCTCCTTGACACTGGGGTGCAAGGAAAAGCAGCAGTCAGTCTTCTGGGAGTAGTCAAGATGTAGCCGGTATCCAGGGATTGAGGTTAGGATGTGGCTGACAGGCGGAAAAAGGAGATGTTCACGTGCCAGTGGCATGATGGGCGATAACACCAGCTAAAAGTCTCATCCACAAGATCTAGATTGAGATGCACGCCGGGCTCAGGGGCCCTGGGCGCGAGCTTGCCAGTGACCACAGATGCCCCAAAAGAAACCTGCACTGGCCAGCTATGTCCTCAGACAGGGATGCTGATCTCAGCTGTGTGGCCTAACTTCAGCTGAATCGTTGCTGATTTTAACAAGCAGGAAGAATTTCTCTGGGTGATACCGTTCATGGGAGCAGCTGCATAGTGGGGACTCAACTTGCGAAGGCAAGACCTTCTTCTTCACCTCACATCCAGGGCAGAGCAAGATTTAGCCTCTAGTTTCCACTCGAGACAACTTTTCAGAAAGTAATGGCTGAGGGTCAGGGCAACCTGTTGCCCTCTCACTACCCAAGAAAAATCCCCAGGAAAGGGTTAGGTAGGCGGCGAAGTCCAAGCTTGCTCTTGTAGCGCTTGGCTGTTTGTGCTGCTATCGGTATATATGCCAGCCCTCAATCCATTTAGAGTTTCACTAATTATCACTGGAGCTATTTGCTGATGCTCGTGAAGCATCTCCCTAATAAAGAGGAAGTCCATTTATTCGTTCCCGTTTGAAAAATAATTGCCTGTCACTTAACCGAGCATCCTTTGCCCCAGAAACACTTGCTCTTCAGCACTTTTTTGAGCTGTGCTCTTTGAAATGCCACTTCTAATTTCCAATCCCTCAAGGGTTCATTCCCCACCGCAGCGACACGAGCGGAAAGCCTTCCTTCATAAATGTCCCGGCGGCTCTGTGGCAGCTAGAGGAGAGGAAATAATACACAAGTGCGGGGGGGGATTGGGTTAGGCAGGCAAAAATAGCTAATAGGGACAGATCTTCAGTTGGAATAAATGAGCATATATCTCTGCGGAGGTCAGCAGAGCTCTGTTGGTTTATACGGCTTCGGTTTCGTTTCTATAGCATTTGTATTCATTCCTTACTAAACAATAGAAGTTACATTGCCTGGTTACATTTTTACTGCTTCCCCTCTCTGCGAGCTTCAGCCTGGCCACCACCCTGGGAAAGGCAGAGAGTGCTCATTTGCTCAGCTAATTGCCCAAGGTGTTGACTTAATGGCAAGGCGAGCCAGGGAACAGAAGCTGAACTGCTGGCACTCTGCAGCCAGCTGATCTAAATCTCAGGTGGAGGTTCGTTGCTGGATGCTCTCGCACAATACACCGTTTTACCGGGTAGGTGGCTTGGGAGGGGTCAGCAAGATGGACGTAAGCACTCGGAGCCAAAGCAAATGGCACAACGCTCGAGCTCAGGTCATAGAGTCCATGGGGGAGGAAAAGCAGAGGAAATGGGTTGTTTCACGGGCGGGTTCGTCTTCAGGGAGGAGTGACCCGGCTGTCCTGCCTCCACATCAGGAATCAAAAGGAAGGGAGGGAGGCCATGGGAACACACAGAGTCCCAGTAAGAAAGGCACAAGGGACAGGCTCGAGGTATCGTATGCTTGTGGGGCAGAATTACCCAGGCCCAAAGTTCATCCCTGGCGGGCACCACTTGCAGGGCGATGACTGGCACCCTCCTGGCAGGGTGACACGGAGGTCCTGGGGTGTGCAGTGGATGGAGGTAGGGTCTCCTACTCAGCATCATGCTGGATGGGGACAGGGCTGAAATGGGTGTGAACTGTTGAAGAAGAAATAACCAGAGCAGTTATCCTTCAGTGCATCTTGGAGCAAATGAACGTCACTCCACTGAACGCAGCGGATGGTGATTTGCCCCTGCTGGGGTTCTGGCCCATTTATATTTACTTCTTTCATGGCAAGGGGATGGGGGGAGCAGGGTCATGTGTGTTAAGTGTGTAAATGCAAAGTGCTTGGAAGTCCTTAAAGCTGGTTGTATATTTGTTGGCGTAGCTGGGGACCATTTGGCTTTCTGGTGGACTGGTCCATGCTGCCTCCCAGTTTCGTTCTGCATTTAATGCTTTACAATTCTGCACTTGATGCATGCAATACTGCACTCTGGTCTGCCTACCTTCATGTGCTAGGCTGTTAATAGTGAAGTTCTCTAGTGGCCAGCATGAATCAATGTAGTGCCACTGATGGTAACTGAGATATGCCAGCCAAGATAACGGAGATATGCCAGCTGGGATCTAGCCCTGTATCTTTCACTTACAGTGATTATACTTTGGTGAGTTGGACTCTTTGGGAATAGCAAAGCTTCTCTGGGGATCTGGGAAGAGGTTTCTCCTCTCACTAAGCCTTAGACAAACAGGATTTATTTTGGAAGTGCAATTCAATAGCAAAAAATAGCAGCCTGTGTTTCCCAGAGTGCTAACCTCAGCGATCTTGGTGGTGCGGACACTTCATGGGCTCAGCAGAAGCAGGGTGTCTGGGAGTCAGCGTGGGAGGATGGCAACCCAGATCCACAGGGCTGGAGTCCTGCAAGCCCTGCTGTTTGTAGGGAAAGGGATAAGACGAGGCGATCGCAGCTTTGCTCCCCACGGCTTTAAATGCCTCCTTCAAAGGAGCAATGAATCCGTTTTTAATCAGCTTATGCTGGCTTGAAATAGCAACCTGACATTTAAAGGGATGAGCGCAGGGCCCGTGGGCGAGCGCACCCCTGGGAGAAGGGTGCTCCCCATACATAGCACAGCGTCCTGGCACGGCTTGCCCAAAACAGGCCGTGTTTCCCAGAGTGCTAACCTCAGTGATCTCGGTGCCAGCAACATCCCAGCCCACATACACTCAGGCACAGCTCTGCCGAAGCCCACCCAATGGTGCCCACCTGTGCCTGCCCTGGGCGCTGCCCTATATACTTTGCAGTTCAGTGCCGTCACGACTGGATATGGGTATTTCAGGGCCAGTGTGCATGCTGGCATATATCAGTGCCCCCACATGTGGGCTCAAGTGGGAGCAGGCATGTGCAAAAGTGCACGTGTGCTAGTGAAAATGCAGGTCTCTTGCAATAATCCTGCTCAGGTCAAGAGCAGAGCTTGGAGCAGGGCTCTTCAGCATGAATCTCTGGTGCTTTGCTGTAGCAAGCTTGCAAACCCCAAGTGGCAGATGGTTTGAAATGGGGCTGGTGCCTGAGCTCATGGAAAGTGGCAGCTCGGGACCATTGGGCTCAGGCCAGGCATGAGAGTGTGAGCTCTGGCCAGGAGCCTCCAAGCCACACCAGGTCTTACCGTTGCCTGGAGACTTGCACAAGGTAAGTTAAAAATGCTGTCCGGCCTGCGTGGCTGGAGTGGGGGAGCAACTGTCAGAGAGACAACAGCGCTTCCAGAGATCTCCCGGTGCTCCCCAGCTGCCGGGGGAATTTCAAACCACCGGCCTTTTAAAGCCCGTGGTTTGAAATTCCAGTGGTTGACCCCTCAGCCAATCAGGCCTTCCGGCTAGGCTGGAACTGCATGCCGGCAGCCCCGCCCCTACTGACCCTCCCGCTGGGATCCCGGGGTGGTAGCAATACCACCCCAAGGGACTAGCCGGAGCTGCCCCCCGCTTGGGGGAAAGGCCCCTGCTAGATCCCACCCCCGGTATGCCTGCCCGCACGCCGCTCGGGAGCACCTGTCGGGCAACCTAAGAGGGCTCCGAAGGGCTTCCCCTCCGGATCCGCCTCAGCTGTGCTGTGCCCCCTGCCCCACTTACCTTAGGGGGAATCAGCTGTTGCTGCCCCTGCCACCGAGGTAAGGGGTACACGTGTGGCACACATGTGCCCTCCTCCCTCTGCTCCTGCTCCCCAACAGTGACCTTGTCAAGGGCAAGGCCACTCTCAGCATGTTAGATGGGTCCACATCTGCTCTGTTCCCATACATCTGTCCTCCCTGAGTCACTGGGGGGGTGCGGTTTGCAGAAGACATTTCAAAGCAGAACAACTGGCTGCTTTTGGACTTTTGCTAACTTTTATTGCCTTTCCCCCACCCCCCCTGCAGAGCCCCAAGACAATGGTATCAGGCTTGTCTGGAGATTTGCAGGGCAGAGACGATGGCATGCTCCTGAGCGCCAGGCACGTCCTGACAGCTGGGCAATGGCCTAGATCCTGCCACGTGGCCTGCAACACTGACAGGAGGGAGAGGTGGAACTGGAGTTTCAGGCTGGCCACACCTGAGAGCAATTATCCAGGTCCCTGATGAACCCAGAGTGGCTTCCTCCCTCTCCCGTCCCTGCTAATGGGTTGAGACAGCTGCCACCCTCACTGCCACCTCATCCTCCCCGGCCCTACCAGTGCCTGTAATTGGGGTACCAGCAACTCAACTCCTTCAGTGCCAGCTAGTTACATGATAAAAGCAATGCACCTGTCACTTTATCTGCCCGTGCTATCCCCTTGCTGTATTTCCTGCTGATAGGACTGGAATTTATCAGCTCCGGTTGAGGGGAGGTCACCAGGAAGGTCAGAGTTCATGGGTCCTCACCCTCTATGCAAATGAAAAGCAATTGCAAGAAGGCAATAATTATAAGGAGGTGGAATTTGCCCCCTGTATGCACTCGCGCACGCCAGGCTTCGTCCTGAAACACTTCGTCCCGCACACTGCTCAGGCCTCACTTTAAGCATCCCGCTCCCTTCACCGCTGCTGAGATGCAACCAGGTCTGCAGCAGGGTTTTTTTTTTTTTGCAGTCCACAGGGATCCCACCCAGCTGCCAGGCAGGGATGAAAGCCAGCTCCCAAACCCAGCTGGATCTGCGGCCGGGAATCAAAGAGACAGGACGTGATCATGCAAACTGCAGTTTGGCCAGAACAGGGGAGCTCCTCCTGCAGCGAGGGCTGCAGGATCTTTAATGCCTGCAAGCAGTCAGGCCCTTGGGCTTGCAGCTCATGCGCTCGGATGATTCAGCCAAGGCAGCTCTTTGCTTCCAGAGGGAGGAAAGCAATCCATCCAGGTGCTGGACACGTTCAGGCCCGTGTTTTCTTCCCTAATTCACCCACCAGGTGTCACTGCGCTCTGTCGGAAAAGGCGCAGGCTGAACTCCCTGCTAAGTTTTCATTCTCCCCACTTACAGTGTAAAGAAACACCGTGCAAAGTTGTCCTCTTCTTTTTATTTAATCCTTCCCTCCCCCAAATCTAGGCCCCGGATCCCAGGTGGCTGCTTCAAATGTGCCCTCAGGACCCGCACGGCAAAAGCTCAAAGTGATGCCAGCAGAGTTATATCAGCCCCAGGCATGCAAAAAATTGTGAGTCGTGAGGACGCGGGGCTGGAAAGGAGTTGCTCTCAATCAGGAGACTGGTTCACAGCTCAGGAGATCACATGCTACCTCCTTGATTCGCGGCTGCAGATTCAGCTGGGTTGGGGAGATAACTGTACATGCTGAGCTCCTTTTCTTTGCCTGCTGGTTTTGCTCAGGGGGTGGCACCTGATTCAGACCTTTCCCAGTTATAAAATTCACCTTTGCTTTCACGTTGTTACCACCTCAATGCAATCCACCATAGGTGATCAGATGCCTTAGGCGAAGAGGTGGGACAGTGTCCTTCCTCTTCATTCATGCCCGTGCGCAGTAGATCCTTTCTCCTCTACAGACCAGTTTAGATGATGTTTCTCAGGAAGGACTTCACATCTCCATAAGAAATTTCAGCATGGAGCAGAGAAGCTGTTTCATTTTCTTTATCCTGGACTGAGCATGCATCTCAGCTGTTCTCATGCATGCAGCTCACACAGCTGGCTTCATAAAACAGCAGTAAAACTATATTGGGATACAGTGACGATAAACCTGGCCTTTCCCTCCATGTGCGTCATCCTTCCAGCCACATATAAGTCCCCCTTTAATCTCTTCACTACTATTAGCCACATCATCTCTGAATTTGGCACCAGGATTCAGCCAGGTGGGCTTAACTGCTTGTGTGCCAGATGTTTGATAGCCCATCCTAGGGACCTGAAGGATGTTGCACATGCACTTGATTTACATGCAATCAGGGCTCTCATCCAGCTCCTCCCTAGGAGGTAACATCTTTTCTTTTAAGGTTTAAGGAACTTCATACCACTTTTCCCCACCAATACCTTTAATTATGAAGCCTTTCTGTACTTCCTGGTTACATCTAAGATTGAAAGTGAACCTGCTGCGGTACTGGGAGAGAGGTCCTTTTCAAGGATATTCCCAATCAGTTTGGGAGGGGACAGGTAGCACTGGAAATTTCAGACCAAATCCCAAGCGTCCTTCATAGTTGCTGAAGCCTCCTTAAATCCTTTGGGAAGAGGCCTGTTCCCATCAGGTACCTAGGCCAAGTTTGCTAGGCTCAGGGGGTCTCTTTCCCCCCCTCCCCATCAAGTACAGAGGTCTCAAGAGTGGCCATGGGAGATGCCCCTACTGCCCCAGGGCAGATTCATTAACTTATTTCTGAGTTTGGCATGCACAAGCAGGTGGGTGGGGTGCCTGTAAGAGAGCCCCCATCTTACTTGCAGTGTAGATGCCTCCTTAGCATGTATGCAATACAGATGTCTCCTTAAACTTTCAATAGGGTAAATATCTAGGGCTCATGTCTGAGGGTCCATTAGCACCACTGGGTGTGACTGCAAGGTGATGGAGATGTCCCTGAGTTAGCTTTAAAGTAAATGGTCCAAGCGCCGATGGAAACAGAGCTGCAGCAGCCCACAGCTCAGCATATTGGCTGACTGCCCATGTACTGATGTGGCTCCTCTGGCGTGCTTTTCAGCCCACGCTGCCGTCAGCCGGCATGAAGCGAGCTCGGGGCTATCTACGCAAGCTGCAGTCAGCACAGGGACTGGGGTGCGTGCCTACTCTAAACCCTGAGCTTCTCATCCTCTTACTCCTCAGTCCTCACCAAGGCAAAACCTTTGTTTAAGCTAAAGGCACGCTCTAGGGACCAGCCCCTAGGCTGTTCCTGTGCACAGCTGTCCAAAACAGACTTAGCAAGGGACAGCTGCTGGCTTCCAAGATTTGACACTGAGGTGGTGGCAGGGAGGAGAAATGCTTTTCTCAGCTCCTTTTATCACACCCCTGGCTGTAGTATCTTCTAGCCCTCAATCTTGGACTTGCATTTGCCCTCACACCACCCCTGTGCGCTAGCAGGAGGCACGGACTCAGACTGAATCCTAGATTCGGAGACGGATCGTGGGAGCTAGGTCCAAAATGCCCATTCATGCTCCACTCAGGGACCCCCCCAACTGCTAGCTCGTCCCAAACTGTAGTATTGACCGAGCACATTGCTCCATCCCAGCTGACGCCTTCTCCAACCTGTTAATTATTAAAGGGAAGTAATGAAGGAAAACGTGCCCCAAAGTCCAGCGTGAGAGAGAGGTAATCAGCAGTGCATTCACAGCCATGAGCCAGCCCACCCCTATTGCCACGGAGCTGCCCAGCCAACCCGAGGAGAAGACCTTGACCATCGGGGCTATAGACATCGTGGTCGTCGTCATTTACTTTGTCTTTGTCCTTGGCATCGGGATATGGGTGAGTTCAGGAGCTGAACGGTTGCTTCAGTCTATAAAAAAAAAAAAAAATGGAGAGCGAGTGAGCGCATTTAATCAGCTCTATGCCTCTCTTGTGTACAAAGGTACTTGCTTAGATATGCCTTGTCTCTATTTGTGCATGCTGTGTATGTTAGGCCAGAAGGAGTGGGCCTTCCCCAGATCTGTAGGGGGCTGAGATGTTTCAAGGAGCTTTCCCTCACCCCATGCACCTTTCAAGGGGGTAATCCGGCTGCCATCCTTGCCAATCTCTGCATACTAGATTTATTCAGTGGGTGGTTTGCACCCACCCTTAGGTTCATTATCACTGCCAGCATTGATAAGGAACCTATAATGGAGTGGAGACAAGAGGCCTGATGCCGTATGGGAAATCTGGGTAACTTTGAAGGAGTGAGAAGAGAAACGGGCTGAATGGGAAATCTCTTATTTCCCTTCTCATGGCCTAGTTGGCGGAGGAGCACGGTGATCTAGCTGGGGAAGCCCCACACATGCAGAAGCCTCTTTAATCCATCCAGTGGTAGCAACTACCCAGCTGGGCCACCTGGTTATGTGTGGGGAGAAGCAGTCTGTAAGAGCCTGGGTCAAACCTTTAGGTTTCTCCATGCATGGGTGGCTGCCCTGCTGTGCATACAGCCACGGAGCAGTGCTGGCTTTTTGAGGGCTTCAGGGTCTGGTATTGTGCCAACCTGTGAGAGCATCTGCCAGGGTTTGGTAAGACTTGAGGAGCCCTTAGCTTGGATTGACAGGAAGCACTTCTACACCCACTGCCCAGCAATGCTGGCTGAACATATGTATACATATACATATGTATACATATATGCATACATATATGTATACATATGTATACATATGTATACATATATGTATACATATATGTATACATATGTATACATATGTATGCATATATGTATACATATATATATATGTATATGTATTCATCATCCCCTGCAGCTTTCATGGGGATGATGAAGAAATCATCTCACCAATGATGGGAAACCTTGAAAGAACCAACCCTCCCAAGGCCCAAACCCTGTCCTCATCCACCCTTAGGGTGGGGAAGCTCCAGTTTACCCCAGTGCGATCCTGTGCCCCAACCGGGGTTTTCCAAGATGGTGAGATCCCTGACATCACAGAAATGGATGCAATAGCACATGGAGTTTCATTACGCCAGACTGGTACACCAATACATTAACTCCCCCTTTTTTTGAATCATCATCATCATCACCTGTGAATGGCATCTCAAAGCCACTTATTAAACCTTCCCAGAGCAGAGTCATGGTGATGTCCCATATGGGGAGTGTCTGTCAACTCCAGCAGCACCTGGGAAGTGTAGAAGGGGGATGACTGGCAAGCTGCTGGCAGGGGAACTTGAAGGTCCTGGGGTCGAATAGATGGAGATGGGGTCTATGTTTTGGATTGGGACAGAGTGGAAAGCATTTAACACCCTTCTGTATTTCAGTCGTCTGTACGGGCAAGTCGGGGGACTGTCGGAGGCTATTTCCTGGCTGGACGGTCCATGACGTGGGGGCCGGTGAGTCTGATGCATTATTTGTTGCTGTTCTCAAAAGGTGTTTTAACTGAACCTAGTCACTAGACAGAGAGGTTTGGAGACTGACCTGGCAAGGGCAGTCCCTCCACCATAGATCTGCGTAGCTGAGCTACAGCCATGTTTTGAAAAAGCTTCTTGTATATTGTACAATTCTTGCAGATAGTATATCTGTGCCAAACAGTCTGCAACCCTGAGCTACTAGGTATAAAAGGACAGTTCAGTCTCCTGCCCCTTTCTTGGCTGGAAGGCTCATAGCAATGTCTGAGGAAGACCCACCTGCTCACTAGCAGCGAGATTGAAAACCTCTGCCAGCTCAGTTCACGTATGGCTGCAGCCCCGCCAGGAGAGCGGTCAACGAGGCAGGAGTGTGCAGCGCAGTCAAAAGCATTTAGAGACTCAACCGAAAAGGATCCCACAGTATGGCCCTTCATCTCTGCGCTCTCTGTACAGGGTAAAAGTCTCCATTATGGACTAACTGGTTGAGGATTAAAACTCAGCTCCAAACCACAGAAATATAAATCTCTGGAATGATTCACTAGGAAGGAATAAACCAACTGAAGGGCACATTTTCTTGGGAGAGAAAGGCACATATAAAAATAATTTAAAGTTTTAAAAGAATAAAAGTGTCACAGGAATAAATACCCTTTTCACCCTATCACAAAATATACAGCTGTATATCTCTCCGGTGAGTCATTGGGAACGGAATACAGTTTTCAACCCAAACTTTTTTTTCTCTGTGTGTACATTGCTTATAAATCCTCTAGGCTAAAATTTCAGCCTCTTCCATCAGAGACTCATACATATATATAAAACCTGTTATTCCATTAATGTGCTTTGTGCTCCTGTTTCTCCCGAGTGACGTTTAGGGAAGAGCTCGGGCCAATGTTTTTCTAACTAGAAGGTGGAAGATTTAAAAGAAGTTGAAAGGAAACTGGCTTTTTTTCCCCCAGCATCCTCAGTGTTTTTATTTCTCCTTGCATCTGGAGACCACATCACGCCAGGAGGTCACACAGTCAGAAAGCAGGCAAGGGGGCTAGCGAGGTTCTCCTGATTCACTGCCTGGCTTTGAGCAAGGTCCTTAAATCAAAAGCCTCTGCTTTCTCCTGCTCCTGTTTTTGGATCCTCAACCTGAGATGCCATGGGTGCAACCCTGCCATGGGTTTCAGTCTCAGAAGTGTTGAGCACCCATTGATTTCAATAGTGGCATGCTCCCGTCTAAGTCAGCCCTGCAACAATCATAGACTCGTAGAAAAGGAGGGTGGAAAAGGACCTCAGGAGGTCACATCTAGTCCAACCCCCTGCTCAAAGACAGACCATCCCCAAATACATCATCCCAGCTGTTGTTGCATCCAGTGGTGGTACAATACAGTCCTGTCCCCTCTCATGGAGCTCTTTATGGGGCTAAACAGTCCCATCTAGCTACCAGCACGGGCTGGAGGCAACGGGGCAGTTATGTTCTCTCTCCTTCAAGGTATCAATGGGCATGTCTACACATGCATTTAAGCATGCCTAGATTGAATGTGCCTTAGCTTAAGGAGCATTAAGCAGGTTTAGGCACACGTCTACATGTGCAGGCATTAAAGTGCATTAACGCTGTGTGTGTGTACCAACTTGGGACTAAAGCTGGTACACACACACAGTTAGTCCCAAGGCAGTCGCCACACATGGTGTTAGCATGCTGTAATGCGTCTACACATTCACTAATGCACTTTAACTATTTGAGCCTAAATTTGATACCTGTATTTACAGGTGTCAATTTTCGGCGTGAATAGCCTAAATTCTCCATTTTTAAAGCACATTAAGGGTGCGCATATGTAGACACACGTCCTTAATGCACATTATTTAGGCTAATGCACATTCACTCAGCACATGTAAACGTGCCCAGTGTTGAGTTACAATGCTCTAACTGGTTTGGGTCTTGAGTGCCAGTCTCCAAGGTGGGTTTTCACATCCTACCAGAGCTGCTGAGATCAGATGAAATCTTAATGCCTCACCAGTTTAATGAAGGGGTAGCCCAAGCAACATTTCCAGCTGGTGACAGGTTTTGGTTTTTTTCTTCTTCAACCCAATATGAGAAAGTCGAGTGCCCATTACCAAAATTCCCATCCCACAGCCAGGTGCCTTTGACATTGGAAATGTAGCAGAGAGTTTACAGTCAGGCTCTGAAGCCTTATTCAGGACATAACTTATATGTGGCCCAAATTTTCCAGAGGCACTGAGCCTACTATCTCTCTGACTAAGGTGAGGGTTACAGGTGTCCTAAAAGTGGATGGCTACCCATACCTCATTATATATTTAGGTGCCTGACTCTAGGCAGCCAAAGTTCAAGATTTTGGCCAAAGCCTTTTGCTCTTTTATACTAGTTGCAGTCCAAAGTTAAGTCCACTGAAGCCGCTGGATGAATTTAGGGTGGAATCAATCTTAGTGCTTGTCTTATACGAAGCAGTGAAGCAGTCTGGGGATTTATAGCCTACTAACTACTCTATACTAACTCCCCATGGGAAGTCACTCCACTTTGAAAGCAGAGTAAGATACCTTGCTCTGAAAGTGTCCATAGGAGGAGTGAGTGTAGAGATGCCAGCATGCTGGGAATTCACACTGCTGTGCAGAAATAACCTAGGTGGCCAAACTGTAAGTGAAGTCAAAGCCAGGCCTATACACTGAGCCTCTCACTGACCATTTGGGTGCATCTTCCTTGAGTTTGAAAATGTTGCTCCTGATTTCCATGGGTGTAATCGAGAGTATAATGCAGAAAACTCATCTTTGCTTTTACCGGGGACTGGAATAGGGTCTGAGCAGGCCTCCAACTTGCAGGGTCAAATGGACACCATGCCTCGAGCCTACTGACAAGCTGTGGCACCCACAGACCACCCTTTCCATGACTCACAGATGCTTTTTCGTAGGGAGGTAGTGTCGCCTGCAGGTTGGACATAACCTCAGTGAGAATAAATGCAAATAATAACGGGGCTGGGTCAGTGCTATGCATCTCCTGTATACATCTGATCTGGCTGGATGTACATATTAGAGAAGGCATTTGCATTTCTTGGGAGGCACTGTGTTTACCCAAGATATGAGCTCCCATTACAGCTGCCAGATTTTTAATCAGCAGTTTACTTAGAGGGAAAAGCAAAGCTTCTGGCAGTGTTCATCCGGCCAAGGCTGCCGGCTTCATGCAATATTCATATTTTAACTAGCTTGGAAGGTGAGAAGTGGGTCAAACTCCATTACTCTTTGCTCAGAGCTCAGCACCAGAGCTCAGAGCTCTGCTGCTCTGGCAATCTGTGGCTGGAAAGCAAACTTTCCTTCGGAGGGAAGCCAAGTCTTTGGAGACCCAGGGCCAGAGTCCTCCTTTGGGTAAATCCATGGAAGTCAACCAAAGCCCAGGATGGATTTCAGCCTTGCTGAAGTTTTGTCCCAAATGGAAGTGGTGGTTAGCCACCTTAGTCTCAAGTCAGGCAGAAAGCAGAGCAGGGGGCACCTTGGGGACTAACTTGTTTGAAGAGGCATGAGCTTTTGTAAGCTCCAGCCTACTTTAGATGCTATGAATGGACTTCTGTTATAGCTGACAAAGCAGGCTGGAGACCAGAGAAGTGCATGGATGAGTTAGTCTATAAGGTGCTACCCTGCCCGGCCTTCTGGCAAATGACAGTGATCATTAAAGCTGAAGGTGGTCTGTCCTGGGTGAAGAGTCCTGGACCTTGCTTTCATCCACTTAAGAGAGCATCATGCCATGATCTGCATGGCGTTAAAATTAACTGGGACATTAGCATTTCCCAGACAACCACAGTTTTCTTTCCATGGTTTTCTGAACCGGCACGTACCAAGGGTCACCTGTTTCTTTAAGCCCTGCTCCACATTCCTTGCAAATAGTCATTTCTTGAGCAGGCGAGGGGCTCACGTGGGTGACCAGGAATGTAAATGTTTGCCTATAGACAAGCACTGGGTTTTTTTCAGGTTATAAATGCACCCCCAGTGGCTCTCATGGAAATTGCTGACTCTTAAACACAGCCCCTTTTGCTTTTGAGCAAAACCAAAGGTTAATGCTCTACATCATGGTTTCTCAACCTGTGGTACGTGTACCCCTGGGGGTACGTGAGACACAGGCAGGGGGTACGCAGGTACCCCGACACTCTCTCTCTCGCCCTCTTTTCCTCTCAAAACTATGGCAAAACATTTGGTGCAATTAAAAAATTAAATTCCCCAGTAATAATTTGGTGTTCAGCCCTCCTAGCTTTGGCCAATATCACCTCAAGTGGTGTAGTAGGTCGCAACCCTACCCACACCAGAGCAGACATCTGTTATAGCACGGCCTTATATACACAGCCCTTCTTCCAACATATGGCACCCATTAGTCTGGAAATATAAAATCTCCTGGAAAATTGAATGTTGGGGCACTTATTAACATTTTCAGAAGCTAGGGGGTACTTGCTACTTTAGAGGCTGAGAAACACAGCTCTACATGGTACTTCCAGAACCAGGCAGGGAAATGGCATGTTTTGGTCCCAGTCAAGACTGAGGCTGCAAATGGCCTGGGAGGCCTGTTTGATTTGTACAACAGCTGCAAAATGACTCTTTGTACTCGTGCCCCTTGGGTTATCTGTCCGGAAACATGAAGGCCCGCCGCTTCTCTGATGTCAGGAGATAAGGACGCCAATGAAGACGTAAGGCCACTGCCTCGTGGATGTGACGTCGGCTCATCCTAGTGTTGATCGCAGGTGCTTTGGCCCCAATTAGGGCCTGATTCTATGACTGTGGTGCCTCCTGACTAGCACGGAGGTGGTGCAGAATCAGGCCCCTGGTATCGAACGTGATGGCAATAACGATGAACAGTGCATTTGAGCCAAGTCGTGGAGCCCAAGCACTTCAGTGGTTGTCAAGTCTCCTTTCGTCTAGGCCAGACCAGACCTACTGTGTACAAAGAGACTGGATGCTTCTTTCCCAGATCCAGTTATTTGACAGGAGTGTCAAATCTGAGTGCTCAGAGCTCAAAGAGCCAGACCCTTGAGAGTCACAAGATTTTCTTTAACGTAACAAGATTAAAGATACAGGGCTTCTTTTCTTTTGGCCTTTGTTCATGGCTTAGCTTTTAGGGACCTCCTGAGCTGTTTTGCTTCCCCTCCTTCTGGCTGAGATTTTGCCCTCTCTCACAGTAGGATGGCTCAGACACCCACGGCACCGTCCCCCAGCTACGGGGTTTCCACGGGACAGAGGAGCACGCACAGATTGGACTGGCAATGGGTTAGGGAGGGAGGATTTAAAGGTGCAATTTGCTCCCTCTTCCCTTCCCAAACACTGCAGAGCTGATGCTGGAAAGGGAGTCGCAGGCAGGGACTATGGGATCCTTGCTGCAGCTGGAGGCATCTTAGTCTTTGCTAATTTGATTGCATCAGAGCCTCCCTAACAAGGACCCATTTGCAGGTGATACATGGGAAAGGAATTCAAGGAGCAGAAGCAAGAGCCCACAGGATCGGTGGCGTTAGAGGTGGGCAGGACAGCCTGCATCGGTACTTAGGGAGGGGGATATTCAATGCAAAGGAGATTCACTGCTTCCCTATTAACGGAGCGCCAGCAGAGCTGAGTTAGCCATAAGCAGGGCCCACTGTGATGTATTTGCATACCTTGTGTAAAGAAAGCAGTGCTTGTTTCACATGGCCCCGATCCTGAGTCGTTCTCAGTCCTGATCACCAGGGATCCCGTTTTTCTCTGATAAAAAAAAAAAAAAATTAAAAAATCCCCAAATTTTGGATTTTAAAAAGTAACCCCCAAACTCAATTTTCCATGATTAAAGTGAAACCCTGCTGTGCATATATCTAGCTATTAGTGGTGTTTCATTTTAATCACTGAAAAATAAATGGATTTGGGGTTACTTATTTTCATCCGAAAACTGGGGATTTTTATTTATTTATTTTTTTAATGGAGAAAACTAGGATCCCTGCGCTTGTCACTCTGCCTGCCTATGGAAATGCTGCTGCATCTCTCACTGTCACATCTAAGCCCCTGGTTCAGTCTCCAGGATTTCCAGAGGAATCTCCCCAGTAGCTTCCTACAAATGGAAACCCCCTTTCCCTGGGAAGGGCTTGGGTGGCTGCTTCTTTGAAGCTGCTTGAAGTGCCTGTTTTCTGTGCCGTCCCTTGCGTTTCAGATCGGAGCATCTCTGATGTCAAGCAACGTGGGCAGCGGGCTGTTCATCGGCCTGGCAGGCACGGGGGCGGCCGGGGGTCTTGCTGTCGGGGGCTTCGAGTGGAACGTAAGTACTGAGACTGGAAAGACGTCACCGTTTACAGACGCCATGCATATTTGGTTCATGAATCAGTTATTAGCCGGCACATCCATTCCCAGTGCGTAAACTCATGATTCAGGCCTGGAGCACTTCAGAGGTCACCTGAAATACAGCCGGGCTTTGAAAAGATGACAACGTTCAGATTTTCTTTTTACCTTCTGCTTGCTGAGCCTCTAAGGGACACTTGAGTCATGCAGTTCTTTTTTCTCCTCCACCATAAAGACAAGAGACTTTACAAATAATAATAATAATAATAAAAAAAAAGGGCCCTGAGAAGCTCACATAAATCACAGGATTCCTGGACTTGGGGCTTTATGGAAAGGAACAAATGTCATGATGTTGAATCATGAATGCTGACAGCTTTGCAGTAACATTTCTGAGCTGTTTGCCACCCTGGTGTCAGCCTGGGCCTATTCCTCTCCAAGTAAAGCCAGCTAGAATAGTGCCATTGCACCAACACTTGGCATTTTAAGCACAGTGCAAGGGGCTAGACATAAGTCTGCAGCAGATCCCTGTAGGGTATATCAGTCTTATAATGCAAACTCTGCTATTCCATTATAGGGCCGTCCTTGAGCCGAGACGACGCGTGCTGCCCCAGGGGCAGGCACACAGTCAAGCAGCGTTGATTTTCAAGGCATCCCTTTGTTTTAAAGGAATCAAAATCACCCATAAGCCCCCTCTGTGGGGCCCACGTTCAGACAGGACCCATTGATGCAGCTGTATTTTAAGTGGGTCCTTTTTGGGGTGGTTATATAGGGATGCGAAGAGTGTAGTTTGAGATCCAGAGCAAATAAGACTCCATGTCCTTGTTGTCATGTCGGATTCAGATTCGCAAGGTCATGGTCTGGGTCAGGGTTTGTTTGCTCAGCTCAGGTGGGCCTATCTCACCTAATCCCGTCCCGTCCATGCCAGGAACCTCAGGTACTGGGTGCACTTTGGTCAGGCCTGTTCTTTGTCTGTGACACACATTTCAGTTTTGGGGAATGACGTTTCGTCTAAGTAGTCTTTCAGGCGGTCTTCGAATGAAGTGGGGTAGGGGAGACTAGACGATCTAACAGTCACATCTGGCCTTAACATCTCCAGGTGTGAAACGATGACATTGGCCACATTGGCTGGATTTTAAAGAAGCAAGCTGTGGGGGACCACAAGTTATAGATTCATAGATGTTAGGGGCTGGAAGGGACCGGGTCCAGCCCCCCTGCACTTGGGCAGAGAAGACTGCTGGGGTCAGACGACTTAGACCTCCCAAAAGACATTACAAATAATCCCTTGCATGCTGGAGCTTTGCTTCTCCTTGCTCTGCCGCATACAGGACAAAAACCAGTCACCCCCAGTCTGCTGTCCTGAAAGTGAGGGTTTTGCTGTCACTTCTATTTCTGTTCCTCAGAAAGATCCTGTAGCTTCAGCATCCTTGTCTCCTAATCGAGCTGTACAGTGTGGCAAAAGTAATGAGATGCTCAAAGGCACCTGTAGGTCAGTCGGATCTGTGCCACCAGCATCGGTGCCACAGGTACCAAAGCTCACCAAATACTCCTTGTATAGAGCTGGGACAGCAACGTGGGACTCTGCCAGGGATGCAAGGGAGAGACACAGGAGCCGACGTGCTAGAAAAAGAGAAATGTGGGGATTAGGAGAGATCTCCAAAGGCTTGTAGCTCTGCTGAGAGCTGTATTCACCATGCTGTCATTCATCTGTCCCCACTTTGTCATCCGAGGGTAACCCTCCAATGCAGGCAGAGAAATGCTAGTGTATCCCAGAGCCTTCATTCCCTTTCTGCCTGAGAGAGGCTGCCTCTCCATGCTTTCTGCTGCTGTGTCTTGCAGGCAAAGAGGGTTTTCCCTTGAATTTAATCATAAGCCTTTATTTTCTTCCCTATTGCCAGGCCACCTGGGCACTGCTGGCCCTTGGCTGGATTTTTGTGCCCGTCTACATTGCTGCCGGTGTCGTCACCATGCCCGAATACTTGAGGAAGAGATTTGGAGGACAGAGGATTCAAATCTACATGTCCGTGTTGTCCCTCATTCTCTATATATTCACCAAGATATCAGTATGTATCCCATGGGGAAGCAGCTCTTGCTGTAGCTGCTGCAGTGGGTACCGTGTGAGGATCCTGCCCGTGCAAGGATCCTGCGCTTAAATATCGTGCAAAGCTAATCTTCACATATGGTCATGTCCATGAACTTTTTTCTCAGCTGAAATTTTTCATTCCAAAATTTGACGTTAAGAACACATCTAGTTGCCTTTCTCTTCCCCTCTCTTTCCACTGTTGGCATCTGTAAGAGGGACAGGAAATATCTTCTACCTTGGGGGTGAGTTGAGGAGCAGTGCTAGTTGCATGCTGTTAGCATTATAGGACCTGCAGGGAGACATCAGCTCTGAGCATTTGCTGTCATTTTACTTTGCAAAGAGAGGAGAAGATTCTCTGCCCAGGGTCTGAGTAGTCATTATCGATGCACTTGGAGAGAAGACAGTCTCAGACAAGTCTCATGCACAGGAAAAGTTCATTATTCAGGGGACTAGAGAGCCCAATGCCCATCTTTTGTTCCCAAGTCACTGTTGTATATGTAGCCCAGGGCAGTAGTAATTAAGGGCCTGCTCCTCTTGAAATTTGGGGTCTGTGGGTATTTGACCACCTAGTCCCCATGGCAGCACTGCTGAAGTGGGTGAGGGTGGGTCATTAGTGGGAGAAGGCGGTACAGCCAGGGTTCAAATGACACTTTCGCTCTTGGGAGGGTCTGCAAAAATTAAAAAATTGAGCTGCGCACCACAATGCCTTAATAAAATCAGAGACCCCCTGCCCCAAGGTTATGATTTTCAAATCTTACACAGGGGTTTTCATCTCAAAATCCAGCCCTGAGCTCCTCTATAATTCAAGCCCTGGGCACAGCTCCTGCCTGCACCACAGGTAGATAAAGAGCTTCAGTCTCGTGGGCCGTTGTTCTCTAAAATCCAAAGTTTTGCTTTGTGGGATTCGGCTGGGTCGCTCCTTAGAGCCAGGAGGAGCTCACAGTCACCTGCCCCAGCAGACCTAGCACTAATAGGCTCAAAGCCACCATTATCCCCTTGTTTGACCTGTGGCAGGTCAGGGCATTATGTCCTGTAGTTAAGTCAGGGTTGACTTGCTAAGAGGTTAGATAATGGATGTGTATGGGATGGTTTGAATAGGCATGATCCTACCATAGGCACGGGGTTGGACTCGGTGACCTCTGGCATGACCACCGATCATCTAGATGACCACAGTGGGACTCGATGACTGCTGGAGGTCCCTTCCAGCCCTGCTTTTCTATGAAATCCAGGTTGAAAAGGGGGATGAAAGCCACACAAGGAACATCTGAGCTGCTGCATGGCCTCGAGGAAAGCCAGGTTTTCAGGCCTCAGATCGGTTGTTTGGCCTTAGTCTATTTGGTTGCCTTCTCCTGCTGAAGGTAGCTCACCCGTGTCTGATGGGAGAGCCTGGTTTACTTTACAGGCCTCAGAGGTGCTCTCTGTAAAAGAAGCACCTTTGTTTGCAGAGCACTTACGTAGCGGCTGGCCAGCCAGCGGGAGGCTTGGTTATGAGGGGAATTTTTCTCTCCGTGCTTCCTGCCCAAACATTGTTTAATAACTTTGCTGCTCAGCTCCACGCTCCTTGTGCTTGCCAGAAAGAGTGCAGATCAGGGTGATGGATGATGTCAAAGGACTGGCAGGGCACAGATACACTTATCGTTGCATTTCCTGCTGGGAAGTCAAAGCTCACAATACGTTATGTAAAGGTAGTGCCGTACCACCCGGCGAGAACCACTTAGCGTGACGCAGGGTGTGCAGCCCTGGAGGTCAAAAGGATCCTTGATATGAAGATGATTATTTGGGATGTAGAAAGCCCTGGGTCTTTATCATCCCATTTGGTCTCTGCTGCATGGCGAGAGGTGAACGGCGTTCCCTGCAAAATGACTTACAGCTTTCTTTCAGATTTACTCTCTCTCGCACGTAAAACCCTTTCCCACTTGTTATGTGTCGCCTTCTGCCTTTGCCGTGGCCGTGTCTGAATTAGAGCTGTGTTTTTCTCCCTCTGTCCTTGTTCGCCGTCTCCTGTGAATAGACCCAAACAAATCAGGCGCCACGGGGTTTCTGCGAGCAAAGGTCAGATCCTCAGCAGGCATCCTTTTTTGCAATCGGTGCAGCTGCCCTTATTTATACCCGTGTGCAGATTGAGAAGTCAAGAGCAGTAAGTCAGCCTGGGTCTTTCAGGCTGCGTCCATTGCTCTGACCCATGCAGTCTCCCATGCGCCGATGCAAATGACCCCTTCTCTCAGTCACAACCCTCATGTCTCCAGCTCTGGAAACTGTCCCCTCTTCTCCAGGGCATCTTGCTGTTGCCTTTGCATCCTTTTGTTGCCCTTCCCAAGGCCATGAGTCTTCTCCCACTGATGCCTGCCCTATGTAGTGTTCCTCGTGGCCCCCCTAGACTTGCTAAGGGACAAGCTTGCCCTGCCCTTAGACATTTTCAATGCTTTCTCCTATTGCAGAGTGGGGAGGATTTCTTCCTGTTCCTGGGCTGGGTACAAAGAGATTCTTCAAGACTGATGCTTTTTATGGCTCCGGTCACCATTTCTGTTTCCCCTGTTTCCTGTCCTTATTCCCTTCTCTTCTACCTTTCAATCTCCCATACTCTGCTCCCTTCTCGTGGCCCACCTGGAGGATTTTTGAGCCATCAAGATGATATCAGAAGTACTAATGAGAGCAAGTAGCCCCAAGGTCAAACTCTTTTTGCTTTTTCTTCCAGACAGATATTTTCTCTGGGGCATTATTCATCCAAATATCCCTGGGCTGGAACCTTTACCTGTCAACGGTGGTCTTGCTGGCAGTGACGGCTGTCTACACAATTGCTGGTAATGATGATACTTTAAAAGAAATGTCCCAATCTGAAGAATAACGGATTCCCTACGCCCGGGTGCTTGGGTCCTGTCTAGGTACTTGCTCTTGAATGGGAAGCCCACTGAAGTCAATGAAAAGACTTCATTTGACTTAATTAATGGAGCAAGGCCCTGTTGATCAGCTGAATGTTCCCAGCCTCTTAGCAAGGCAGTGTTAGGGCTCAGATATGCCTCCACGTGGCAGGACTGAAGAGAGGAGGGGTTGTGTTCCCTGGGCAGCAGCCTATGAACAAAGCAAACCCTAATGATACCTGCCTGACTTTTGTCCAGATGGCTGAGACACCCTTTTCTTGCACAAGCTTTGAGGATGGGTTGCTTGTCAGGATCCTGGACTGTGACTCAGGAGGTGTAGGTACAACCTCCTTGGTGTTGTCTCTGTGATGGGTTGTATCCACTCGTGGTGTGAAAGTGGACAAGTGACTTGATTTGTGCATTGGTCCCACCTCTATACAACAGGGGTAATACGTTGGTACTTCACAAGGGGCCGGCGATTGTGAAGTGCTCAAGGGCAACACAGGCATGGAAATCACCGGTGTTGCCTTCTCCTGGTAGCTCCTTTCTGGGGTAGCAGGACTGAGGCCAAGCTCTGCGAAGCGAGGAACCCACCAGCACTGGCTGGTTTTGCAAATAAAAGTGACTGGTGAACACTGTCATTTGTGATTCTCCCAACAGGCGGTTTAACAGCTGTTATGTACACGGACGCCCTGCAGACTGTGATCATGGTAATAGGAGCGCTGGTGCTCACGTTCATAGGTACGAAGAACAAGAAATGGTGTTACCTGCCATCCAAATCTTGATATGAGCCTAACAGGGCACTTGTCCCGCCTCTTTCACCCAGAAATGGGCTTTAAATAATAATATCAAGAAGCCCTGGTTCCTGGCTCCTCTCCGATCCACTTCCAGCCAGTTGAGTCTCATCCCTGATTTATGCTCAAATCCAGATTTTAATTGAATGAGGCACTAAGCACCTTCCACTCCTTTGGCACCCATGGTGAGCTGATGGTTTTGCACAATTTCACTCATGCCCCCTGTAGCTCCAGGATACCCCGGACATTTGCCAGCTCCCTTGCTTTCCTTCATTGACTTTGGGGGAGTTACTGTGCATTTACATGGGCATAACTGAGAACAATTCTGAACCGCAGCACTTTGCTCTACACCTCCCTGGCCAACACAAACCCAAGTGCCATCGTCTTTGGTTTCACGTCTTTCTGGCTCGGGTATCCATGAGCTTTATGATCAGAGATTTGGGTTCTCATAGCATGTTATTGCCAAGCTGGGAGCAGGTGACCAACATGAGGGAGGTCAGTAGCAATGGCGTAGCCTCTCCCCAAATGCACGGCCAGCTGCAGAAGCCCAAATTCTCCGGCTGGAGTCCTACGCCCTTCCGCATGGCTCCAGGGGTGAGAGGACGGAGGGAGGGGAGAGGTAGGAAGAGAGAAGAAAACAGAAGCAAAGTGAGGCAGAGCCAATGAAAATGCCCACAGATATAAATGACTGGCCCCTTCTTCCTCAGGGTTTGAAAAAATCGGCTGGTATGAAGGACTCAAAGAGAAATACAGCACAGCGATCCCCAGCGTCACCGTCCCAAACACGACGTGCCACCTCCCACGCCCGGATGCCTTCCACATGCTTAGGGACCCTATCACTGGGGACATCCCTTGGCCTGGCCTGATATTCGGCCTCTCGGTGCTGGCCCTTTGGTGCTGGTGCACGGACCAGGTAAAGTTTGTCCCATGCACTCGCTCCTTCCCCCGGTGCTTCACTGCAATGTCATTTCCATGCCACATCATGGGTTACAGAGGCAGTGAAATGACGCTTGATGGGGTGGGGGTGGCCTCTTTGGGGGGGGCGGGTTTAATAGGCCACCGCAACACGTGCCTCAGTTTCCCCATCTGTAACCCAGCAGTAAAAATGCCCCTTTTTGTCAAATGCTTTGAAAGCCACACATGGAAAGCACTGTAAGACATGCTGAGTTTTACAGGGCCACAAATCAGATTACCTTTGCAGTGCCTCTGCAGTTTACCTGGTCACGGGCTAGGAATCTAGCGTGACATTTATTAAGCAAATAAGCCACCCAGGTGATGCAAGAAAGCCAAGCAAACTGGGTTCGTTCCTTCGAAGCCCCTTCTCAGTGGTAAAGGTAGGGAATGCCGCACTGTGTGCTGTATCACACCTGACCCTAAGCTCTTGTCCAGTGCTGGTGGGTGCGTGGTTAAGCACCTGATGTCTTTCACCCAAGAGCTGGCTGCATTTCAGGGGACGAGGAAATGATTCCTGTGAGGGTAAAAGAGTAATTTCCCCAGCTTCATAGTTAGTCCGCGCACCATTCAGGGATGGCAGCAATAGTAAACTGAACGACAGAGATCTGCTGTTCGGGAGAGCCTTGCTGTGGGGTTGCAAAGTGCCCTTGGGTTCTCTGGGACACACATCCTCTCACAATGCAAGGGGTTTTCCTCTCCTTTTTCTCTCCACAGGGTTTTCTTTTAATGCTTTCCCTTTTCCCACTGATGCAGGTGATAGTCCAAAGGTCCCTCTCCGCCAAGAGCATCTCTCATGCGAAGGGTGGATCAGTGCTGGCAGGCTATTTGAAAATACTCCCTATGTTTTTCATTGTCATGCCGGGTATGATCAGCAGAGCCCTCTACCCAGGTAAGGCTGCTTGCCCCACTTGCATACTCCATCCATGGGTTATGAATATGATTTCCTTGTGCAGGAGCTTCCGATGGATGCAAAACCATTCGACGTTAGAAGCCCAGACTCCGGGGTACCGTGCACAAAACACCCCCTGCCAATTAGCATTTCCATATATAGATGGAAACCCCCAGACCCTACCTCCCCCTCGAAGTTTGGGCCATTTCTTCTGTAGCTGTGGCCCAAGCACTAAGTGCATGGGCCACAGTGCCATCTCGTGGGCGCTGCTTTTACCTGCCAGGAGGCAGCTGGAAATGTGTTTCGAACCACTGGTCAGAGGCTCTCTTGCTATGTGACGTCCTGGTTTTGCGTCCGTTCTGTGCAGAGTTTGCAAAAGGCTACTGTGAGATGGAGGTCTGAAATAACCCTTGCCCACCCCTGCAGCTATTGTCTTGATTTATTTGAAACACCCAAGGGATCAAAAATTAGCTCTTCCCCGTGTATGTCCTCTAGAGGAAGTAGATGTGTTACAACTGGCTTGGGTTTTTTCCCCCCCCTTGTCTGCTACAGATGACGTGGGATGCGTGGACCCAAAAATCTGTGAAAAGGTCTGTGGAGCAAAAGTGGGTTGTTCTAACATCGCCTACCCAAAGCTGGTGATGGAGCTCATGCCCATAGGTGAGGAAGCTTTGCTGCTCTGGTTGTGGCCGAATGTGCACACTCAAGTACTGTGCAATGGTAGTCTTTTCTGTTATAAATACAAGAAACTAATTTGCTATCAATATAAGCCGGGTTGTAGAAACAAATTAAAAGATAGCAATGTTTTCATTACACAGCAAAAGTATCTGCGTGGGTTTATAATATAGATATCCATTTATATGCATGTGGGTTTGATTATACAGATAGCTGGATAAATAAAACTAGATGGGTTGGTATTGAGATGGTAAGTGTTCACTGTAACTGCTCAAAAGGCACAAAATATCATCAGAGTTTTAAAAAAAAAAGCCACAAACATTTTTTTCAGCTAATCTTTTCAGTTTTTATATAGTAATGACATATTAAAATACCATAGAACTATTAAATGGCATTGATAACACATTAGTGCTAATAGTAATTAATAACAGAGCATTATGGAAGTCCTCTAATGTGTTTTATGAACTATTTTAATAGAATATCAATGCATGGTTGGCATATTTGACCTATATGTGATGTGTATTGATGGGTATAATATGACAGATCAAGTAGTGTAGGTAAAAGGAGTAAATGGAGTGAAGCGGGGATTTCTGTTAAGATTTAGGTCTCCGATTTTAAATGCAGAATCCGCACTTACTTTCTGACCTTCTAATTAACTCTGCTTTGCGAAGGGGATGCACAGTATTTGCAGGTTGCTAAATTCTGAGTTTGCTATCACCAGGTGACTTAGCATTATGAGTTATTTGAAGCAGGTCTTACGAGCCGGCCTTTAAAAATGAGTGTTGCTGCTCTCCAGTCTTGCAGGGTCCCATAATGACAAGCGTTCATCTGAGCCCATTTCAGCTGGACCGGGTGGGAGAACACCAGTGTAAAAAACACTGAATTAGAATAAATAAATGCACGGACAGCACTGTAAACTCTGAAGTAGGAGCATGAAGGCCGAAACTCTGTACCCGATTGTCATTCCCGGTTTTCCAGGACTCCGGGGTCTGATGATCGCTGTGATGATGGCAGCCCTCATGAGTTCCCTCACCTCCATCTTCAACAGCAGCAGCACGCTCTTCGCCATCGATATCTGGCAGAGGGTCCGCAAGAAGGCTTCAGAGCAGGAGCTCATGATTGTTGGCAGGTCCTCGCCCTTCCATGTGGCTTTGCTGAGAGCTGTTCTGGCTGAGCACATTTGTCTTGTCCTTGTCTGTTTAGATTAGAGTTTAAACTCACTAGACCATCCTAAGCTGGACTCACGGAGAAAGCTGAGAAACCCAGAGCATGTCAATAAGGAGAGTGGGCTCCGAAAGAGATGGTTTTTTTTCCCAGCCTGTACCCGGTGGAGATTTGACTACAGAGCAGGTTGAACCCATCACGGATGCAGATCATTTATTACTATCTGGTCTCTAACCAACATAAAGACCTGCCTTAACTCTTGCGGGGTTTGTGGCTCTCTCTATAGGCAGACTTTCACTATACAGCAAGTTGAACCCATCACGTATGCAGCTAATTTATTGTTATCTGGTCTCTAACCATGACATAAGGACCTGCCTTAACTCCTGGGGTGGGGTGTGGCTCTCTCTCTAGGCAGATTTTCACTATACAGCAGGTTGAACCCATCATGGATGCAGATCATTTATTACTATCTGGTCTCTAAACTTGACATAAGGGCCTGTCTTAACTCTTGGGTGGGGGGGTTGTGGCTCTCTCTATAGGCATACTTCGGCATTGCGCTACGTCAGGGTAGGAGGGCAGTGCTCCAGCTAACAGCTGGAAACAGCATCCTGTCCCCCAGCGATCAGCCTGTCGTTGGAAACCACAAATATTAAGAAAGCCCCGTGGGCTAAGTGAAGGATATGGAGTGAGCGATCGCATATCCCATCCCCGCAGTGCATCGAGGTGGAAAGTATCAACTGCTGTAGAGTACTTGGCAGCACTGCCTAACAGAAAGGACAAAATGAAGGAGGATCTTGGATGCAGCTGAAGCTGCTGGAGTGATTTTAATAAGCAGACGGGAGTGACCTTAGCTGGAAATTGGCTAAGCCTCCAGGGTTACCGCCCCTGCTCTTATGCAAGCTGAATTTAATGACCACGAGTTGTCAGGTCTTCAATCTTCATCTCATCTAAGAGACAGTGTCTTTGCCAGCACCGTGCCTGCTAAAAACACATCCAGCTGTTGGGTCAACCAGGCCTCACCTACACACCATGTACAGACTTACCAACTCCTTGCAATTCCTGCTGTTGTCTCGGGATTGGGATTGAGACAAGACTCAGCTAGTCAGGGTGATACGGCTCTTCCTCTAGGGGTGGGTCATTTCTTTCCTGCCTGATGTCACAAGGAGATTCCCCTCCGGGATTTCAGCCCCAACGAGACCCCCCCTCTCTAGGTGCAATTCATTTCCTTCTCTGGTCAGACTCCAGCATTGCATTACATGAGGGGCATCTTTTCCCCTAGGGATTTCATTTTCAGGTGCATAAGAAATTAATATTTTCTGTTTCTCTCTCCAGAGTCTTCATTCTCATCCTTGTCGTCATCAGCATCCTTTGGATTCCTCTCATTCAGACGGCCAACAGCGGCCAGCTCTTTGACTACATCCAGTCCATAACCAGTTACCTGGCCCCACCCATCACTGCCCTCTTCCTCCTGGCCATCTTCTGCAAGAGGATCAATGAGCCTGTAAGTGAGGAGCCAAGTTGATGGTGACAAAAATGCATCCTTTTTTGCGGAGGCACATTGCTCCTACCAGGCTTTCCCTGATCAGGACCCCCAGGAGTAAAGGGAGACTTGGTTGTTTGGGCTGCAGAGTCGGAGTCAGCTAGGGCAGGGTCGAGGTGGTATGTCGGCCACTATTGAATAGTGGGGAGCATCATTTCACTCACTTCCCCAGCCCCAAGCGTCACTGCTGGGCACGGGTCTGTGCCTATACCGGGGACCGGCTTGCTCTATGTATTCTCCCATCGCAGCTAGCCGGTGGCAGTCAGACAGCCACAGGATGGTGCGAGTTGGCAGGTTGCAGTCTGGTGTCTCGTGGGCGGGCATCGGCATCTCAGCACCCATGTGGCTTTACAAGCTTTGAGCACAAATACGGGCTTTGACACGAACTGCTTTCCTCTTCCTTGCTATCTGGCACGGTTATACAGATGCCCATAACCTCTTATTTCCTTTTCCCCATGTGTCCTTGGCAGGGGGCTTTCTGGGGCCTCATGTTTGGCCTGGTGGTCGGCCTCATTCGGATGATCATGGAGTTCTGCTATCAGACGCCGTCCTGCGGTGAGGAGGACCCCAGACCCGGCGTGCTGAAGGATTTGCACTACCTCTACTTCGCGCTCATCCTCTGCGGGCTCACGGCCATCGTCATCGTCTTTGTGAGTCTCCTCACCCCGCCGATCCCAGAAGAGAAGGTAAGCAGCTCCCAGCGCTCTGGAGACCACTGGTACAAAAGCAAACCCAGAGCCACCGACCCAGAAATGAAGGGGTGAAACCACAGGGAGAGCATCCCTGCTGCTCTCTGTAGTCAGGAGGCAGCTTCACTCACTCGTATCCAGGCTTGGCAGACGTGGGACACTTATGATAGCTGGGCTGACGCTTCTTAGGGCTGTCTCAAGAGCAGCCCTTTAAATGCACACCTTATTAAAGCCCACTCTGCCCTTTGCTTTATTCCCCAAACGACTCTACAGTCGGTTCAGATCCCTCTTTCCTATAGCCGAGATATCAGCTTATCATGCTCATGCTCCTAAAGCAGCACCTGCTCCAAACCCTTTGGTTTCCCAGGGCTCATCGTGTTAATGCTTCTGGAGACACGCTTGCAATTGAGTGCCAGTTCCCCTGCTGTGCTCAGACACCGCCACACATCATCTCTGGGAGGGAAGGAAAAAGAAGGGGATAACAACAGTCATATTATAGGGGAAGCTGAGGAGGAATTAAAGGGATCTAACTGAAGCTGCTACCATATTTCAGCAGAGCCCACATCAATCTTGCAGGCAAACAAGATTAATATCTTTGCAACGCCGGCACTTAGAAAAATAACGTTTCGTCCCAACGTGATCTCAATTACATTTAACAACTTGGAGTCACTGCGCAGAAGGGAGCAACTCGCTTTTACTTGCTGCATTCGAAGAGACCACTAAATGAAGTTTACGGTGTTATTTAGCATTGTCTTAAAGAGACCCTGCTGAGTAGATGAGGGATGACGGTAGGCAGGAGGTAGATGTGTATGCAGCAGTTGAGGACAGCAGCAGGGCAGGTTTTCTGGGTAGACCTTTTAAACAGGGTTAATTATGACACCGACCCCTTGGACTTCAGCAATGATACAGAGCCACGCAGGAGACTGTTCGTTCCTCTAGAGAGCAAAGGGATTGATATCAAGATGTTAGTGTGTGAAGGGGATGATGATGATGACAGGCCAGGAGGTATCAAGCCAGCAGTGGAGTTCCTTTGAGATCAGTCATGAGAGTAAGGCTATTAGTAGTTTCATTAAGGACATGGTGCCATCGGCAAATATCATCACAAAAGCCTGCTTTTGGGGCCAACGTTGTGAGGCATTGTCCTAGAAGAGTATATCACCTAGGACAAATTGGATGACCTTGAGGACTGCCACAATGAGACTGGAATAACATGTAATAGTGAAAAATGCAAAGCTGGACACTGGTTTACCATAGTTTCTTGCAGAGCACATACCCCTGCAAATAAGACATGTACCTTGTTTCGGGGAAATCAGAATGAAGAACAAATTGATTTTTTTTTTTAACCTGGAGCTATAGCTGCACCGAGTAGGGATGGCCCTAATTGTCAGCTCACTCGCCCTCCTTTTCCTGCTCAACCAAAAGCTGAAACTGTGAGTGAAAACCGGTCAGATTTACAATTCTGAAAAGAGATAAAAACAGTTATGTAGGACTGTGAAATAGGAGGAGAGAGACCCAGGCATAGCTAATAGACACCAACATCACTGAAAGAAAGCTTAGCTTGCTTAGTGGAGTATCAAGCCCATTAAAAATGGAGATGGTCACACATACCTTTACTCCAAAAATTAGCCTTCCACAATTGCCATGGCTGATTTTTCTGCCCAAAATACAAGCACCCCCCCGCCCCACTTTGATTCATGCTTGACCCAAAGTTTAAAACCAACTGACGGATCACAGCAGTGGTATTTCTATTCCAGCAAGTAAGGGAGTCAATTGACTTAATGGGTCTTGGCTCTTCAAGTGCTGCCCTTTTTTATGGGCTTGATTTATATTAGGATACCAAGCCGGTCAAGTTCCCCCCGGGAAAGGTATGTGTGATATACCAGTAAATATGGTAATAGCGAAGCTAACATTTGCAAGGCGTGATTTCATCGGTTCGTTATGAGATGGAGAAAGCCTTGGCTGTGTGAGTCTATCATAGGGTGACAATACTAATGGTCACATCTCATGTGATGTGACCATGAGAGGGAAAAAAAAAACCCAACAAACCCCCTGCAAAATTTAGGGTGTGTATGACACAAAGTATTCCCAGCAGAGGTAGATAGGGAAATATGTATACCTACTGTGCAAGGCACTGGTGAATGCCTTTCAAGGCATCTGGCACGTTGGGTGCCATTCTTGTCACCCAGGTTTGAGAAAGACCAATTCAAACAGGGATGGGTGCAAAGAAAAGGCTACAAATAGGACGGGGAGAGTGGAGAAACTGCGAGGAGGGAAGCCTATACGAGCTGGGCACGGTTCGCTTAGCAAACCAGACTGGGGACTCTGCAACCTTTGTATGAGCCAGTGGTGGCATGCCCAGGGCTGGAGGGCCGGGGCTGCGATCAAAGTGGTCCATTGGGGTGAATTGCCAGGCAAACGGTGCTCTGTGACACTGCGTGGGCTGCCCGCATGATCCCACGGCAGTTCCCTAATGGAGTTTTCTCCATTGTGGAGTCAGGCCCAGGACTATGGCAAGGTGGTGACCTGAGGTGGGAAAGCAAGGGCTAAATCCTGGCTGACTTGCACACGACTTGCTTATACAGGTGGTAACTGCCCTTCCTGGTCTGGGCAGTGCTTAATTTGGGATGTGGTAGGGATACAAAGTCAAACCACACCTCGGGGTGAGGAGCTGCTAGAACCCGGGTCTCTTGCTTCCTGGGTCAGTGCCCGGCTGTTGGGCTAAAAGGGGGCAAGTGTTCCCCCCATCCTCCCTTTTCCTTCTGCCATGTGCGGACATACCTGGCAACACTTCTACCACAGGTGGGAATAGCCTCTAAATTGTGTGAAAGTGCCAAAAACGGCCCTTTCTGTCTCTGGGAGTGTCTCCTGGGCTTGTAGAAGTGGCAGAGGATTCGCCTTAAGTGCCTGTCTGTGACTCACGTACCCAGATGCCCTTGACATTGAGTCGTTCACCTGGCATGACTCTGAGCAGCTGAACTTGTTCTGGAAAGAAACCTGACGTCTTCTACCAAGGCCCCACTCAGCCAGGAAGGCGGGATGGATCGAGCACTGACAGGGGAGTCAGGATGCCTAAACTTGCTGCTTCCCTGCTGTGCGATTCAAGGCAGAATTTCCCGCTTATGAGTCAAAATAAGGATTTCCACCCTCTACATGCTTTGAGATCTGCTCATTGAAGACATGGTATAGAGGCAAGGCTTTATTATAACCATTCTGCCCAGTGAGAGGATCCGTGCCCTGCTACGGGAAGGTCTACAGACTGCACCAGCAGGTCAGACACTCCGCCGACCCCGGGGCCCTGCGTACCTGCCGGGACCGTACCGGGCTCCTGGAGTGGGGCAGCTCTACCAAGTGCAACTACCGAGCTCAGCTGTTCATCCCACTTCTGCTGCTTTGCACCAGTTGAGGCTCCAGACCCTGCATCTTTAAATATTGAATTTGTGCTTTGCAGATAGCAAATGGGTAGCAGGGAAAAAAGCGATTTGTATCTGATGTTGGAGTGGTACGGTTAATGTGCTGAGCTCTGAAATGAATTACACTCCAAGAACTGCAAGCAGTAGCATTTTTTCCTGCTGTTTTGGACACTCTCACATCCCCGCGGTGATTGATGCTGCGTTGGAAAACAAATATGCAAGGAATTTGTTTGGTATGCTCCAGAGTTCATATGTCTTCATTGTAGGTAGTCCATATTGTGTCACGCCGTCCTTGAAAACCCTGCAAAAGAGCTTACAATTAAATTTGAGACTGTGAAGCTGAAACACAACTGTCAGGTGCCAGATGGCATTTTGGAACGGAAGGATTTATTTCTAGTTTGCAAAAGGGAAACTTTGCCGAGTTCTCGCAAACTCTCTTGTCCAAGGAGAAGGCAGACGGGGAAAGGGAAGGCAGCTGCGCCTCGTTGCAGCGTATTGCCCTGTCACCCTAACGCCATGTGGTGAGGCCACCTGCCACATTGCCAGGGTCTCATGATGGAGTAGGAGAGCGGGCTTCAGAGCATGAGACTGATGCATGAGGAGGTCTGGTCCCCACGGTGCTGAATTCCTGTAGGATTGAGTCAGTGGAAGCTGGAAGCTCCTGTGAAAATCAAGCCCTAGGGAAGATACAAGGCAAGGATGAACCCAAGCTGGAGCCAAGCACTCTGGGACCATGAAGTTTTGCAAAGTAGGTCCAGGAGCTGACTCCTTTCCTCCCAAACCTCTGCTTGCAGCTGCTCCCAAGCAAGAGGCTGGAGGAAGGAGAAGGTGTGCCAGCTCGATGTGACAACAATGCAGGGCAGATCCACCCATAGAAATACCTGCCTCTTCCCCTCCATCCCAGAGTGCCTTTGGTGCACATGCCTTTAGGATGGAAGGAGGGATTCATAGGGGCGCCTTTGCCTCCTATGAAGGGGCATGTATGCACCAGAGAGCATGCTTCTCTCCCTAACATTGGACTTACAGCATTAGTGGGGCTGGCTGAATTGCTGGCTTCTACTCATTGTCCCCTGGCAGGTCACTCCATCATAGGGGGAAACATTTTCAGGCCATGTAGTTTCCTGCTGAGTTTAATCGAGCTCAGGTCATGGTTTTCCCACCTCCCTGTCGAGCACGGGATTGATCTCAAAGCACTTTTCAAGGTCCGGCAACTCTTATTCTTGTTCTGGTGCTGATGTAGAAACAAAGGGGCAGAAAAAGGCCAGGCCTGGCCAGAGTCTGCTATTCTCACTCCGGCCGAACAGTCGCATAGGCCATTGGCAGTCGTCAGCATTTAGCCCAAATGCTTCAGAGGCAGGATTCCCACAGAGCTGGTCCTATCTAACCCCACCCCAAACTCTTCTAGCTGACAATAAACATGACCCATCCCTTTGGGCACCCTCCATCATCACCTCCCCAAACTCCTTCTGAACATCCACCTGCATGTGGGTGCTCAGCCTGCGAGCGATGGGGCTCCCCCCGCACTTGTGGCTATAACAAAAAGACCGTGTAGCAATCCTCAGTCCTTTGCTCTTGAATTGCTTCTATCCAGAGATCTTGCCTGTCTTCAGGACTGAAGCTAATTCGTTATGCAGTCCAGCTCGCCCTGTTCTTCCGACCTTGTGTGTTTCTGTGTCAAATACTTTCCCGAGGTCCAAGCAAATTATGTTAATAATATCCCCCCTCCCCACAACCCCAGTCAGCATTTTTGTTTTTTTGCTTACTGCAAAATCTCAGCCCTGTTAGACACAATCTCCCTTTTGCAACGCCACATCGACGGCACTTAATGAGATCGCAGCCGCCTCCGTGTGCCACGGACTTGTCCTTGGCTTTCAGCGTCTATGTCAAGCTTCAGCGCTTGTCATTTTGAGGACATTTCAGGGAGCGGATAGGGCATGCTGTGAAAGTTTTACTGGAAGGAACATGCCAGTTCCTTCATGCAAAGGCATGAGAGGGTGCAAGAGGGAAGTGGGCACTCATGCCAGCCTGGGAAAGGTGTTTCATGACACAGGGACTAAAGCTGGAAGGAAAGATTTGTTTTTTCCTGTGGCAGTTTGGTGGGAGTTAGGTGTTCCTGCTACTATATGTGACCTTGAACATCTTTCTCCTTTGGGCCTTTAAAACCCCCCTTTCCACTTAGAATTGAGTTTCTGGAAATAAAGGTGGAAAATCATTGTGGGGTGTTTTTTTTTCATGAGAGCCAGGACTTGATCCTCAGGGTGCATTTACATGTGCTCTTGAATGTGCATTAGCCTATTTTAATGTGCATTAAAGCATCACTGAAAAAACATGCTATTTAGTGAATGCACATTAAAATAGGCTAATGCACGTTAATGAGCATGGTTTTTAAATGACATTTAATGTGCATGAGACAGGCTAATGCACATTTTCCTAGTACTTCACAGTGGAGAGCACTTTTACATGTGCTCCAGGGGTTGGGGGGCGGGAACAGCACTTGAATTAGAGCAGCTCCAAGAGCTATTCTAATTAAAATGCCACTGTGTCACTTGTATCGGTATCCCCACACTTAAAAATGGCGGCCAGGTTGCTTGAACTAAAGCTCATTTGACAAGCTTTAGTCCAAGCACCCCTGTCACCATTTTTAAGTGCAGGGATGCTGATACATGAGACCCGGGAACCTGCTGCAGTGCAGCAATTGCATGGTTAATAGCTTGTGTATAGGAGCCCAGAGGCACTCCATTTAATGTGCATTAACTAGCACATGTTAATGCACATGTAGATATGCCCAATAGGCATTTAACAGCCAAAATGCCTTGGAAAATCTGGCCCCCACAGCGTGCAAAACATTCAGCTTTCCCCCAATTTTGGTGCCTAAAGTTAGACCTGGCCTCTTCCAAATATTGATCTAAGATCAGATCTCATAGCAAAATTCTGGTCTGAATCCCATGCTTTGGGGAACCTGACACAGAAGACAACCATTTATGTCAGGGTTAAGGAGGAAAGAGAAAGTTTTGCACCTGCTTCTCTGCCCTGAAACTTTACAGTGACATTTCCCAAATGATAAAAAAAAAAAATTGAATCCTCAAGAAAGATGAGGATCATCAAATCAAAGTAATTTAGCACAACGTGACAAGAAAGATTAGCCCTGCCCGATGCTCATCTTGGTTGAAAATGATTTAAATAAAGCTATAAATCTTCTGGAGATTATGCAACATTTTGTGTCAGCTGGCAACTGCTGCCATGTAAGTGTGTGTGTGTGTGTGTGTGTGTGTGTGTGTGTGTGTGTGTGTGTGTGTGTGTGTAAAATTTAAAAATTAAACTCACGTTCCTTTTTAAGTGACCCATTTGAGAGCTGAATTTCCATTCAGGGAGAGGGGAGGAATCTTCTCCATTGACTTTGCCAGATGCATACGCTCCTCTGTGGCTCCAGTTCCTCCTGGTCCCAGTTGTTTGCAGAGAGGTGGGAGAGGGCTCGGTGGCCTCTATAGACAGGAATGAAAAAACATTGTCCCCACTGCTGTGCTGTGTAGGAGCACGGAGCAGCAGGGTCATTGCTAAGACCTGCATCCTCACACGGCGTCAGCGGCTCCCGTGCCCTGGAAATCAGTGGCAGTGAATCCCCTTTAGCTTCAAGGGGCCTGGCCAATGTGTTCACAACGGAGGTTTGTTAGTGATGACCCACAGACCAGTGAGCCCCGTGGTGTTAAGTCCTTAAGTGCTTTCTTGGATGTATCTCCATGGGCAGAGAAGCTGGAAGGCAGTGCTCCCTTGCATGCAAGTGCCTGGGGCCTGGCACTTTTCTGGGTTAACTGCTCACAGACTAGTGATTAGGGCTCTTTTCTGGGAATCAAGTGATGCAAAGTCAACCACCACCACTCCCCACAGGGCTCCTGCTCCCTGAACAAGTGTTAGGGTAGGCTCTTAGGGTAAAAGATAGGTGGGTCTTCTCAACTTTCATTTCCTCCCACCACCCTTGTCCTGCTTGCTCTGTGACTAATGCATCAATACTTACCGAGGCCCAAGGAGGCAATGGTGCAGGCCTGGCCCTGGTAGGAAGGGGACCCTCCACCCCTAAAACGGTTTATGTATTTGGCCCTTTAAAGCTAGATGCATCCTGGCACCGCTGAAGAGACCGCAGTGAACCAAGCACTGCCTTTGTGGACATGGGGGGGGGCACCAAAGCAGCCAGGACCATTGCAGCACCTGATTTCAGTGCTGCAGTCAGAGCCGGTGCTGCCCATAGACATGCTATTGTGGGGGACACTTGCTTCCTTCAGCTTGCTCAGGTCTGTGTTGAAGCTAGGGATTTGGCAGATGAAAGACAATCAGATAATTATCCCCTCCTTGTGTCTTCTACTTGCTTTGGACAATAACCTTCCAGGTGAGGGGAACATCACCCTTTCATCCCGTCCAAACCCACAACTGACCGCTGGTTTCAGCCCCAAACCAGATCATCATGAGCACAGAGGGTGTACTTTCCAAAAAAAAGTAGCCTTGCCCCATGCAAGGAAGGTCATTTCCAAAGGGTTAAAATGCTAGAAGCCAGTGACAAGGGCGAATGGCCTAAATGCAAACCACACAGCTGGGTCACACTTTAAGGCTACCCTGTGCTCCTGCTCCCAGCCAAAGCGCATGCTCTGCTCTTACCCTGGGAACTGTCAGGTGATAAACACCTTTGCTCTTGTGCTCACCCTCCATCCAGCTCGTGCAGCTGACCTGGTGGACTAGATACCACAATGCTACCATGGTTGACCTGGAGACCCACAAACACGAGTCCACGGAGATCAGTCCTTCCACAAGCGAGAATGATTTGGGGGCCGTGGACCCGGAGCATGGACATAAACCAGGAGGTAGGTCAACCGGCTCTGCTAGCTGTGTGTGCACCCCACGTGGAGCCCTGCATCGGGGCTGTACCTCTGGGTGGTGTCATGGTAGTTATGAATGGAGGTCTAGCTCATAACTGGAAATGGGGCCCTGCGTCTGGAGTTGAGGTCCCCATTGAGAAGCGCCGGGTCAGATTCTAGCCCCGTGGTTTCCAAATCCAATGGATATCCTTCCCTTGATGTCACGGGGCTCAGGAAAGGACATTAGAAAGAACCATGCAGTCAGTGATGGGGGTGTTTTTTGCATCTTGTCCATTAAGCTTGGGCTTACCCTCATGTGCCAACCCCTGAATGGAGCCAAAGGAGGCAGAAACCTCCCTGTCTGCTCTGACAGAACAGTGGTCGGGGTCCATTCGAGCCTGGACCAACCCAGCGCCTGCCGTAAATCCCTAAGCAAGTGGCCCTCTGAGTATACCCCTTCACAGACACTTCCCCTAAGACTAGAGCTGTCATGGACTTCAATGGTGCCTATGCTTCCAGCTGTACACATTAGGGCAGTGTGGGTAGGGCCTGAATGCACCGCACAGCATCTCTCTGCTGCTTGCTGGGACCTCTCATGAGGCTAGGGGTGAGCTGAACCCCCCACCATTGTGATGGGAGAGGGGTAGATCCAGGCTTCTTTAGGCCCCGGAAAAAAATATCCATGAAACCCGAGGGGTAAATAGCAACCTCAGCACCTAGGCAGAGATGCTGGGGAGTGCCAGAGTGGGCTGAGGGGTGCTTCTGGTGCCCCCTCTTAAATCAGCACCCAGGACCCTTGCCTTGCTTGCCCCACTGTGCTCAGGCTACAGCCACAAATGCCTTTACACGGCTCATGTTTTGTCTCCATTGCCTTTTCAATCGTTCCTGTGTCGAGTTTTTTGGTCTCTACGCAAGAGAAAGTTCCCACTGCTGAGCACTGCTCCATTCCAGCAACAACACTATAATCCAGCAAACCAGAAGCTACCAAAATGGTACTATGAGCCAATGAGTAGATGACTGGATCCTCCACCTGGCTCCATGCCTCAGTTTCCCCAATATATGACATGGCCATGCTTCCCGCCTCCCTTTAACCTTTAAGGATAAAAAGCGCTGCCCAAAATGTAGAGAGGAAATACCTGGGGAGGGGATAGCAAATATTTGGTAATGTAGATGATAGAAAGTTGAGCTAAAGAAGAGGAAAGAAGGAGCTGATGAGAGCTGAAGCATTTCCATATTCAGAGGTTTCCTCTAGAAAAGTATCCGGCATTTGGGGTGCATATTTTGAATTTAATCTACTCAAGTCCACAAAACAGTTACCTGTCTCTGAATAAATAAATACAAGAAGTGCCCTTTTGCATTGCTGGCTAGGCCAAGACCAGCCTTTTCTGTGCACATTGGTCCTGTTCATGTTACAGAGAGGCAAGAGATTAAAAAGTTATTTGCCAGTTTTTGGAGGAAGTTCGGGCAGCAGTTTAGCATAGCTGTTCAAGCGCATGATGTTATTTGTTTCTTATCAAGTCTTACTTTACCGGAACCAGCTCATCTGTTTGTAGACGGACGTCTTGGTAATTTGGTAATTAGCACTGATGGGAAAGGAAATACAGAACACACTAGACGACAGTTTAATGAGGTTTTTGGTAACACGTTTTTCAAGTTTTTATGACATTGTGCCTTTCACAGGAGGCTATATTTGGAAAGTGGAATATATACAATGCAAGGATGATAATTAAAAGGCATAATGCAGGCAGCGCTTTACTCATGATAAACAGGATATGAGCCCCGTGACTGAGACCGTGACAGACTAGAGCTGTCATGGAGGCTGGTGAAGACAGATATGAGGAGAAATAAGAACAATATTTTCTTTCCCCTTTTTAACATTTGCATGTAATGAGTTTCCCCCCTTTATTAAGGTTAAATTTTGCAGGGCACCCTCTGCCTGAGCCTAGATGGGCAGATGAAAGCTGAGAGCTGATAGGAGCATCTCCTGAAAAATGCGAGCCAGGTTGTTGTTTCATGCGAGCTTTTTGCCAACATGGCCATTGACTTGGGTCACTCACCTGGAGATACTCAATGTCTGACAAAGAGGCTGAGCCCTCTATTCAAGCGCTGGGCACCCAGAAGTTCAACAATGCAGTCTTTCCTGCCCAAGTGCAGGAGGGCTGGACCTGATGAGCTGTAAGGTCCCTTCCAGCCCCCAACAACCATGAAACGTGAAGTTCAACAACTTACGTAGCCTCTTTCTGCCTCTGTTTCTATATTGCTGCTTCTATAGCCAAGCAGGGGGCAAAAGCAACACGAAGAACAGACCAAGCACTATTGAAAGGCCCTCACAGCCAGGCTCAATTATTCCCTGCGTGTAAAATGGCCATTGCTGTTTCAAAAGAGCTTGACCGGTACACCAAATCCCATTCTTAGAAGAACTAGCAGGGAGGCTTATTCACAGCAATATGCTGTTTGAGGGGGGAAATGTTTGAGCCACACAGCCACCATGGTGCTCAGACTGTCCATTTTGCTTGTAAAAGCATTATAGGAAAAGCCTTTCCTGAGCTTCAAGCCATTGGCTCCTTGACCGGCAATCAGAGGAGAGGGGGAATAACTCTCGGCCATGGAGAATGTGGCAGAGTATGACGGCTTTCCACCCCAGATCCCCTCCAGAGGCAGTGTTTGCACCTGGGTTGTGTGGTCTATGTGTTGGGTATCAGGCCATGGGGAGGAGAGCAGGATAACCCATGGTATGGATGCCCTCTCTCTGCATTTGTTCCCTGCAGAAGCAGAGATGCCATGTTGGAAGAAGACGTACTTTTGGTTCTGTGGGATATCTACCAACTCAACGCCCACCTTGACCAAGGAAGAGAGAGCAGCCCAAGAGCAGAAACTCACCAGCATCGTAGAGAAGCCCCTGTGGAAGACAGTTTGTAATGTAAACGCTTTGCTCTTGCTGGTTATCAATGTGTTTCTCTGGGGATATTTCGGTTGAGGTGGGAGCCGGGGCTGCAGGCAGTCCTCAACCTACCTGGCTTGGATTCAGAACCACTACGGATGCTAATTGAAAAGAACAAATTAATCTCCTCCTTCTCCTCTTCACCCCAGCTTGGAGCCAGCAGGTGACGGAGACAACTGACTGGCCTTTAGGCTCTAGCACGCTTCTTGTGCAACTTCCAGTAATACACTGGTGGTAGGAAAAGGTTGTAGCCCGATGGATTTCCCACGGGGAACAATAAAGCCCGGTGTGACCTGGATTCAGAACCAAACCAGCCTCAGCATTCGCAGGTTTTCAGGGCAGGATTTGACTCGACTCAAAAAGCAGGAGTCAACAATGAGTCTTAGAGCCAAGCTCAGGTCTAAGGAAAGATTGGGGGTTATTCGATTCTGGAGGCGTTGGCTCAGGCCAATATCTGGTGCCTTGGCCTGTTCTCTTCTTTATGCTTGTTTTACCTTTGACCTTAATGAATTTATTTCTGATTTCCAGTGATAGGCAGGGCAAGAGGCTCGGGCCAGGGTCATTACTATAGCAGACAAAAAAATTCCCATTACAACCTCCATGACTACCTTGCTGCCCCAGATCAGCGTTATGGGCCATCCCCATATGGACCAACAAAAAGACCTATGTCTGCCCATCAAGCCACCAGCACAGTCCCTATAAGCAAGCCCTGAATGGTGGATTTCACCCCTTGTCTTCAGACTGCTCCAATGCGCATTGTAGCTATCGGACCCTTCCTGAACATCCAAGCTAAGACTTAGCTCAGTGTTGTGAGCGGGACAGCCTCTTAACCAACCAGAGACACCTCTAGGTTAGCCTAGCAAAACAACCCTAAATTATCTGTTAGCCTATCAAAAACAACCCTAAGGTATGCATCAGCCAACCACAAAGAATAGCTGGATCAGCCAAGCAGAGAGAACCCAAAGGTCCAAGTGTTGCCTGCAAATATCATTTTCAATATCTATAGGGTACAACTGAGTCATGTCTTTCCACTCCTGAGGGACCATACGCCTCGATGGTCATGCCTGGACCACTATTTATGCATTGAACTAATGTTGCCTTTTAACAATGTTACCAGCAATAAAAGACCTTTAAAAATAGTGAAGTACTATTTACGGTTATTTTTATAAGGGGTCATTTACGTCTCAGTAACGCCTGAAGACCCCCCCACAGCCCAGGTCCCCACTGTGCTGGAGGCTCCACAGTAAATGACAAGCTTTGCCCCCCACACTCCATAGATCTGGTCCTTTATGCATGCCCAGATGTTCTCTAGTCTTGACAGGGATGAATTGAGCACCATGTATCACAGGTCTAAGCCTGATCATGCTCTACCAACAAGGTGTTGCTCTGCTCAGATGCCTTAACATGCTCAATCCCGTAGGCTCTCTCAGACCATGTCTACTTTGTGCCAGCAGGATGAGGCTACCATGCTCCTTGCTAATACCACCACAGCTTCCTCTGGGACTATTTCCTTTCAAACCATAGCCTTGTGATTGCAGCACTTGCTCATGGAAGTGAGAGACTTTGACTTTTCTCCCTTCTATGCCTATAGGGATTTGTGACTATTGCTTCCAGACATTGCTTTAACCACCAGCCTGTAGGCTGTTTCGGTTTGGTTTTTTTTGGTGGAGGTAGGGGGGTGGGCATTGGCCAGATGAGTCCCCTAGCCACTAGGTTTTAGTCAAGGTCACTTTCCGTCCCTCCTTCTCTTTGACCTAGTGAATGCTTTGCTGCACAACGGGCCCAACGTCAACCGAAGAAGACCTACAGTAACCTCTAACATGGTGGTCAGGGTCCTCTCTTGAGATGTGAGAGGCATGGATTTAAACCCTATCAGGCAGAGGAAGGAAACAAAACCCAACAAACATGAGTCTCTCACTTGGGAGGAGGGTTGGGTAGGCACCTCCAGGTCTTTTATTGGATCTAGAACTTGTAGACTTAAGCATCTTGGTGATGAGACCTGGGAGATGGATGAAACTTGGCCACCTGGGGGGAGGTGGGCAGAGAGGATGAGAAATAACAACAGTGGGTGAAATTTTGGCCACAGCAAAGTCAGCAGCAAAACTTCCCTCGTCTTCCATGGGGTCCGGGTTTCAACAGGATGGCTAAAAACTGGGCACATGCCTGATTAGGAACAGCACCAGCTGCTTCTCACCTGGCTGGCCACTACCAGACAGCCTATCCCACCTACAAGCCCATCCTCTCCTCTGAGCCTAGGCCATTCCTCCTTGGTACCAAAACCCTGAGGTGGAAAGCGTACGGTCCCTGGCTTTTTAAAAACATGCGGGTTTTTAATGCTTCCCTCCCAAAAGAGGAGGCTTACCCTGCCTTTCCTTAAAGCATCCAGCAGCAACTGTGGCCACTTCTACAGCTAGGTGGTCTCCTGGGCTGCCCTGCTTCGTGCAGGAAGGAAGGCTTGGGCTTTTGCCTTTCATTTTGAAATGAGCCGGTGGGCGGGGGGGTGGCTTCACATCTGGACATGCTGTGCAGGCCGCCCAGCCTGGCTTCCACACCCCATGGAGCCGAGTGCAGCGCTGTGTTTCTTCCCTTGCACAGACAAGCGTGCAATGCTTGCTCTATGGAATTGGCCAGCTTTAATAAGCAGCTGTGTGGCCAGCTGTCTCCCGCTAGGGAATCTGGAACATCATCCCTGGGCTTCATCTAGCATTGTGATGGCCTCTTGCTGAGTGCCAGCTCCTCATCCGATCCAAATCGCTTTACATTGCAGTAGCACAGGGAGGGGGAGTCTGTTGTTGCTGCCATGAAATAATACCATGCTTCACCTTCTGAAGAGGAGAATGATGCAAAAGTACTTTCCAAGTACTTTTGGTGTTGGTATGCGACCAACACATGCATATATGCACTATGCCTAAGGCAACGAGGCTCTTGGATACATCATGTCTATCTATAGCTTCCCAGTTTATCCATCCACCTAATGGACCAGGATACCTTCAGCTTCATGGTCCTGCCAAGACATACTACAGAATTTGGAGGAAAGTACTTTTGCAAGTGATAAAAGATCTTGGTCTTACTAAAAACTGGATGGAAGACTGCACCCTCCCCTTGCAGTA
>NW_017728993.1:21281406-21282585 GCF_001723915.1 Gavialis gangeticus | reverse complement strand
ACATCATATCTATCTATAGCTTCCCAGTTTATCCATCCACCTAATGGACCAGGATACCTTCAGCTTCATGGTCCTGCCAAGACATACTACAGAATTTGGAGGAAAGTACTTTTGCAAGTGATAAAAGATCTTGGTCTTACTAAAAACTGGATGGAAGACTGCACCCTCCCCTTGCAGTAGAACTGAGTGCCACATTTCCTACTATAACTGTTTTACACTGGCTGGTGTGTGCTGTGCAGTGCCTGGTACTTAGCATAAACTGAGATGAAGGCAAGTTAAGCAAAGCTGTCATTCAGATGTCGCCACATAAAGAGAGAAACGTAAAAGTGGGGAAATGCTAAGGGATTCTCTCAGGCTACACTGGCCAAGATGGTGTGCGCGTGCTTATAAGACATCACACACTGCCCAGAATTTGCACGGGATAATTAGGGCTATACCTCCAAGACATCTTTTGCACCTCAGTTCAGGGCCAGCACCTCTGGGGAAGGGAAAGAGTGATTAGGCAACTTCTTCGGACAGGATCAGGAATTTGCCACACATGTGAACACATACACAGGAAAATTTCTGATTCCCCAGAAGGGAAACAGAAAATTTCTATTTGCCCCTGACCCTTCTTTCAGGTCCGATTGATCCAAATTGGACTGTTTCACTTGGACGAATGGACCCAAGGGTTTGATTGGGTTGACCTGATCTGAGACCAGCTGCATTTCTCTCTCTATGCATTGAAGATAGGAACTGCTGCTCTCACGTGACATAGTCTCTTCTGCAGACCAGACTTCATTTCCCATAAGGAAACGTGGTTTCCCTTCTGGCTACACTGTTGTCGGGCAACACGGAGCTGGGAAGCCAAGCTCGCGGTGTTGGTCACGGTGGTGCGGCCGGGTGGTGGCAAATTGGATACGGACAGGTGGGAGTTTTGGCGATGGAGTTTGAGCGGCACGGGAAGTGTAATGGTTCCTTAAACAAGATGGAATTTATTTAACTTACGCTTAGATGCGTAGGAAACGATGTCTTCAGTTATAGTGAACAAACAGGTAAACAAATAAAGGGGTCTGTCGGCCCACAGGGTTCTCCAGCAAGCCCTTGCTTTCTACCTTTGACGAGGTAGGTGCGGCTGCCTGCTGGATAGTCCTAGGGCTGGTCAACAGCTCATAAATTGGTAACACACAACAAACTGTA